>NC_141377.1:19233161-19718783 GCF_017979445.1 Akebia trifoliata | reverse complement strand
TACCGACTCCGTGTCGATGCCAGCTCCGTGTTGATGAAATCGTTTTTAAATTTTACCGACTCCGTGTCGATGCCAACTCCGTGTTGATGAAATCGTTTTTAAATTTGTACCGACTCCGTGTCGATGCCAGCTCCGTGTTGATGAAATCGTTTTAAAATTTGTACCGACTCCGTGTCGATGCCACTCCGTGTGATGAAATCGTTTTTAAAATTTGTACCGACTCCGTGTCGATGCCAGCTCCGTGCTGATGTAATCATTTTTAAATTTTACCGACTCCGTGTCGATGCCAGCTCCGTGCTGATAAAAAAAAAAAAAAATCTTTACCGACTCCGTGTCGATGCCAGCTCCGTGCTGATGAAATCGTTTTTAATTTTACCGACTCCGTGTCGATGCCAGCTCCGTGCTGATGTAATTCTTTTTTACCAGTCCCGTGTTGATGCCAACATCACGTTAAGGTCGGCTCCAAGCCAAAGAACTCTTTCTTTAAAACTCGTTTGCTTTAAAATAAATAACTTTACCCGACCTAATGAAATGTCAAGCATTTTTTTTTGTAAATAAGATAGTAATGCTTGGTCTTCTGTACCCAAGGTGGCCAAACGAAAGAAGTACAAACAACCTGAGAAGCCTCCGTATTTCCTTCGATCTACATCAACTATGAGCAACTCAGAGGACCCACAACCTGCGACAAGTGAACTTGCTGAAGCTAATGCAATGATAGCGAAGCTAATAGAAACAACGAAAAGACAAGAAAAATGTTGATGGCTGTTTTTAGTAATACTAACTTCCTACAAGCGCAAGCCGCTCAGCACCAAGCATCTGGATCAAATCCAGAACCCCTTGAACAGACACGACCAGATCAACAGACCACCACACCTCCTACGGTGCCAATGTATCAGGGCCCTCCACTTTACATCCCACAGAATCAACCACCTCCCGGTGGTAATCCCAGATGATGAGTGTGACTTCAGGGTGCCTGAGGCCAAAAATGCCACTGATAACAAAATGGCCCAGCAGATAGAGTCTCTCCAAGAAGAAATGAGACGAATGAAGGGTGCAAATACTTTAGGAGGGACAAGATTCAGGGACCTTTGCTTTTATCCTAATGCACAGTTGCCGGCCAAGTTCAAATGTCCGGAGTTTGAGAAGTACAGTGGGGTGGGGTGTCCTCTGTCACATCTAAAACTATACTGCGGATCCATGTGCCAATACGGCGAAGATGACAGGCTACTGGTGCATTGTTTCAAAGAAGCTTGACAGGGCCAGCACTTAAATGGTTTTCCGGATTGGACCATACGCTTATCAAAAGTTGGCAAGACTTGGCTGAAATGTTCTGGCATAATTATCGGTTCAACACAGATGTAGGTCTGGATCGAAATGATATGGCCAAGATGACTAGAAAGCAAAGGGAAACAGTAAAAGAGTACGCCCAGAGATGGCGGGAGTCTGCTTCACAAGTGAGGCCCGCAATGACTGAACAAGAGATGAACACCACGTTCATCTCAACACTAGGGCATGCCTTTTATACTCATCTAGTTGGACACACCACAGGCACCTTCTCAAATTTAGTTCAAGTGGCAGACCGGGTCGAGGACGGGATCCGGACTGGTTTAATATTTGACTTCACAGCCTTAAGCGCAGCGGCAGGGACATCGGCACAAAAGAAGTTCGTGCCTTTTGTCAAAAAGAAAGAGGAAGCTCAAGTCAACAATATACAACCCAGCCAACCTCTTTTCATTCAGGCACCAGTTCAGAGGCCGCAGGCACCACAAGTCCCTTGGGCGCCAGTACCTCGAGCTGCTTGGGCTCCAGCACCACAGAACCCCTTTCAGACAGTTCCTCTGCAAGCACAACCAGCACCACAGTATGGGCAAAACCAGCAGGCACGACCTAACAGGGTAAACAGAGTATTTACCAGATTGCCCATGACACTATCAGAATTACTGCCACTCTTACTCAGAGGAGAATATCTGGTAAAACGTCCACCAAATCCTGAGGCTGTGAAAGGGCCAGGGTACAACCCTAACCTGCTCTGTGAATTCCACATGGGTGCACCAGGTCACTCCACAGATCAATGCTGGCAGCTCAAGCATCAAGTACAGAACCTGATCGATAAAAAGGCTCTCATCCTAGATGGGCCTGCCAACCCACCCCAACAACAAAACATCAACCAAAACCCCCTACCTACTCACAATGGAGAGGGGAGTGGGCATAGGGTAAATGTTGTATGTGGAGAACTCGACTTCAATCCCTCGGATTTGATAGCACCTATCGGTGCAAAAGTCAGGGTACGCTTCACGAAGGAATCAAGGACGTCAACGGTTAACACAGTCAACCGTTATACAGATTCATCGCAGAATTCACAGCTACCTCTCAGAATGGCCAACCTCACTATCCATCCCCCTCATCAAAATACCGCTACCCGACCACCTTTAGTTATACCTTACGGATCACCCCATCATCAAAATTCAACCCGACCTCCCCTTGTTATACCCTACACACCACCATATTCCCAAGGATCAACTCGACCCCCTCTCCATATACCATACACCTCGTCTTCACGACCACCGCTCATCATCCCATACACTCCATCAAAACCATCGCCACCACCTCTCATCCTCAATGTAAAACCCGATCCACCTCCCATGACCATACACTCACCCAAACCATTCCCTTATAACTCTATCCAGACAGTTCCCTGGAGTTACGAGACAACCATCACCACAACCTCCGGGGTTGAAGCCATGAAGAAAGCAATGGTGGCCGACATTGAGCATATGACAAGGGCAGGGCGGTACAAAAAAATATCGAAAAATGGGGTGAAAATCAAGGAAGAAGGCAAAGGGGTGACCGACGAAGAGAAAAGAGAAGCAAAGGGAAAGGGTAAGCTGTATAAGGAGGAGAAGACGGAAGAAAAAGTGAAAGTGACAGACGAAGAAGCCACAGACTTTATTAAGCTCATCCTCAAGAGAGAGCATAATATAGTGGACAGATTGAACAAACAGCCAGCTCAAATCAGTATCCTAGGTCTAATACAAAAGTCAGAAGAATACCAAGAAGCATTACTGAGAGTTTTAGAAAAATCGCATGTACCTGCAACCACCTCACCTACGCAACTAGAACAAACGATTGGCCAGATAATGGCCCCCAATCCCATTATTTTCACTGAAGATGAATTTGTGCCTGGAGGAACGGGGCACGTCGAGCCACTAAACATCATGGTCATATGCAAGGGCATGATGGTTGCCAGGGTGCTGATTGATAATGGCTCAGCGCTTAATGTTTGTCCACTTGAAACCTTCCGGAAGCTCAACGCTGATTGGTCTCATGTGAAGCCCAACAACAAGGTCGTCCGAGGCTTTGACAGCTCAAGAAGAGACTCCTTGGGAGAGGTAGATTTACCCATCACAATAGGCCCGTGCACCTTCGAAGTAACATTTGAAGTCATGGAAATACCGACAACCTTCAATTTATTACTGGGCAGGCCATGGATCCACATAGCAGGGGCAGTACCTTCTTCTCTACACCAGAGAGTCAAATTCATCATGGGACAGAGAATGATATCCGTTTTGGCAGAAAACTTGATCCCGCCCGGCAGAGCTCCGGACGTGCCATTTATTGACATAGAAATGACGAAGGACAAGGCACTCTACCATTCGTACCAATTCGCGGCTGTCAATCACATCGAAAAGGGGAAGGAGAAGGTAAGAGCAAAGCTATCACGAGCAAACCTTATGATTGGTCGGATCATGAAGAGGGCAGGTTATCGACCCAAGCATGGGTTGGGACCAGGAGGAAGAGGAAGAGCTACACCGGTCGAAGCAAGAAAGGATACTCATTATTTTGGTCTGGGGTTTAGGCCCACAAAGAAGGATATAGCAGAAATGAAAGAAAAGAAGAAAGAACTTCGACTAGCAAGAAAGCAAAATCGGGAATCGAATGTCTGGAACCTCGGCCGAGTCCCTCACATTAGCGTTAGCTTCTCAAAGTCTCATATCAGACCCGACAACCTATCGGAACCACCATTGGCAAAAAGGGCAAAAACGGTAAAAATCGCACCACTGCACTTTCAAGAAGACTCAGTTGTTGAGTCCCAACCATCCTTCGTAGAAGGCATTGATGTTTTATTCAATGGGGATTCCAACGAAAGTCTATCCGAGACCGTTTTAAAATCAACCAAAGTGGAAACTACCACGACCAAGAGAAAAAATCACCATTTTCATCTGGCATTGACTGGGCATCAGTCGTCATCCCACCAAGCTTGGGAGGGACCATGCCCCAATCTGACAAAAATCAATCGGAGATCATGGTTATCTCCGAACCACCGACCAAATCACCCAACACATCACTTTCACATCTCATTCGCCCCCTCAGAGAAGGTGAAGTTCTGAACAATTGGGAGGAATTCCCATTGACCATTGAGGCTGTTGAGGCCTCCAAAAAAAACTCCGTTAAACGAATCTAGTTTGCCCGAGGATCATAACGAGCCCTCGTCCTCGGGTAAAGACTGTTTTGAGGGCTCCCTATCTTTATTAACGAATTCGCATGATTGTTCTTCTTATTTCAGGTATTCGAAAAGCAACAAAAAAACAAATATTCCTCAAAAAGCAAAAAAATCAAAAATTTATCAAAAGTCAAAAAAATCAAAAAGCTTTCAAAATTGTAAAAAAATAGATATTTTCCAAAAAACAAAGTTTTCAAGGGATATGTCTCAATCAAATGAGCACCTAGATAAAACAGAATTTGAAAGGGACGAGTATGATTTCGATCTTGAACTCGACTTTGACCTCATGGGGATCGAAGAAGAGTCTGAGGACGAAATGGAGTACCCGCCTAAAGAAATCAAAGACTTGGTAGAACGTCACGAGAAAGGTGTTCAGCCAAACATTGAGGATACAGATTCAATCAATCTTGGTACCGAAGAGGACCCACGAATTGTCAAGATCGGAGCCTTATTAACGTCACAACAAAAGGAAGAAATGATCAAACTCTTACAAGATTATCAAGATGTCTTCGCATGGTCGTACAGGGATATGCCGGGATTGGACACAGATCTTGTCGTGCACAAGCTACCAATTGCCTCCGGAAGCAAGCCGATCAAGCAGAAATTGAGAAGATTAAAGCCAGAATGGACCCTCAAGGTCAAGGACGAAGTCATGAAACAGTTCGAAGCCGGATTTCTTGCAGTCTCTACGTACCCTGAGTGGTTGGCTAATGTTGTCCCAGTACCCAAGAAAGATGGGAAGGTACGCATGTGTGTTGACTATCGGGACCTAAACAAGGCCAGTCCTAAGGATGATTTTCCACTTCCACACATCGACACTCTAGTCGATAGTACAGCAGGGCATGGCATGTTCTCGTTCATGGACGGCTTTTCAGGCTATAACCAAATAAAAATGGCGGAAGAAGACCAGGAAAAGACTGCATTTATCACACCATGGGGTACTTTCCACTACAAAGTCATGCCATTCGGGCTGAAGAACGCAGGGGCGACTTACCAACGGGCAATGACCGCACTATTCCACGATATGATCCACAAGGAAATGGAGGTCTACGTAGACGACATGATTGCTAAATCCGGCATTGAAGAAGATCATCTGGTGAATCTAAAGAAGTTGTTCGACAGGCTGAGGAAGTACAGTTTAAGGCTAAATCCTGCAAAATGTGTATTCGGGGCAACATCGGGCAAACTACTGGGTTTCATCGTCAGCAGAAGAGGCATCGAGATAGATCCGGTAAAAACCAAGTATATCCTCGAGATGAAAGCACCCGTTTCAGAGAGAGATGTTCGGGCATTCTTGGGAAGAATACAGTATATTAGTCGTTTCATTGCTCAGCTTACGCCTATCTGTGAGCCAGTCTTCAAACTACTCAGGAAAGACACGCCAAAGAAGTGGAACAAGGACTGTCAGGAAGCGTTCGACAAGATTAAGCAATATCTGCTCAATCCACCAGTCCTAGTCCCTCCTACTCTAGGGCGACCTTTGCTGATGTACATCTCGGTACAAGAAACGTCAATGGGGTGTGTGCTAGGGCAACACGATGAATCAGGACGGAAAGAACAAGCCATTTACTATCTCAGCAAGAAATTTACCGAGTATGAAGCAAAATATTCAACACTTGAGAAGACTTGCTGCGCATTAGTCTGGGCATCTCAACGACTACGCCACTATCTGCTTAGTTACTCAACTATGCTTATTGCTAGAATGGACCCCCTGAAGTATCTTTTCGAGAAACCAGCATTAACAGGTCGCACTGCAAAATGGCAACTATTGTTATCTGAGTTTGACATCACCTATGTCACTCAAAAAGCCATCAAAGGGCAAGCAATCGCCGACCACCTAGCCGAGCACCCGTTGCCTGACTACGAGCCATTAAAGACGAACTTTCCTGACGAAGCCATACTGATCACTGAGGTTGAAGACGATAATGAGGAACCAGGATGGAAAATGTACTTCGACGGAGCGGCCAATCAGAAAGGAAACGGAATAGGGGCAGTTCTGATCAAGCCAGGTGGATCCCACGTGCCAATCGCAATCAGACTAAAATTTCAATGTTCCAACAATGAGGCTGAATACGAAGCATGCATAGCAGGGTTGAAGGCAGCACTGGATCTCGAGGTAGATGAAATCGATGTTTTCGGAGATTCAAGCTTAGTAGTCTATCAGACGACTGGAGAATGGAAGACCCGAGAGCAAAGACTGGTTCCTTACCACGAGTATCTGGAAGAACTAAGCTCACGCTTCGATAGGATTTCATTCACGTACATGCCGAGAGCTAAGAATCAGTTTGCAGATGCACTAGCTACACTTGCCTCTATGATCAACATCTCGGAAGACCTAATCATCGACCCTATTGAGATTGGAATTCAAGATGAGCCAGCCTATTGCTTACCCGTCGAAGTAGAAGAATCTGAAGAAAAGCCATGGTATTCTGACATCAAGGCATATCTTGAAGATCGAACACTCCCCTCAGACGCAACGCCAAATGATAGAAGGACCATTCAGAGGCTAGCAGGACAATTTTTCTTGAGCAACGGTATTCTGTACAAGAAGTCGCACCATGAGATCTTACTTAGGTGTGTGGCAGAAACAGAAGCGAAACGACTAATTGAGACTGTACATGGAGGAGTCTGCGGACCTCACATGAATGGTCATATGCTTGCTAAGAAGATCATGAGGATGGGATACTATTGGTCGACAATGGAAGTGACTGCTATCAGCATGTCCGCAAATGCCATCTATGCCAAATATATGCCAACAAGATCAATGCCCCACCTTCAGAACTACATAATATGACTACTCCTTGGCCCTTCTCATTCTGGGGTATGGATGTCATTGGGCAGATCTCGCCAAAAGCTGCAAATGGACATCGTTTCATCCTTGTTGCTATCGATTACTTCACCAAATGGGTAGAAGCTGCATCATACGCCAATGTTACCAAGAGCAACGTCATGAAGTTTGTCAAGAACAACATCATTTGTCGGTATGGACTTCCAAGCGGATTGGAAACTAACAATGCTAAGAACTTCAAGAACAAAGATATGATCAAAATGTGCGAAGACTTCCAGATCACTCATCACAACTCTGTACCCTACAGACCTAAGATGAATGGAGCAGTCGAGGCAGCCAACAAGAACATCAAGAAAATAATCGAGAAGATGGCAGTTACATACAAAGATTGGCACGACATGTTGCCCTTTGCACTACACGCCTACCGTACTTCGTTCAGAACTTCGACTGGGGCAACTCCGTATTCATTGGTCTACGGAATGGAAGCAGTCTTACCCGTAGAGGTTGAGATTCCTTCCCTCCGAATCTTAAAAGAAGCAGAGTTAGATGAAACTGAATGGATTCAAGCTCGGTTCGATCAGCTGAATCTGATTGAAGAGAAACGCCTTGCAGCCATTTGCCATGGACAGATCTATCAACGACGAATAGCTCGTGCCTATAACAAGAAAGTTAAGCCTAGGGATTTCTCACCAGGAGACCTGGTCTTAAAGAAGATTCTGCCAATCCAAGAAGACGCCAGAGGAAAGTTCAGACCAAACTATGAGGGACCATTCATCGTACAGAAGGTAATGACGGGAGGAGCTCTGATTCTCACAGAAATGGACGGACAAGTCTTCCCGCAACCGATCAATGCTGACACTGTTAAGAAATATTACGCCTAAGACCTGACCCTGAGATGACGAAAGGCCATTTTTGTTATCCCAAACAAACCATCACACCCTAGTCAACCCTTTTGAGCCATCACGTTCATTTCTTAACCTAAGACTGGGGTAAGTCAACAACTACAAAAAAAAAAAAAAAAAAAAAAAAAAAAAAAGATCAAAAGAAATAGAAAAATCAAAAGCATCAAAAGTACTCCTGGCCCGCATGAGGATAAACTGTGAACGGCTAAAAATACAAAAAAAAAAAATCAAGAAAGTCAAAAACTCGAACACTTGATCTTGGCTCGACCCAAATCTCCAGCCTAAACAAGTTCGAGAGACGCTGGGAGGAGACATAGATCACTTTTTCGAAACAAAAATAGACGAACCCCATGTTTATTCCACTTTAGACAAACTAAGATTCAGACCTTAACCTTTTTGTAACCTTCCACTACCATAAGCCTAAGCCAACGTTTCGTCCTACTTAAAGTCCTTTTTGATCAGGAAATGTTCTAGGGCAACATAACGACAGTGGCAACACCAATGATCTTGCAACTTGGTCCGGACCTCAAAGTCTTGTCAGTCGTTGGAAGACTCGAGAGGGGAATCCAGATCGGATATTCGAAAAAAAAGAGTACCCCTACAAGAGTAGAGTCGTCGATCTTGCAGCTCAACTTAAGTCACCAAGCCACAAAGACACTGAGACTTCGAGCAGAATTGTAACGAAAAATCTAGAAAAATACAAGCATGGTCTGAAAGGGCATAGTGAAAACCTGAAAGGGCGCTATGAGTAAAAGAAACAGACTATGGCAAGATCAAAGCCACCAGCACGATGAAAATCCCAAAAAGGACGTCGATGCGTAAAAATGTGGAAACCGGATCTGATGAAAACCATAATTGGCATCAGGGGCAATAAGGGTTAAAAAAAAAAAAAAAAAACAACTCCTGGCCCGCAAGAGTATAAACTGTGAACGGCAAAATCTTTCCAAAATCCCGAGACCCAAAATAGTCTTCCAATACCATAGCACTGGGAATGACTCTAAAGGAATCAAAAGAGTAATTGACGTTTATATCCTCGGTAATTGGCAAAAACACCAAGATCGTCGCAACCAAAGGTTTTACAAACTTTGAATTTATCGTACTCATTTGATAAAGATATTTCATAAAATTTCAAAAAAGAAAAACTACTATTTTGGCCGATGATGAAGATTCTAGGACTTATTCAAACTTCAAGTTTTCAAAGCATTAGATACACCTGAGGCCAAGTAAGTACAAAATCTATTTTCTTTGCATTAATCTTTCAACATTCTATAAAAAGAGTCAAGGCGTTCCTACAAAGCACGGATTCGGACAGCCCGACTCATCATCAATTTTTCAGCCTGACTCATCATCACGACTCATTAGACAAAATGCGAAGGCATCGAAGAAGGGACCGCAGGCAAACCCCTCCTAAGATCACTCTCCGGGCCTACTGAGGTAGATAAACCATTGATCATCGAACTTACAGTTAGCAATGGAAGAGTTTATAAGAATGACCTAACTAGGGAAATCCTTATGGATGCGTGGCCGTAACGATGCTTATGAGATTCTAAGTGAAGATGAGTACATACAAACATTCCCGAGGGGAATTGGACCAAAACTAGCGAAATCAGAAGCTTCTCGAGAAACTGCCGTTGTTATCATGAATCACATTAACCTTGTTGAGATCCTTATGGATGTGAATCAGTGGTCCACCGTGTTTTCTAACATTGTTTCAAAAGCAACAACTCTTGAAGTCGTATCAATAGGCGTAGCAGAAAACTACAATGGAGCCCTTCAAGTGATGACAGCAGAATTTCAAGTCCCTTCACCTCTGGTTCTGACTTGAGAAATTTCTTTGTAAGGTATTGTAAACAACATGCTGAGGGAATTTGGACGGTGGTCGATGTTTCCTTGGATCATTTGCATCCTAGCCTGATATCGAGATGTCGAAGAAGGCCATCAGGTTGTTTAAATCCAAGAAATGCCAAATGGTTACTCCAAGGTTATATGGGTCGAACACGTAGAAGTGGATGATAAAGCAGTTCATAGTATATATAAAACACTAGTTAACTCCAGCCTTGGGTTTGGCGCAAAGCGTTGGGTTGCTACCCTAGATCAACAATGTGAACGCCTTGCAAATGTTATGGCTAGTAACATGCCCGCTGGAGATGTTGGTGTGATCACAAGTCAAGAAGGGCGAAAGAATACGTTGAAGTTAGCTGAAAGAATGGTGATGAGTTTTTGTTCTGGTGTAAGTGCTTCTACTGCTCACACATGGACAACATTATCGGGAAGTGGCGCTGAAGATGTAAGGGCCATGATTGGAAAAAGCATAGATGATCCAGCAGGCCTCCTGGTATTGTGCTAAGTGCAGCTACTTCTTTCTGGCTTCCAGTCCCACCAAAGGGAGTTTTCAATTTCCTTCGCGATGAGAACTTTAAAGTGAGTGGGACATTCTTTCTAATGGTGGTGCTGTTCAAGAAATGGCACATATTGCTAATGGTAGAGATCCTGGTAACTGTGTTTCTCTACTGCGAGTAAATACTCCAAATTCCAGTCAGAACAACATGTTGATATTACAAGAGAGTAGCACCAATGCAACAGGTCTTGGTCGATTCGGTTCCAACTGCAAAACTCTCTCTTGGATCAGTGACAGCTGTTAACAACCATATTGCTTGTGCTCCAACTGCAAAACTCTCTTGGATTTGTGGCGACTACTAACAACCTCAGTGCTTGCACCGTTGAAAGGATCAAAGGTATCAAAGGACAATGCATGAATTGAGAGGGTTAGCGTATGATAGAAACAGAGCAAAATCAACAAAAGAAGGTAACAAAAAAAAAAAAAAAAAAAAATTCAAAAAACCTCTCGAGTTGCACTCAACTCCGATTTGTCAAAACACGATCGAAGAAATAGTCGGATTTCAAAACTCATCAAATTTTCATCAAATCAAAGATCTCACACGAGCTCCGCGCCATCGAGATCAATGAATTAATAAAGCAAAACTCTGTCAGACCCCGTGCTTGAGTAACCATTTTCCACAAAAATCTTCAATACAATCGATAATTCAAGATCGTGTTTTTACAGAATTTTTCTGGCCCGTACAAATAGGGGTTTAGTCTATTCTTTGCAGTTCTTTGCACGCAATTCCTGCAAAGAAGGGCAGCTGTAGACACCTCAATTTGAACGGGCCACTTCTCGAAAGGGCCCAAAAATATCGATTTTCCAAATAAATGGGCCAACGGGCCTTAAGGGCCCAACTCATTGAAAATGGACATTTTTACCAAACCGAGGCCCCTAAGACCTCTCAATGGTTTAGGAGGCCACCAAAAGGACTCGGCCTACCTTACGACTTCCCAACATTCACCGCTCCGCTTCCAAAATAAAAAACGTCAAATTTTCGATAAATTTCACCAACGGGCCTAAAAAGCCCGATTCGCCAACACGTGGCATTTTTGATCAAACTAATGATTGCAAAAATCTAAAAAAATTAAAAAATTAAAAATGTGAGACTTGGGATGCCTACCCCTCCTCTACTACCACCGCTCCGCCTCCGAATCCGCAAAAAACCATAGGCCCACCTAAGGCCCATGAGCCCTCAACACTTCCTAAATCGATTTCTCATCTTACCTTAGCCTAAAAATCAATCCACATCACCTAAAATCTAAAACCAACCTATACCCTCAAAACCCATTCCAAAATAACCCAACCAAACCCTAAAACCAAAACCATTTCTAAAACCCAAGCCCAACACTACAAAGCCCACAAATCATTAACCATATCCAATTCATTATCCAACCCACAACCCTAACCCATAAACCACAACCCACATCAACCAATCACTCTTTTATCATCAAAAGATGACACATGTCATCACCCCATCTCACCTCCCTCACCCAACTACCTACCCCATTAATTTGCTTTAAATCCCATCAACCCATCACCTTTTCTCTCAAATCAAACACATCTACCCACACCCCTAACCTATACCTCCCCTAATCTACCCTCATCATTCCCTATAAAACCTACATCTACGACCTAAACCTACACCATCCTCTCAAGTCAAACACTCAACCTCTCCCATCAACCTATCCCAACCCTTCATTTCCACCCACCTTAACACATGGCATCATCTCCCTCACCCTCCCAAAATATCATCAACCACCTCTTTAAATCCTCCATGCTCTTAAATCAAATCACAACCACCATCTTAAACTTACCTCACCAAACACTCCACCCAAATGGGTTGGGTAGGATCCAAACCATTTGGGTCAAAACTCACCCATTTAACCCCCCTTACCTAAATACCCTCCAATCTCCTCTAAATTACACCCACTTCTCTCTCAAACTCATAACCATTCTACCCATTTTCTTCACTTCACCCCATTATATCCCTAAAATAACTCCTAAACATCTATAAATACCCTCATCCTCTTCCCAAAAATGGCCCCCAACTTCTCATTACAAAACTTCTCCCCAACACTCTCTCTACTAACAACCATCATCAATTCTCACCAAGTTTACCAACTCTTTCACACAAATCCTCTACAAGTCTCACTAAAACAAAAGAAATCCCTACTCTCTCTAATCACTTCTTCCCATTCTCATACTCTCATATTATACTAAGGACTCAAGAAGACTCAAGCAAGAAGAAGAAAAGAAGAAACAAGATACAAGGTGGGTTTGAAGCACACCCCCTCTCTTTCTCTAACCTTCTACTCTTTCCCTCTTCTAACACCCCCTTCTTCTATTTTATTTTACCCCTTTTGATGATTGGGCCCCAAGGCTAAGGTTCATAAGGGTCATTTCCATTAATGAAATGACCCTATGATCAAGCCGAAAATGAATCCCTACTTAGGGAACATATGCACCCACGTGGCACATTTTTTTCACCTTCTTTTAAAAATAAAAAATGATCGAGTTATTTGAGGTTACCGCCACGTGGCGGGGAGGAAAGGGTGCCTAACACCTTCCCTTTTCTTCAACCGAGCCGCTTACCCAAATCTCGAGGTTTGACTACCCCTTATCCATTGTGAGTCACTAAAATGCCAAAAATCTCATCTTTTGGAAAATGTACCCCGGGTGACCATTCACACCCACTTCCAACTTGAATGGTGGCGACTCCAAATCATTGTAGATGTAGTCATCATAATGATGAAATCACGCGTCTACAGTCAAATCAAGCGAATGCAAAATGGGGTGTCTATACAATCATTTTTATTCAATTAACAAATCTTAGAAATAACTAAATCTTTTAAACTTCATTCTAGGTTGATTAAAATGAATCATCTTTTTACCTAAAGCGTTAAGGAAACAAGTCTAGTAAACTTTGACTTCCTTGTCCATTGGTTAGTTGGTTAAAAGAAAAGTAGAATTGGGTTTATATGTCTTAAACAATAACCATTGGATTATACTAGGTACCTTGAAAAGGGCTACTTGCTTCAAAATTCAAAATAAAAGAAAATGAAAAAAAAAGTAAGAAAGTTAAGAAAAATATAATGAAAATACCTAAAATATACTAAGGTCAAAAGAAAGAAAAAATCAAAAGAATACAATAAGATTACATAAATGTCTAAGATTTGGTAGGATGAAAGTCATCAAGAATAAAAATGTGAATACACTGAAATATCACAGATAAAGTCCCTTCAAGATATTAAGGTGATCATCTACACCTCTCACTATCCCAAACAAGATGTTAAGTTTAGATTTAGATCTTAGGTTAACCCGATCACTTGTATAGATTGAGTCTAGCTCTAATTTATGAACTGAACCTCAAAGTCCTAGTCAAACTCTCACATGTACTCAAAGTCAAAATATTTCTAAAATTCTTCTAAAAGATTGATAGTGATTTAGGCTCTATGAAAATATTAAATTATTGATTTTTTTTTTATAAAACTAAAATTTCTCTAGTGTCTTTGAATACCACTTAGAATTTGTAAAGCATACACCATTGTGTTGAATTTTGTGGGTATATTCACTAAAAATCTTCCCCAGTCAAATTCATCTACTAGTATAAACTAGAGATTTAAGGGCTTGCCGCATTCGTTAAATGTAGTCGAGTTGTCTGGGAAAGTGACACTACTTTTGTTTTATTTTTATTTTTAGTTTTTTTGCTCGAGATTAGAGAAATCTAGGTTTGGGGTGCGTTAAGTGCCTAAAATTCAATATTTTCCCATCATTTCCTAAGGCACTTATAAGATTTTCTAACACATATCATAGGTTTTTATCATAAAATCATGTATGTCACTTAAATCATTACATTTTATATCTTATTATCTAATTGTGTGAAGTTTACTATTATTGAGGATCCTGATTATGCATTGTATTTTTGTAGATAAATCATACAAAGTCTAAAAGTCAAGAGTGGGAAAATTATCAAATTCAAAGTCAAAGTCAAAGTCAATGTCAAAATCAAAGTCAAAGCATGGTCCAAATCTATCATATCATGCAATTTTACACATAAATTTGAACTCACTCATTGAATTAAGATAGGTGAGAGGTGTTGGAAAACTGATTTAGAGGAGAACAAACTCGTATTTCACGAACAAAAATCAATTTGAACTTTTATGGGTAAAAAACGAAGGACAAGTCAAAGACTCCTAATCTATCATATTTCACCATTCTAGATATAGAATTTGACTCAAATCTTGGATCGAGACAAGGCCAGATGGGTTTGAAATCTAATTGAGAGAGGAATAAAAGTGGATTTCACGAATCAAGGCTAATTTGGACGTTTTGTGGGTGAAAACGTGATGTTCAAGTAACCTCAATTTCTTCTATAAAAATACCTTAAGTCTTTATTTTTCTCCTCTCTTTTCTCTCTCTGTCACTCCCTCTTTAGTAGTTTTAGGTTTTATTTTAGTTTTTTCTGTAAATTGGGAAAGACAAAGTGGATTGTTATCAAGAATACTTTAAGATCAATAAAGATAAGTTTGTTTATTCAATCTATTTTTTTTTATAGTTTTTACAATGATTCTTGGCTAATCTCCCAATCTAGGGAGATTGGTGATGCCAAAATAATTTAGAATTTAAATTTTATTTTTAAGTTCTTGAATGTTCTTATATGTTAGAATAAGTTTCTCTTCAACCAACCTTGGTTCTTCAACATAAATCTAAGGATCTCTCCTTATCCTCCATCATTGAGTTAAATCTCCTTATGAAGGATCATTGGACAATAACACCTTCGAAGGAAAGGAGATCTTGGCTAGTTTAATTTGACTAATTAAATCTTATTTATTGCAAATTCTTTTGAACTAATGAACTTTTGCAAGAATTTGATTTGAGTTATCCAAAAGAACTTGAAATTAGAAATTATATTCTGATTGGATTATTTTTTGTGGATTTAATTGTCCTAGGCTTATTTAATCACAAACTTTTCTTTTCCTCCAATTTTCTTTAATTTGGATAACTAGTCCCTAATCTCTGTGGATTGCCAAAACAAGAAGGTTTCTAATAATTTGTCATATTTTCTTCTAGAGAAAATCATATACAAGTACGAACAAACACCTTGTCGTGGTATTATCTAGTTAACAACATGTCATTTCCAATTATGTATGTGTCTATTGTAATTACTTAGTACACAAATTTGGTCTAACTTGACCACTTTCATGTTAGCTTTCTCATGTGTTCACTAGTATTGTGAATGTATGCCCAAATAGCTAAGGCTCTAGAGTTGGAGATTATTTCTTTCTTTCCAACAACATTATCTCTTAAGGATCAAAAAAACAAGGCAAAATTATTTAAAGGGCCTTGGCGGAGGGATTTTTTTTAAAATAGTCCCTAAGTTTTGGACAATCTTTAAATAGTCCATTTTTTAATAACCCGAGTTTTTATATCGTATCTTGAGAAAATCAAATAGTGAAATCTTAAGAAAATTCTGAAAGGTCTTAAGGTAAAATATTTGAATTTTGTTATGTTCATTTTTAATAAAAACTGAATCCGCCATTGGATTCAAAATGGTCGAAAAACATACTTTAACTTGTAAGTACGCTTGAATTCGAGTTGGGATGAAAAAGTTTTAAAATCCTCGAATTCTATGTCTGATGGGACTTTGTTAGAGCGAGAATTAATAAAATTTAATCACACCATTAGGTCCACAATGAAAAATTATTAAGAATAACGTATTATACATCGATTTTCAAGTTCGAGAAGTCTAGATATCATTGATCATCGAAACAAATGAAAAAAATACCAAAATATCTCAGCCCTTTTTATATAAAAGAAAGTTGACTTTTTTTTATTACCTTCTCTTCTTCTCCTAAGAACCCAACACCAGCTTAATCTCAACCTAAGGGTTTCAACCCCTTCTCATCAAGATCCATCATGAACAAGTCCGAGTTGATCGTCGACGAAAAAGTAAAAGTTGTCAACATTGACAAGCTCTACAACCTCACCACCTTTCATATTCATTTCCCTTCTTTTCTCTCCGTCCCTCACCAAAAACCAGTAAGTGGGTTTCATTGCATCTCACTTGAAATTTAGTTTAGCTTGAAGAAGGGTCGTTTTTCATCATAGAAGGGAAAGAACATCGTCATCAAGAGCTTTGCAGCCAACTTGATCATTTTGCACCCAAATTCATTCAATCTCGATTCTTGTACTGCCAAACCTCAATTTTTGTGCTAGCTTTTCACATCTGACAACCACGAACTTCTGTAGGAGACTTTCAATTCTTATTGGTAATCGCAGATTGTGAAAACATGCATCTAGAGTTTTTATCGAAGAATGTGTGTTGTGTTTATAAATTGTAAAATTTCTTTATTTTATTTTTAAATTCATGCTAAAATTACGTATTTTATGTGTTTTTATCGAATTTCAACAATTAATTCGTGGGTGGGAAAATAGATTTGAAAAACCAATGAGAAACCCCAAAAAGAAATTGGATGAAAAATCCAATTTTCACAAACTGAGTAGCTTGTTGACAGCACCGCCGCCAAAAAATGAAATTGGTTCTTGTTTTGTTATCCCCACTATTTATATGTAACTTTCCAACATTTATTTCATGAAAAACATTTAAGTAAACCTTTTTACTTTAAGTTCTTTAATGAAATAAAGGTTTTACCCCCTATTTCAAAACAATGAGACTGTTTTCAAAATCCGAATGTCAAAGGATAAAAATCCAAATTTTGGTTTAAAAAACAAAACGTAAATTTCAAGGATTTCGTCAAATTTTCAAAATCAAATATCTTTTGCATTATTTTGAATGGAACTATAAAGTTATATGATGTCGAATATCGTATTCAAGGCTTTCATTTTCTAAAATCCATTTTCAATTTAAAGAATTTTGAAAAATCATGTTTTCGAAACTTAACTAAATTTCCATTAGTTTTTCATAATTTCGATAGTTTAGTTCTACGCATTGTTAAGATCTCGTTTTGACTAAACTGTGGTACTTTTTTAGTTGAATGATCAAAATAAATTTGAAAGTTTGAAAAATGGATGTTGTGCTTGAAAAATCGAAAAGTGAAAATACTGGAAAGAAGAAAAAAAAGGGATGAAACGATAAAACACCAAAATTACACCTGAGGGGTGATGTTTACATTTTACATTGTGGACTTGTGCATAGAGGTTAGTAAACGGATATCTAGGGATAATAATTATAGTTGCATGTTTATTTAATTTTTATTAGCACAAGACGCTGGTTTATATTTCCACACTATTAATTATTTTAGGCCGGTGGGTCATAATTGCATGGTAGAAAACTAGATATCCATTCTTAATCTTGTAATGTTAATTCTTCATTTATTTTCAAATAAAAATGATATATATATATATATATATATATATATATATATATATATATATATATATATATATAGCTATTTTGTGAGTTGTTAAAGAGCTTATGAATGCCTAAAGGGATAATACGTCATATCATTTGAAGTGATGTATTATCTTAGATGTACGATAGAGATAACTAAGCTTATACGTTGTATGTGTACACACCCCATTTTTGCACTTGCCTGATTAATCAACTCGTCAACCTGATCGCAACGGTTCCCAATGAAGGATGTTTATTCCAATGCTTTATTTTGTTACTAGATATGTTTCAGAAATCCGGATGAGGTATCTCAAATTAACAAAACTGTAGAAATTACACTACGTTATGAAAATATTACCTCAAAAACGTAGAAATCTTCATTTTGCCTACAAAAACAAACTTTACGATAAAAATCACTAAAAAATGATCAAATTACCAAAATAACCCTAACCTCAAATCATTCCTAGAGCCTACATTACGCTTAGGAAAATCCATTCAAATACATAAAACAACAAATCGAAACCAAATAAATCATTTCGCCAACTTTCACAAAATTTGACAAAATTACAAAAATGCCCCTCATAAAGTTCACGACCATTTCGCACAAAATTTTATAAAGGACACAAACCTATATTCCCATTGAATTCCTTAAGAAAAATCGATTCTAAAACATCCTAAAACATCAAAAATCGACTTGAAACGCAAAAGTTCTCTTCAGGGGTAAAATAGTAATTTTTCAATTAAAAAATTTAAAATTACAAAATTAATAAATAAAACATTAAATAATGTAAAGTGAAACATTAATAAAATAAATTTAAAATTTTCAACCAAAAAATCGATCAATCAAGCTCTCAAGCAAAATTGTTGATGGTTGCCTAGATATTTATTAAAGGACCCCTCCATCTGAGGGCCCAAAGAATTAAAGATATAATAAAGGGGGTTTCTCCAAAAAATTAAAGTCAATCAAGTTAGACTAAACTCAAGAAATTAAAGTCAATCAAGTTAGACTAAACTCAAGATCTTAAAGTCAATCAAGTAAGACTAAAGTTAAAATCTTAAAGTCAATCAAGTGAGACTAAAAGTCAAAATCCTAATAGAGTTCTAATTAAATAATAACTCTAATTTAAACAATCCTAATTAAATAATAACTCTACTTAAAACAATTCTAATTGAAATATAATTCTACCTAAAACAATTCTAAATAAACAATAACTCTCTGTAAAAGAATTATAATTAAACATTAACTCTATCAAAATAAGCACTTAAAAAAATCTATAAATAGGGGTCCCTACAACCTATTTTCGTATCCAAAAATAAACCCAAAGAGAAGTAGGTCAAAAAACTTCCCTAGCTTCCCATAAACCCTAATTTTGAAGCCCTAACTCCTTACCTAACACCCATACCTCAACTTTAGCTCGAAAAACACCTAGAAGCCCTTCAAAAACACCTAGAAATCTATAAACAAATCCGAAGAATCCAGATCTAAGAAAAATATACCTTGCCTCGGAGATCAAAAATCAGATCTGGAGATAGAACGAACCAAGGAGTACTGTACAAGGAGTTACTCTATTAGATCTGAGGGAAAAAGATTATTGTCTTCAGAAAGGTATTTATTTATTATTATTTTTTTATTACTTAGGTCTTTTAACAATGTAGTTTATTTAAGAATTAGTAGAGATCGGCGTTTGCCGAGCGGGGTTGGTGTTTAAAACCTTCCAACCTCGTAACATGATCCCCGGACCCGTTTTTTTTTCTTTCATAGATTAGTAGTATTTGCCGTTTTAGAGTCAGTTTTCGGTTCCTAAACCGTAGTAACTAGGTGGCGACTCCAAAACCTTCAAGGTCAAAAGCGGATCCGCACACCAAACGGATCGAGGGCACTTTCAGTGGCGACTCTGCTGGGGACATTGAAGATCAAACTTGAAAAACCCCAAGTAAGGGAGTATTGCTAAAATAACCTAGACTATTTTTAGTTGATTAGTTTATCTGTTTTTGTTTTGTTTTTATCATCCTTTTCGGTTCAATCATTGATCGTGTGTTTTATAAATATTTCGCTCTTGCATGTTCGTATTATTTTTGTTTATTTTATTTTATTACTATGGCTCAATCGAGGGTTATTTAGAATGACCCTAAGTAATTAAAGAAATCAAAAGGTTTAATTGAGGATGGAGTGATGATTAATGAACAATGAAGTTTTATATATTTTTTTTATTTTTTGTTTTAGGATTCTATCTTTAAGCATCGTTTTTTAAAAGTAAATAAATAAATAAAAATAAAATTTTTTGTTTAAGGGTGCGATGTATCCTTAGACAAGATTTTTTATATTTTTTTTTAAAAAAAGAAAAAAAAATTTAGCGTGCTATCCATTGACAGCAAGAAGAAAATTACCAAAATAGTAAAAAAAAAATAATTAAAAAAAAACTCTAAAAACGTGCTGTCCCTTGGCAGCAAGAAGAAAACTCAAAAAAAAAAAAAAAAAAAAACTACTGGTTTTTAAGGTTTGTTAAGTGTTGGTGCGCCCTTAATAAAAAGTCGATTTTAATCACCGAACACTTAATGTATTTAATGAGATGAGTGGTGTGCCATTAGAAAGTCTTTTTATTTTGTTTTGTTTTATCTTTTTCTCAACTTGAGAAAGAAGAAATAGAAGAGAAGGAGACAGCAACGTCTCCCCGATCTCTCTCTCTCTCTCTCTCTCTCCCTTTATTAATCTTGAAATTTCAAAAAAAAAAAGAGGGATTTCCATCGAACAATGGATTCTTGCTCTATCCTTATCGAGAGAACCCAACCTTCGATCCTAAGACACACATTTATTTCGATCTTCGAAAAGCTTTGATCTGCTCTTTCGGTTCTTGATTCGGATTCAAACCCAAGTTTAGACGCCATATCCTAATGTCTCCACTGCAATTCCACTTATGCTATCGATCAATCAGTTACAGAGATTTGTTGTCTCGTCAGAAAAGCCAAATTAGATCCTTTTGTTGCAGTTTATTAGAACTTCAATCGGCTTTAGAGGGTTGCAATCCGCATTTCGTTGATGTTTGTTAGTTTTATAGTTCGATTTACATTCCAGAAGAATGAATTGTTGCGGAGTTTTTTTTTTAGAATCATCCATTCGTTAAGGTTCTTTTGTGTCGAATGGAAGTTCAATCTGAAATTGTGCGACAAGTTCTACTGTTTATTTTACAGAATAAACAGATGGGGGTTTCTAAAATTTGCAATTTTTTAAAATCTTTATTTATTTGTTTATTTTAAGAATAACTTTTACGGTTTCTTTGGCTTTGTTTGCGAAACAGTTAGTATCTTCCCTTGCGTTCCTTGCGTTGCTCTGTTGTTTGTTTCAATCTGAGGTTGCCATACCACTTATCAAATTGTTAATGGGATACTTGCAAAACTTGCCATGCAAAAGTGTAGAAGATTTCAAGGTTTTGTTGAGTTTAAGATTTCAAGGTTATAGCTTTGGCTATAGGGGTTAATGAACCAAATTACTCTCGTAATCATCACTACTCTCGTAGCGTTTCTGATATTTGTGTTCAATTTTATTGGTAATTTGTTGAGTGGGCCGGGTTTCAACCTTACATGGTATTGTTGCATTTTATGCTGCTGGTATTGATGCTAATAATCTCATATCCGTGTCATCCATTTACAAAGATAGTAGATGGGTTGTTTGGATTTGCCAAAGGATGTTTACCAATGAATAGATGGGATGAGCTCATTGACTTGTTCAGCAAGACAGGGGCAATACTGACCTTTCGTTTGAATACACACTAAAAAAAAATTCAAAAAGGTTGTGTTAGTGTGTATTGCTGGTAGTAGCATAACAAAAAACATAAGAAATGGTTGTGTGAATTTGTGTATAAGGGCAGCAAATGTAAAAAAATTGTGTTCTATAAAACTATTTTAAAAAAAGAAATTTTTGTGAGTGCTGTGTGTTGGCAGCAACAATCAAAGAAAGTTTAATTTAAAAAAAAAAAAAAAAAAAAAAAAAAACTAGTTTTGAGTGTTGCTGGCAGCAACTTTAAAAAATTAAAAAAAAAAAAAAAACTTTGCTTCATAATTTTTTAGAAAAACTAGGAATAGGTTAGCATTACTAGTTTTGTAAGATTTCTTACTTACTAAGGGGTGTATTGAGAAAATCACGTGGCACCTAAAAAAGAAAAAAATACGATCCAACATCACGATCTTGTGGAGGAAGAAATTATAAGAGTTTTTAAGGAAAAATTTTGAAAAATATTCTTCATTTAAATTTTAATTTTAGATTTTGATAGTCGTCCATTTTCAAAATCTTGGGTCTAAGCTTGAAAAAAGATGAATTTATTTTTGAATTTTATTTTATTCCAAGCTTTTTTCTTGAAACCTAGAAGGTTGTGGTATTGATGTGTTGATGCGATGGTTCACGTGAACCCAATAACTCTTAGTTTCAAATCTTACTTAATTGATTAACATGACATAAGTTCTCATTCACAAATTTGGTTGAGTAACAAACTTAATAAAGCAAGGGAATTTTTTTTTGGCTAAATGCAACAAGTCTACTCGATGAAAAAGGGAAGAATTGCAGGTTGTCTTTGTGCCCATGTTCACTTGATGATTGATATTGTTTTTGGGTGCTATCATGATTAATCGATCATCGTTACTCTCTTTTCACTTTGTTGATTGATTGCCTATCTAATATGCCGTGATCCTGATTAATATGTATCTTAGATGTGTGTGTGTTAATCTTGATTGATGTTTTGGATATTTATGTTGTATGATCATATTTTTCTAATATCCATATGGTGATGATCTGATTTAGCCCATGGGCCCATTTGTTTGAAAAAGGCCCGGGCACACCCCACCCTGTTTTGCACACACCACTGGCACGTTTACTTTATCACTTTGCACGTTTGCATCTCCCATATAGCCAACGTAACACTAATTCATGGCCTGGTCTCCTCGGAGATGCAACGTTATTCATGAAAACCACAACTCCAGTCACGTACCTTAGGGTATACAAAACTGGGGCATTAGTACTGTCTGATCAGATGAATCTGAAAAGTATATCGATGCACCTAGGCTGGAGTGACCTAAGCTTTTGACTTATTGTAAGCCACACAGTCACATATCCCGTTTGCTAACGTAGTACTAGTACATGGTCGGTCCCCTCGTGGGATGCCAAACCATTTATAAAAGCTACAACTCTTGACTCGTACCCATAGATTTATCAAAGATGATCCAAGTACATCAGTTGCACTTCTTGGTCAAAACCGGTGCCTAAGCGAGATCCTACTCCGATGTATTACGGTACTAGGACGATAGACTACGTCTATTCTAGAAAAGAGGTGATTTAAGAGTGCCTTTGCTTAAGCATCGCGCGCCACCTCTGATCTGGGGATTAAACTGGTTGTTTTTGACTTCAGAGAAGTGAATTGGAATTTTAGATTATCACTTATACGGTATATCAAACCAAGTCACCACGTATTGTCTGATTGAATACACTTCAGAGGTATATAGGTGTGCTTAGGCAAGGGTGGCCAGATAAAAATGCATTGCACGTAGTAAGGTTAGAGTCTAGAAACCTACCCTATAGGTCACGACTCGAAATTATCGTGGGTGTTCCCGGGTTGCTTATTGGAATCGAACCTCATGAATGATGAGATCAGGAATGTGTGTTTTGTCCTCAAGGATAAATCTTTTTGTTTAACCTGATTTGAAACTACTGTATTACTAGGTGCACCAACCCAATAAAAAATCCATTTTAAAGCTTGGCAATGATTCATAATGACCCAGTCCATCTCGATCTAACGATCATAATGGTTCGGGCCATTTAAATCAAAATGGAATCCAAACCCTTTTCTAATTCGATCTTCAACCCATCTTAAATTATCCAGAAGAAAAATATTTTTTCAGAAAAAATATTTTTCAAAAGAAATTATTTTTCAAAACAAAATATTCTTCAAAAGAAAATGTTTTCCAAAAGAAAAGAAAATGAGGAAAAATGAAGACTTACAAAGAGATATTTTTCGCGGACCTTGGAAATGTACTAAAACACCTATGGATCTAGTTAATTCGTAGCTAATCGATTGACCTATTTGAAATAAGTTTTCGATCAACTTTTCCATGATCAAATGGATCAATTGATTACAAGCAAAGAAAAGTCTAATTTAGTCCATTCGGTTAGATCGGTCTAAATAGAACTAACAACTTGATTGGACGTGTGGTTTCATTCATGGAACCAGTCAAATCAACGGGTTCCTATTATTTCATTATGCTTGCATCTGATCAAATGAATTAAATTGGTCATATCACTTTGCCCATCGGACTGTAGGTCATTTTATTAATTTCTCATCTTGGTAAACCTGGTAATGATAAATGATGCATCTGGATTCAACAAATAAGGAAATATTTTATTTGGTCGAAATTGCTCTAAGACATTCTACATCATCCTATTTTGTGTCTAGTCTTTTAATAGATCTTTACCCCGATCATTCTATCAAGTCATCTAACTTGTCGTCTAAACACAGTCTTTATTGTTTGGTCAAATCCTTTGCCTTTATTGATATCGTGATGTCTAATTTGTTTTCGAAGGATCATCAATCTTCAACACGGCTAATCTATGTCAAATCATTCAAGATTTTGTGAATCAGATGAATCATGCTTGCCAATGCCATCCGATGGTGGCATACCATGATAACGAAGACAGACATGGAGGGGATTCAACGACTAGAATCGATACTTCAAAAAAATATGAATTACTAAGCATGCCTAAATACGACGGAACTTCTTGTCCAAGAACTCACATATGCTCGTATGTCGGGGACATGTATCTTCGAGGTTTAGGGAGTGAACAAATGACACAATTATTTTGCACCATTCTCAAAGGTCCCGCTCTTGAATGGCTTATATTACTAATACAGTTCCGACTTCATACTTGGGAAGAAATCATGGAAAAGTTTATGAAGCATTTTAGTCTGAAGGTCGCTAACTCAAATCCAACATAATCGATAGTTAATGTTGTTAAGCGATCCAAGCATAGAAGAAAGTTTGATAATCTCGGGATGACCTTGAGTATCGCCTTGAGGATGTTAACAAAGAAAAGCTTATTATAGCCTAAATCCATACCCAATGTCCTTCAAAGTAATGACGAAAGTCACTAGTTCTGCGAGTTTCACCAAGTTACAAGTCATTACACCGACAAATGTATATCTCTCCGCCATGCTGTTCAAGACCTCATCGACGCAGAGAAGATAACCTTTAAGTGAAATGTTGAATTTGCTGGATAAAATACCATCTAGTTATCCTAGTCTTTTTTATTATTTCTTGTCTTGTTAATTTTCAAATAGTGTCAAGTTTCAAAAAGTATTTCTGTTTACAAGAGTTATTGTTCTAGGTTAATAAGAGAGTTTTTCCATTCCAATGAAATAAAAAGATTCTTTCGATTATCATGTGTGCAACAAGTCTTCAAATTTTTGAAAATAAATTTGATTAAAAATTGAGTCTAAGGATAATTCTTGAGAAGTATGAATCAAAACTGTCCAATCCCTACAAGAACATGAGAAAATAATCGACTTACTTAAGGAGTTCAGAGATGTTTTCACTTGATCCTATGAGGATACGCCTAATGTGAGCATTAATATTTTTCAATAGTGAATCTTTGGTCTAATGATATGGGCACGACCTATATCTCTAGAATCGGAGGTTATTCTGACAATTCGAAGACACAACGCACATTGAGGGAGTCATGATCGAGAGATAGAAAATTCGAAGCATGAATTAGACTCAGAAGAATCAAATGTCACCAATGAGTTCAAATACTCAAAGTAATCCATCAAATTGGATTAGACACATCAAGATCACAGTGTTCAGAATTTACCATCGTAGGTATCAAGGAAAGGAACATTATATAATGGATGCCAAAAAGGGGACATCAAGTAAGGGGAAAATTTTTTCCTTTAGAGAAAATACTATCTTTAAGAGCTAGAATTGAAAATCAACACTATAAGAGAAGACCAGCTCAAGTACTCAATGTTAAAAATGAAATCACTCGTTCAGAAGTTTGAGCCCAACTATGGCAGATTAGATATCATCAAAGAGACCGTACAAGGCAAAGCATTAACTAACCTTAATCAAATAATGTGATATCCCATTTAAGGATGCCTTTTTTTTATCGATACACATTTTCCAATCTCACCCTTTTTCAAAAAAAATATTTTCCTTTGCTAGCCTCTCTATCCAATATGAAAAGATAACCATTTTTTTCTAAACCACACCAACCAACCAACCAACCTAGGGGAGGGTATTTCGAACTACGTTTAGACCTGATCCCAAACTAAATTGGGGTACGTAGGCAACCTGAGAAGTTACTTTAGGCCCGGTTAAAAAAAAAAAATTTCTACTCCTAGAATAAACACAAAGAAAAAATGAATAAAGAAGAGAGTATTTTTCAAAGAAAAATCTTTCATCCAAAGTATAAAAGAAAGAAAATCAAAAATGCCAAACTAGGGGCACTTTTTTTTAAATAAAAAATAAATCAAAGAAAAAAGATACTTAGAAATTGAGAGTACATTAGACTAGTGGCATTTTTTTGAGGATTTTGAACCATATATCCTTTCTTTCTAAACCCTCCTAAGCCCACCTAAAAAGTCCTCTTGGATATTACGTAAAATGGTTAAGGGAATTTCGTGCTTCATTGATAAGGATCTCTTAATGAAGAAAAGTAAAAGCCTGCTAAGTTGAAAACCCGTAAGGGCGATTTAGGCAAAAGTCAAGGTAAAAAGAAAAAAAATCAAAACTCGTTAGGTTGAAAATCCGAAAGGGCGATCTAAACAAAAAGAAGAGCATATAAAAAATAAAAATAAAATTCCTAGCCTACTAGATTGCAAATCCAAAAGGGCAATCTAGGCAAAAGTTAAGTTCGAGAGGAGAATCTATGAAACTTCCTTCAAGGTTTGTGCCGCAGTAGAAAGATCAGATGAAGGACAATATCAAAGTCAAAGTTGATAAAAACTCAAAAGATATCGTAATCATCTTTGATTTTCGAAGGAATGTTCATCTGATTAAATGATCTGAAAGGGAGAAAGACAAATTAATTTCAAACTTCAAAGGAAAAATCCAAACTTTCAATTTTCATCAAATTTTGAGTCCTTCAAACAATGTTCATCTATTCAAAGTTGCACATATGATGCTCTTAAGAGTCAAAATTTCAAAGGATGGGGTTATTTGAGTCAAGCATGTTCGTCTATTCTCTGTCATCTCTAAATAAGGGCATTTTTTCTATCTCAGTCGTAGAAGTTCTTGTTATGTTTCATGTGTTCAAATTGTCCGTTGAGCAATCTTGACCTAATACAAATTGACCATCTCAATAAATCCAGATATTGTCAAACCATGTTAGTCAAAAAGAAAGAAATTCTAATTTAAAGATTATTTTGGAACATATGCCCAAAGAGAATTAGATGCCTAATATGTTTTGAACAGAAGTTTTCAAGGTTTTGTTTTTAAACTTTTTTTTCATTAGTGTTTATTCAATTTTTTGTTTGGGGATAAAAGTATCGCCAAACTTGTTGATTTTTTCCCAGAGGTTTTCTCAACCTTCAAGTTTTATTCTACTTAAAATTTTTTCAAATTTATTCATTATTTTCCTAATTTATTCATTATTTCCCAGATTTATTCCTAGATTCATTCATTATTTCCTTGATTCTTTCCAGATTCATTAATTATTTCCCAGATTCAATTATTCTTTTCCAGATTCATTTTTTTCTAAATTTATTCATTCCTAGATTCAATCTTTCTTTTTCAGATTCATTTTCAATCATTCTTTTCCAGATCTATTCATCCCCATATTCAATCATCATTTTCCAAATTCATTTTCAATTATTCTTTTCCAGATTCATTGTCAATCGTTCTTTTCCAGATTCATTATCAATCATTCTTTCCCAGATTCATTCATTCCTTCCCAGTTTTACTCAGTCAGATGCCGTCGAGGGTTATCTCGAAATATACTCAGTCAGTTACCGCCGAGGGTGTAACACCCCGGATTTTGAACTCATATCTCAAGAAAATTAAATGGTGAGATTTGGAGGAAAATATCGAAAGAGAGACTTGGAGTAAAATACTCGAATATTTTTATGATCAACTTCAAGGAAAACAGACTTCTCCATTAGGTTCAAAAGGATCGAAATATATACATTAGCCTGTAAGCAAGTTCGGATGAAAAAGTTATAAAATCCTCGAATTTCACGTTAAGTGGGATCCAAAACAGCAGAATTTCGTTAGAGCGAGAATCGAAAAGATTTGATGACACCGCTAGGTCCGCAACGACAAATTATTCGAAATGGTATACTCACTTATCAATTTCCGAGTCCGAATAGTTTAGTTACGATGGAAACTAGAGAAATGATGGGAAAATTACAACTATGCCCTCAGCTTTGTTATAAAAGAAAATCTGAATTTCTCTTATTTCATTCATTTCTCTTCTTTTCTAAAGAACCAAATGACAGCCACTTTTCAACCCAAGGGTTTCGACCCATTTCCATCAAGTTCTAGCGCGAACGAAGCCGAGTTGAACCTCGACGAAGAAGGCAATATTGTCGGCGTTGTCGAGCTCTACGTCCTCACCCCATCCAACCTCTATTTGTTTTTTCTTTTCTCTTAGGTTCCCACTAGAAACCAGTAATAGGGGTTTTGATTTTACCCACTCAAAGCTTCACCTTGTTAGTAGGGACTCGTCTTCTAGTGTAGAAGAGAAGGAGAGCGCCGTCATCAAGGGAGTTCCAAACCCTCGTTTACTTTGCATCAAACACAACCCAATATTGAGTCTCTTGCCACCAACCTTGATCCTTATACGATTTTCATCACCTTTGGCGTCCACAAACAAGTAGGGGACTTTCAATTCCTATTGGTAACTTTAGATTTCGAAATGTGCATTTAGGTTTTGAAACAAAACTTATTGTTTGCATTTAAATCGTAGAAAGTTGTTGTTTGATTTCAAATTCATGGTAGAACTAAATGTTTTTTATTATGTTTTATCAAGTTTTAACCATAAACTTGTGGGTGGGTTGAATGATTCGAAGAACGGAAGAAGAATCCGAGAAAGAGATCGAAAACTCGAAAGTTTGAGCGAGGATTCAGTACCGTCGGCGGGAAGGGTCAGTGCCACCAGCACCTACCGAAGGCATTTTGTCGGTCCAACCGACAGAATCAGGGTTTTGCCACCGATGGACCCAAAGCTCGTGTGAAATTTTATGCTGTCGGCAGGAGGCGTTGGTCCCACCGACATCCACCGATGAGCATTCCGTCGGTTCCACCGACAGAATGAACCTTCTGTCGTCGATAAATTCCTTCTGTTGGCAGGAACCGTCGGTTTCACCGACAGAACAAGGTTCTGCTGCCGACAGCATTTTTTCTAAGTCAGAAACAGACTCTGACTCTTGGCTTGACTTCTTCACACCTTATACTTGATTTCCTACCCTTCATTTCATTAAAAACACTTAAGTAAATGTCCTCTTTAATGAAATTAAGATTTTACCCCCCATTTCAGAACAATGGGAATGGTTTCAAGATCCAAATCTCAAAGGATCAAAATCCGAATTTTAGTTTCAAGAAGAAAACGTAGATTTCGACATTTTCGGTAAATTTTCAAAATGTAATAACTTTCGCATTACTTTGAATTAAATTTCAAAGACTATATAGTGTCGAATCTCGTGATCGAAACTTTTATTTCTAAAAATCCGTCTTTAATTTCGAGAACTTTGAAAAATTAAGTTTTCGAAACTTAGCCAAATTTTCACCAGCTTTCATTATTTTTAACAGCTTTAGTCCCGTGTATCACCGGGACCTCGTTTTGAATAAACTTTGATGGTTTTCGAGGGAAAAATCAAAAATAACTTTGAAAAGATTGAAAATGAATGGTTTGACTTGAAGAGATGAAAAGTGAGATTGTCGAGAGAATGAAAAAGGGAATGAATAGTAAAATGTCAGAATCACTCCCGAGGGGTGATGTCTGCATTTTACATTGTATGTTGTATATAGGTCGGTAAAAGGATATCCAAGTTATTAATGAAAGGGTTGCATGTTTATTTACGATTATGTTAACGCGTGCGCTGAGTACTGTTATTTATTTTAGGCCGGGTGGCCATAGTTGCAAGGTAGGAACTGGATATCCATTCTCAACCCTGTTATGTTAATTTCTCTTTTGTTTTAAATGAAAAAGATATATGTATATGTAACTATTTTGTGAGCTGTTAAAGGATTTGTGAATGCCTAAAGGGATAGTGCATCACATCATCCAGAGGGGTGTACTATCCTGGGATGTTCGGTAGGGACCACCAAGCTCATACGTGGGTGGGACGCGTATGAGAGTGGAGTCACAACTAGAATCCGGGTCCATTCTTTTCTTTTCTTTACCAGTGAACGTGTATTGTAAAGGTGGTCGTATACGAGTGGACTGCTATTTTGGGAATCACATGCATGCCTGATAGGTATAGACGAAAATGATTGGTCAGTGATCACTAATACTCTAGTAGTAGTCGAACGTTTTGACACATCGAAAAGAAACCCATTGCTTACGGTCACGTCAAACGGCCAGCCTGCGCCGGATAAATGGTCTTGCAAGCGTGGTAGACACGACCAGCCACAAAATCAGGAACTAAAAGACAGATTTACGTAGTAACATCATGTCCTGACTGGGGCCGATCCAGTCGTGAATCCCAACACTCAAATTCCATTACTCCACCACTTGTAATATGTATCTATTATTATATTTCGAATTATAAACTGCAAAGCATGTCTATTATTTCAATGTTGTCAACTGTATTTGCATAAATGAACAAATGTATAATGAGTATAAATGATTGATGTTATGTGTAACTTTTAAACTATTTAATTGCTTATCCCTAGCCGTATGTACCAGTTAATCATAGTTTCAATTGTAAAACTTGCATGTTTTGAAACGATGCAGTTTGATTATTTGATCACGTTAGGTGAGGTTATTAGTAGGAATTGTTTATAGACCTACTGAGTAACCATTGTTACTCACCCTTTCCTTCCTATTTTTTTTAGTTTCAGCACTTGCAGTTACGGAGGCAGGCGTAGAGTCGGTAAGTGAGAAATACCTGGTCGGTCAGATCGACGACCAGAATTTGTTGCACGATGAGCACTAGGGTCATACCATTTTGTGTAGTCAGTTTTGTCCAGGTGTATACATATTTTGAAGTTGAGTGTTAGGGTTGCGTTAGAGTGAGGTTAAATTTTTGTAATCATGTATATTGCTAAACTTCCACACTCTGATCTATTTACATGTTAGATGTAATTAGTCTTCCGCTGTTATTTTTCCTGTATCTATATTTTTATATACAGGTTTTGTTATAAATTGGTTTATCAGGTTTGAGTTTCGTGAAACGCTAACATAAACAGATGAGACCATATCGAAAATTTCGAGACGCCACTTAGTGCCTCGAGGTGGCCTTGGGATTTGTGTTAGTGTTTGGCGGGGCGTCACAGAGGGTTTTCTCAGATTTTGCTCAACTAGTTGCCGCCGAGGGTTTTCTCGAATTATGATTAGCCAGATGCCACCGAGGGTTTTCTTGGATTATGCTTGGCCAATTACTACCGAGGGTTTCTCGAATTATACTATGTCAGTTGCCGCCGAGGGTTTTCTCAGAATTATGCTCAGATGCCGCCGAGGATTTTCTCGGAACTATTCTCAGATGCCGCCGAGGAATTTCTCGGAATTATGCTCAGATGCCGTCGAGGGTTTTCTCGGAATTATGCTCAGATGCCACTGAGGATTTTCTCAGAACTATGCTCAAATGCCGTCGAGGGCTGTCTCGAAATTATGCTCAGATGCCGTCGAGGGTTTTCTCGGAACTCTGCTCAGATGTCACCGAGGGTTTTCTCGAAATTATGCTTAGATGCCACCGAGGGCTATCTTGGAATTATGCTTAGATGCCACCGAGGGTTTTCTTGGAACTATGCTCAGATGCCACCGAGGGCTTTCTCGAAATTATGCTCAGATGCCACCGAGGGTTTTTTCGGAATTATATTCAGATATCGTCAAGGTTTTCTCAAAATTATGCTTAGTTTATGCTTAATTTATATACACTTTGTGCTAAGATTTTACTCAGTTCCAACTTAAACTCTTTGAAATTTATCTCAGATTTTAAGTACACACACTTGAACAGTTGTTACATTAGTCAAGGAGAATTTTCTAAAATTCAAGGATCTGACACTGTCAGTGAGAGTCTCGAGGACCTGACAACCTTTTATTTCGGGGAAAGTTTTTACCCTCAAGGATCCGAACATCCCGACGAATTACTAAATCAAGTTGCAAAATGAATTGTCCCTAGCTTTTGAATTCAGATATCGTACTATCTATAAAAATAGATTTGCTATCTAGTTTGCTTCAACCCTTTACCAAAGAGGGGCATCTGTATACACCCCATTTTTCCACTTGCTTGATTAATCAACTCGTCAACCTAATCGCAACGGTTCCCAATGATGGATATTTATTCCAATGCTTTATTTTGTTATTAGATATGTTTCAGAAATCCGGATGAGGTATCTCAAATTAACAAAACTGTAGAAATTACATTACGCTAGGAAAATATAATCCCAAAAATGTAGAAATCATCATTTTATCGACAAAAATAAATTTTACGATAAAAATCACTAAAAAATGACTAAATTACCAAAATAACCCTAACCTCAAATCATTCCTAGAACTTACATTACGCTTAGGAAAACCTATTCAAATAAATAAAACAACAAATCCAAATCAAATAAATCATTTCGCCAACTTTCACAAAATTTGACAAAATTACAAAAATGCCCCTCATAAAGTTCACGACCATTTCGCACAAAAAATTTCATAAAGGACACAAACCAATATTCCCATTGAATTTCTTACAAAAAATCGATTTTAAAACATCCTTAAACATTAAAAATCAACTTGAAACGCAAAAGTTCTCTTTAGGGGTAAAACGATAATTTTTCAATTAAAAAATTTTAATTATGAAATTAATAAATAAAATATTAAATAATGTAAAGTGAAACATTAATAAAATTAATTTAAAATTTTCAACCAAAAAATCGATCAATCAGGCTCTTAGGCAAACTTGTTGATGGTTGCTCAGATATTTATTAAAGGACCCCTCCATCTAGGGGCACAAAGAATTAAAGATATAATAAAGGGGGTTCTCCAAAAAATTAAAGTCAATCACGTAAGACTAAAGTTAAGAAATTAAATTCAATCAAGTAAGACTAAAGTCAATCTTAAAGTCAATCAAGTAAGACTAAAGTCAAGATATTAAAGTCAATTAAGTAAGACTAAAGTCAAATTCTTAAAGTCAATCAAGTGAGACTAAAAGTAAAAACCCTAATAGAGTTACAATTAAATAATAACTCTATTTAAAATAATCTTAATTAAATAATAACTCTAGTTAAACTAATTCTAATTGAAATATAACTCTACCTAAAACAATTCTAAATAAATAATAACTCACTCTAAAAGAATTATAATTAAACATTAACTGTATCAAAACAATCACTTAAAAAAAATCTATAAATAGGGGTCCCTACAACCTATTTTCGTATCCAAAAATAAACTCTAAGAGAAGTAGGTAAAAAAACTTTCCTAGCTTCCCATAGACCCTAGTTTTGAAGTCCTAACTCCTTACCTAACACCCATACCTCAACTTTAGCTCGAAAAACACCTAGAAGCCCTTCAAAAACACCCAGGAATCCATAAAAAAATTTAAAGAATCCAGATCTAAGAAAAAGATACCTTGCCTCGGAGATCAGAAATCAAATCCGGAGACAGAACGAAGCGAGATGTACTATACAAGGAGTTACTCTATTAGATCTGAGGGAACAAGACCGTTGTCTTCAGAAAGATATTTATTTCTTATTATTTTTTTTATTATTTAGGTCTTTTAGCAATATAGTTTATTTGGAAATTGGTAGAGACCGGCATTTGCTGGACGGGGTTGGTGCCTAACACCTTTCAACCCCGTAACGTGATCCTCGGACCCATTTTTTTTTTCTTTCGTAGATTAGTAGTATTTGCCTTTTTAAAGTCAGTATTCGATTCCTAGACCGTAATGACTAGGTGGCGACTCCCAAACCTTCAAGGTCAAAAGTGGATCCGCGCACCCCGCGGATCGAGGGCGCTTTCAGTATGGGACACGTATGAGAGTGGAGTCACAATTGAAATCCAGATTCATTCATCTTTATCTTTACCAGTGAACTTGTAATGTAAATGTGGTCATACACGAATGAGATTGTATATTTTGAGAATCACATGCACGCCTAATAGGCATATACGAAGATAATTGGTTAGTGATCACTAACAATCTATAGTGTAGTTGAACTTTCTTACACATCGAAAAGAAATCCATTGCTTACGATCATGTCAAACGGCCAACCTAAGCTGGAGAAATGGTCAATCAAGTATGATAAATGCAATGACCAACCACAAAATAGGAACTAAAAGCCACTAAAATATTGTAACATCATGTTCTAATTGGGAGTGATCCATTCGTGAATCCCAACTCTCTAATTTCACTACTCTACCATTATTTATTATATATCTATTGCCTTATTTTGATATATGAAAAGATATGTATATTTTAATTTTTCTGTTCTATCAGTTAAATTTGTATAAGAAAGAAAATATTATAGTAAGTACTGCTGATTGATGTAATGCGAGTTTTAAAATATTTAATTGTTCATCCCTAGTTATATGGACCAATTAATCGTAGTTTATTCTATAAAACTTTATTTATTAAAATGATTCAATAAACTTATTCGTTTATGTTAGGAGAAGTTATTAGTAGAAATTGTTTGTGGACCTACTGGATAACCATTGTTACTCACCCTTTCTTTCTATTTTTTTTGTTCTAGAGCTTGTAGTTGGTGAGGCGGGTATAGAACCATCAAGCGAGGAACATCTAGTTTGTCATATCAATGATCAGAATCCGTTACCTGTGAGCATTGAGACTACATTCACTAGGAGTCAGTTCATCTAAGAGGTGTATATAGCTTTAGGGTTGAGTGGTAGGTTTATGTTAGAGAGAAGATAATTTTTGTATCATGTATATTGTCATCATTTCGCTGCTATAGTCTCCATTTGTGTATATATATAAGGTATTGTGTTTATTTTTATTAGGTTTTCAAGTGCCTTGGAACGCTAACATAAACAGAGGAAACCATGTCAAAATTTCGAGGCACCACCTAATACCTCAAGATTTGACATTGGGATTTGTGTTAATGTTTCAAGGGTGCTATAGATGATATCAGAGCTTACTAGTAGTTCTGTATTGGGAATTACGAGCTCTTTTGTGTATAAAAGTCTGTAGAGCCTAGTAAGCCTAGGATATGATTCTAAGTTCATTCTATTAGTAATGAAAATGGTGTTTATTACTAAATTCCTATTTAAGATATTAATCAATGCTTTCGTAAAAATGATTTTGGCCTTATGCTGATAAATGCATTACTATTGACAAATAAAAATGAGGTGTACGGAAGAGGTAGAAGTCGAAGGAGAGACCGAAACACAACAGAGATAGGATAGACTTCGGAACAGAACCCTGATATGATAGCACAACTAATATCTTTTATGGCACAGATAGTTGAGTTTCAGAATAAGTTCAGGGAGGAAATGCTTGAGTCACAGGTTAGACTAGTTGGGGAGGTGGATGAGTTAAGGGAGCGTCAAACTTCTTCACAGGAAATCAACCCTAGTCCATTTTGGGTTTTACCACAAGGACTACGGCCACAGGTTGTATCATTGAAGGATGTGAGAACACCCCCGTCCCAAGCACAGACAGATCCAGGGATGTGGCTATAGAACTTCTAATGATTACGTCCATTGAGATTTGGAAGTTATTCTGACCTGACTGAGGTTGAAGAGTGGGTTTTGAAGATCCAAGAGATGTTGAGTGCCATGTAGTACTCGAGGGATTAGTGGGTGACGGTGGTGACATTTCAGTTAGACGGGGATACAAATCATTAGTGACATTCCGAGAAGAATATTTTGGAAAATGGACCTTTTTGAGTGGGTTGACTTCTAAAGGATGTTGTTAAATAGATTTATATCTGAGACGGCTCGAGAAACAAGCATTAGGAATTTTCAGGGTTAGTGCAAGGCAATCTATCCGTTACAGATTACGAGCTGAAATTCACCAGATTGTCACGGTACACACCCGAGCTTATTCCGACCGATCTACAAAAGGCTCGTAGATTTTTCAAAGGACTACAATCCACCTAAGGACCATGATGTTAGTAATTGAAACCACCAACTACCGAGACACGGTGAGTCGAGCTTAGAGGGTTGAGTGAGAGGAGATGGAGTTATAGACTTCGAAGGGATAGACTAGTCGACCCCAGGCTTCTTTTCCCCCCAAATCAGATCTGACCAAAAGGCTGATGTATTTGAGGCCGAATGCCTCTAAACCCCGTATTTCCATAGTACCGAGCTTCTATGCTATCGAGTTATGGAACAGTTGGGGCTCCAATGAGCCCATCATTTCCACTGAGATTGCACGATTACTAAAATTAGAAATTTCTAACATGGGTCAGGTAATGAAACTATTTACACCATTGGGAGACCGACAGATAGCCCAGAAACTATGTCAAAATTGTGTAAATAGGATAGAGGGCCAGGAGATGATTATTGACCTCATGACATTAGATGGTTGTGATTTTGACGTCATCTTGTGGATGGATTGGTTAGTAGAAAACCATGTCTATGTCGACTATTTTGCAAGATCAACTATTTTTAAAAGGTTGGGATATCCAAGAGTCAAGGTTTAGGGATCCAGATATAGAAGAGACGACCCTTTCTACAACCAATTGGGAACCTTGATAGTGTCAGAGATAGAGATGTTGGTGGATGTGATAGAGGTAGTCAGAGAATTCGGGGATGTCTTTCTAGAAGAATTATTAGGTTTGCCGTCGTGTTGCGAGATAGAGTTTTTTATCAACTTGGTACCAGGCACAGACCCTATCTCCATTACACCATATCAAATGAACCTGGTAGAAACCCGAGAGTTGAAAGTCCAGATTAATGAGCTTACGAGCTTGGGATTTATTCGATCGAATTCCTTACCTTGAGGAGTACTGATTTTGTTCAATGAAAAAAAAAGAATGGGTCACTTCAATTATCCATCGACTGAAAGTTAAATCAAGTGACCAAAAAGAATAAGTACTCTCTTCCATGCATCGATAATCTATTTGACCAGCTATAGGGTGCCTAGTACTTCTTTAAGATCAATTTACAATCCGAATACCACTAGTTGAGAATCCAGGAGGCAAATATTCTAAACACTATGTTTCAAACCAGACTAAGACACTTCGAGTATCTAGTAATGCCTTTCGGTCTGGCGAATACACTGGTAGCATTTATGGATTTAATGCACAAGGTATTTTGGGAACACCTCAACAAATTTGTCGTTGTATTCATAAATGACATCCGAATCTACTCTAAGTCGACGGAAGATCACGAGAAATACCTCGGAATCATACTATAGATTTTACGAGAGCATAACCTATATGCCAAATTCATAAAGTATGAGTTCTAGCTTTAGAAGGTGAAATTCCTAGGGTATGTGCTGTTCAGTGAAAGGATAGTAGTAGACCCATCCAAGGTTGATGCGGTGTTGACATAGAAACAATCGAAGATAATGATAGATATCAAAAGTTTCCTTGGCATGGTAGGCTACTATTGAAGATTTATTGAGGGATTTTCCACTCTTGCAGTATCGTTGACAAGGTTGACGCAGAAAAACATCCAGTTTGAGTGGGATGACAACTACGAGACTACATTTCAGGAATTGAAGAAAAAATTAACGATCACTCTGGTGAAAGTTTGATAATCTTTACTGATGCCTTTGAAATTGGTTTGGAAGTTGTATTGATACAGTTTGGATAGGTAGTGGCATATGCAACTAGGAAATTGAAGAATTATGAGAAGAATTACCATGTTCATGATCTTGGGTTAGCCGTTGTAGTGTTCGCACTACATATTTAGAAACATTACCTATATGGAGAGAAGTATGAAGTATTCTTCAATCATAAGAGCCTAAAGTATATATTCTCATAGCGAGAATTAAATACGAGACAACGATGTTGGATGAAGTACCAAAAGGATTACGACTTTACCCTTGAGTATCACTCGAGGAAAGTGAATATAGTTGCCGACACGTTGAGCAGGAACATTGTAGCTCATATGATGGTAAAAGAATGGTAATTGCTTGAGCAAGCTATAGAAATAATGTTTGAGACTTCAAGAGAAAGGTATAGACTACATACGTATCTAGGTGCATTGAGGATCGAAAATGAGTTGATACTACAAGTTAGGGAAGCCCAAAAAGTAGATAAAGATGTGAAAGAATGCGAATCAAGAGTTAGGGACCTGACAGACTTAGATTGATCGAAGGGATCAGATGAGGTTCTCAAATTTAAAAATAGGATGTTGAAAACGCCCTCAATCCGTCGGGTGTGCGGATCCGCTTTTGACCTTTTAGGTTTGGGAGTCGCCACCTAGTTATTATGATCTAGGAATCGATCATTGACTCTAAAAATAAAGACAACTAATCTACGAAAGAAAATACGGGTTCGGGGATCACGTTACGGGGTTGGAAGGTGTTAGGCACCTACCCCGCCCGGCAAACGCTGGTCTCTACTTTTCTCAAATAAAATTACATTGCTAAAAAAACCTAGATAATAATAAAAAAATAAAAAAAAATTACTTACACGAGTGCAACGGTTTTGTTCCCTCAGATATGATTAGAACAGCTCCTTGTACAGTGCTTCTCGCTTCGTTTTGTTATTGGATTCGCTTTAGACCTCCAAGACGAAGTACCTCCTTCTTAGATCTGAATTTTTCTGATTTTTTTATGGATTTCTAGATATTTTTGAAGGGCTTTTAGGTATTTTTTGAGTTAAAGTTGAGGTATGGGTGTTAGGTAAGGAGTTAAGGCTTCAAAATTAGGGTTTATGGGAGGCTAGGGAAGCTTTTTGACCTATTTTTTCTAGGATTTATTTTTTTATACGAAAATAGGTTGTAGGACCCTTATTTATAGATTTTTTAAAGTACCTTTTAGATAAAGTTAGTATTTAATTATAATTATTTTAAATAGAGTTAGTGTTTAATTAGAATTATTTTAAATAGAGTTATAGTTTAATTAGAATTGTTTTAAATAGAGTTATTGTTTAATTAGAATTCTATTAGGGTTTTGACTTTTAGTCACACTTGATTGACTTTAAGATTTTGACTTTAGTCTTACTTGATTGACTTTAGTCTTACTTGATTGACTTTAAGATTTTAACTTTAGTCTTACTTGATTGTCTTTAAGATTTTGACTTTGGTCTTACTTGATTGACTTTAATTTTAATTAGGATTTCACTTTACATTAATTAATATTTTAAATATTAATTTCAGAATTTTTAATTATTAAAATTATAAAATTACCGTTTTACCCTCGGAGATGATTTTTTGCGTTTTAAGTCGTTTTTCAATGTTCTAGGATGTTTTGGAATCGATTTTTTGTAAGAAATTCAATGGGAATATTGGTTTGTGTCATTTATGAAATTTTTAGTGCGAAATGGTCATGAACTTTATGAGGAGCATTTTCATAATTTTGATGAATTTTGTAAAAATTAGATAAATGGTTTACTTGATTTTGATTTGTTATTTTCTGTGTTTGAAAGGATTTTCCTAAGCGTAATGTAGGCTCTAGGGATGTTTTGAGGTTAGGGGTATTTTGTAATTTAGTCATTTTTTAGTGAATTTATCGTAAAGCTTAATTTTGTCTGAAAAATGATGATTTCTATATTTTTGGGGTTATATTTTCCTAGCGTAGCGTGATTTCTACAGTTTTGTTAGTTTGAGATACCTCATCCGAATTTCTAAGACACATCTGGTAACCAAATAGAGCATTGGAATAAACATCCATCATTGGGAACCGTTGCAATCGGGTTGATGAGTTGATTAATCAGGCGAGTATTAAAATGGGGTGTCTACAGATGCCCCTTTTTGGCAGAGGGTTGAAGCAAACTAGATAGAAAATATATGTTGGTAGACAGTGCGATATCCGAATACCAAAGCTATTGACAGTTCATTTTGCAGCCTGATTTAGCAATTCGTCGAGGCATTCGGATCCTTAAGGGTAAAATTCTCCCCGAACAAAAGGTTGTCAGGTCCTCAAGCGAGAGCTCTCACTGATGGTGTTAGATCCTTGAATTTTAGAAAATTCTCTCTGACTAAAATGTGCAAGTGCGTGTACTTGAAATCTGAGATAAATCTCAAATGGTCTGAGCAAAATCCGAGTAAAATCTGAGTAAAACATAAAATCTAGGAAAACTTGAGAAAAAATTTGACTTTAAACAAAACTTGAAATTTTTTTTGATGTTTGAGAAAAATATAAGCAAAAGTTGAGAAAAAATTGAATGTTCTACTCTACCTACCCTTGGTGAAAGAGTAATGAACTTATTTTTCTAGGAGTCCTACTCTACCTGCTCGGGGTGAAAGAGTAATGAACTTCTTTTTCTGGAAGTCCTACTTTACCTGTTTGGAGTGAAAGAGTAATGAACTAAGCTTTTTGGGAAGTTCTACTCTACCTATTTAGAGTGAAAGAGTAATAAACTAATTTTTTGGGAGTTCTACTCTTCTTGCCCAAGGTGACAAAGTAATGAACTAATTTTTTTGGAAAGTTCTACTCTACCTACTCGGAGTGAAAGAGTAATGAACTAAGCTTTTTGGGAGTCCTACTCTACCTGCTCAGGGTGAAAGAGTAATGAACTAATTTTTTTGGAAAGTTCTACTCTACCTACTCGGAGTGAAAGAGTAATGAACTAATTTTTTTGGCAGTCCTACTCTACCTGCCTAGGGTGAAAGAGTAATGAACTAACTTTTTTTTGGGAAGTTCTACTCTACTTGCTCGGGGTGAAAGAGTAATGAACTAATTTTTTTTTTTAGGAAGTTCTACTCTACCTACTCAGAGTGAAAGAGTAATAAACTAAGTTTTTTGGGAGTCCTACTTACCTGCTCAGGGTGAAAGAGTAATGAACTAATTTTTTTGGGAAGTTCTACTCTACCTACTCGGAGTGAAAGAGTAATGAACTAATTTTTTTAGGAAGTTCTACTCTACCTGCCCAGGGTGAAAGAGTAATGAATTAATTTTTTTGGGAAGTTCTACTCTACCTACTCGGACTGAAAGAGTAATGAACTAAGATTTTTGGGAGTCCTACTCTACCTGCTCAGGGTGAAAGTAATGAACTAATTTTTTTGGAAAGCTCTACTCTACCTACTCGGAATGAAAGAGTAATAAACCAATTTTTGGAGTCCTACTCTACCTGCCCAGAGTTAAAGAGTAATGAACTAATTTTTTTGGGAAGTTCTACTCTACCTACTCAGAGTGAAAGAGTAATAAACTAATTTTTTAGGAATAAATGGGGGATTTACACTGCATTTGATTTTTTTTAAATAAAAAATTTAATTTTATGAAGGTCTGGTAAACATTTTAACTCCCTTTAAATCTTAGGAGTTTTCAAAATTACTATCAAGAGGGTAATCTTTAATTCAAAGTTAACCTTATTGTTCTTCTTATTTCAAGTATCCAGAAAATCACAAAAAAACAATATTCCTCAAAAAGTAAAAAAAAAAAAATTACTCAAAAAACAAAAAAATCAAAAATCTTTCAAATTTTCAAAAAATAGATATTTTCAAAAACCAAAAAAAGAGTTTTCAAGGGAGCTGTCTCCATCGAATGAGTACCCAGACAAAACATAATTTGAAAGGGACAAGTATGATTTCGATCTTGAACTCGACTTCGATCTCATGGGGATTGAAGAAGAGTATGAGGACAAAATGGAGTACCCACCCAAAGAAATCAAAGACTTGGTAAAACGTCATGAGAAAGGTGTTCAGCCAAACATCGAAGATACAGATTCAATCAATCTTGGTACTAAAGAGGACCCACGAATTGTTAAGATCGGAGCCTTATTAACGTCGTAACAGAAAGAAGAAATTGTCGAATTCTTATGGAAGTATCAATATGTCTTCGCATGGTTGTATAGGGATATGCCTGAATTAGATACAGATCTGGTCGTCCACAAGTTGCCAATTGCTTCCGGAAGTAAGCCAATCAAGCAGAAACTAAGAAGACTGAAGCCAGAATGGACCCTCAAGGTCAAGGATAAAGTCATGAAACAGTTTGAAGTCGGATTTCTTACAGTTTCTACATATCCTGAGTGGTTGGCTAACGTTGTACCAGTACCCAAAAAAGATGGGTTCATCATCAGCAGAAGAGGTATTGAGATAGATCTGGCAAAAACTAAGAATATCCTCGAAATGAAGGTACCTGTTTCGAAAAAAGACGTTCGGGGCTTTCTGGGGAGGATACAGTATATCAATCGATTTATAGCGCAATTGACGCCTATCTGTGAACCGATATTCAAGCTACTGAGGAAGGACATGCCAAAGAAGTGGAACAAGGACTGTCAGGAAGCGTTGGATAAAATCAAGCAATATTTCCTCAATCTACCAGTACTAGTCCCTCCCACTCTAGGGCGACCTCTGCTGATGTACATCTCAGTGCAAGAAACGTCAATGGGGTGTGTGCTAGGGTAACATGATGTTGTAGACACCCCAATTTGAACGGGCCCAAACTCGAAAGAGCCCAAAAATACAGACTTTTCAATAAAAATTGCCAACGAGCCTCAAAAGCCCAAACCAATCGAAATATGACTTTTTTTGACAAATCAAAGCCTGTAACACGTCTCAATGGGTTAATAGGTCCACCAAAAAGATTTGGCACGCTCCCATCTACCGCGCTACATTCAAAACGTCGATTTTTCGACAAAATTGGCCAACGGGCTTCAAAAGCCCAAATCACAACTCTGTGATGTTTTAATTAAACCGAGGCCCCTGAGACCTCTCAATGGTCTAAAGGACCCACCAAAGGGGTTTGACCTATCCTCTATTTGTCTAAACCATCACCGCTCTGCCTTTGTATCTAAGAATACCCAAATGTTCGATGAAATTTTCCAACAGGCCTAAAAAGCCCGATTTGCCAACACGTGGCATTTTGATTAATTCAATAAATTCAAAAATCTCAAAAAATTAATAAATTAAAAAAATGTGAGACTTGGGATGCCTACCCCTCCTCTACTACCACCGCTTCGCCTCCGAACCCGCAAAAACCATAGGCCCACCTGAGGCCCACAAGCCCTCAATACTTTCCTAAATCGATTTCTCACCTTACCCTTAGCCTAAAATCAATCCCACATCACCTAAAATCTAAAACCAACCTATACCCTCAAAATCCATTTCAAAATAACCCTCAGTCAATCCCTAAAACCCAAAACCATTTATAAAACCCAAGCCCAACACTACAAAGCCACAAATCATTAACCATATCCAATTCATTATCCAACCCACAACCCTAACCCATAAACCACAACCCACATCAACCAATCACTCTTTTATCATCAAAAGATGACACATGTCATCACCCCATCTCACCTCCCTCACCCAACTACCTACCCCATTAATTTTATTTAAATCTCATCTACCCACACATCAATCCATCACCTTTTCTCTCAAATCAAACACATCTACCCACGCCTAACCTATACATCCCCTAATCTACATTCATCATTCCCTACAAAACCCACATCTACAACCTTAACCTACACCATCCTCTCAAGTCAAACACTCAACCTCTCCCATCAACCTATCTCAACCCTTCATTCTCACCCACTTTGACACATGGCATCATCTCCATCACCCTCCTAAAATATCCTCAACTACCTCTTTAAATCTTCTATTCTCTTAAATCAAATACCATTTAATCACAACCACCATCTTAAACTCACCTCACCAAACACTCCACCCAAATGGATAGGGTAGGATCCAAACCATTTGGGTCAAAACTCACCCATTTAACCCCCCTTCCCTAAATACCCTCCAATCTCCTCTAAATTACACCCACTTCACTCTTAAACTCATAACCATTCTATCCTTTTTCTTCACTTCACCCCATTACATCCCTAATATAACTCCTCAACATCTATAAATACCATCATCCTCTTCTCAAAAATTCCCCCAACTTTTACTACAAAATTTCTCCCCAACTCTCTCTCTACTAACAACTATCACCCTTCTCACTAAGAAAAATCTTATCAATTCCCTCACACTAATCCTCCCCAAGTCTCACAAAAAAAAATCACATACTACACTCATCTCTCTCATCATCTCTTCTCTACTCCTTCAACCAAAAAAAAGTTGTATTTTCTTAAAATACTAAGGACTCAAGAAGACTCAAAGAAGAAGAAGAAAAGAAGAAAGAAGATACAAGGTGGGTGCAACAAAAATAATCCCCATCTCTTCTACACCCTCTCTCCCTCCCCCTTCTATCGTCCCCCTCCTTTCTTCTCAAGGCAAAGGTTTATAAGGATCATCCCCTTCAATGGGATGATCCTATAATCAAGCTAAAAATAAATCCCTATTAGGGTACAAATGCACAACACGTGGCACTTTATTTTTCGTATTTTTTAAATCAAAATGACTAAGTTAAGTTGAGGTTACCACTATTTAGTGGGGAGAAAAGGGTGCCTAACACCTTCGCTTTTCTCAAATCGAATCTCAAGGCTCGATTAATTCCTATCTATCGAGAGTCACTAAATGCCAAAAATGTCACATTTTCTAAAAAATGCACATCGGGTGACCATTCACACCCACTTACAAAAATGAATGGTGGCGACTCCAAACCATTGTAAATGTGGTCATCGTAATGATGAAATCACGTGTCTACAGCTTGGCGACTCCACTGGGGAGTAAAGGCTTTGCCCTCGTGTCAAATCGGTTATTTTGAAAAGAAAATTTTCTTATTTGCAAGCTAACATTATTTGTTGTATTTGTTATATCTATTTTTTAGGTAGGTTTCCTTTATTTACTTACTCCCTTGAGAAAAATAAAAAAATAAAAAATAAAAGAAAAATAAAATCAATTTTTACTTTATTTATCCGATTATGTCTTTTAAGCACGTATATCATAAAAAAAATTTTCTTTTTTTTGGCCCAAGACAAAAATCAGAGGCAATGTGCGTCAAAATGAGTATAAAAAAATAAAAAAATAAAAAAAAAGTCATTTTTCTTCTTTTTTTGGCCGAATGGACAGTCGAACTTAATCTGATCATAACTTTCTCGTCCGATCGTCGATTAGCTATTAGTACATATCGATTTGGGGTAAAAAAAAATTTTCCTACCAAATGTGACATAGTCAACAACATTTTGACAAGTAAGAATCGATTTTTGAGCTCGTTTACTATCGTTTACGCTATCATTTCCGTTTGACGTCTCGTCGCGATACAAAATGAGTAGGAAAAAAAAGTATAAAAAAAGGAAAAAAAATTTGGCCCAAGCCAAAAACTAGAGGCAATGTGCCTCAAAATGAGCACACAAAAAAAATTAATTAAAAAAAAAAAAAAAAAATTTCAACTTTTTCCTTACATCAGTCTTGGAAACTTTCCTCTTGGAATTTATTTTTATTTTAAGTTTTAAAGCTTTAAAAGATCAAACGAATCATCTTTTTAAACTCAGGGCGTACCGCTCGCCACCTTTTGATTGATCAAAATGAAAATTCAAAGCGATCATCGGTTGGACTATAAAAAAATAAAAATAAAAAGAGAAGTCCTTTTATGATTAGTTCATTCATAAAATTGAAAAAAAAAAATTCGATTGGTTGATGCTTAACTATGAATGTGTAACCCTTATGGACTAATTATCTAAAAAGCCATGGTCTCTGTGATTTGGCCAACGGGCCCACTCATCTGGAAAATGCCCCGGGCACACCCTATCCTATTTGCACACACCACTAGCACGTTTACTTTACTGTATTGCACGCTTGCACGTCCCTAATAGCCAACATGGCACTAGTGCGTGGCCCGGTCTCCTCGAAGATGCGACGTCATTTAGGAAAATCACAACTCTAATCACGTACCATAAGGTATATAAAACTGGGGCATCAATACCGTTTGATCAGGTGATTCTGAAAGGTATATTGATACACCCATGTTGGAGCGACCTGAGCCTTTGTCCTATTGTAAGCCGCACGGTCACATGTCCCAATTGCCAACGTAGTACTAGTACGTGGTCGGTCCCCTCACGGGATGCGAAAATCATTTATGAAAGCTACAACTCTTGACTCGTACCTGTAGGTATATAAAAGATAATCCAAGTACATCAATTGCACTTTTTGGTTAAAACCAGTGCCTAAGCAAGTTCCTGCCCCGCTGTACCCTACTGTACGAGGGGGATAGACTACGTCTATTCTAGACGAGAGGTACTTAAGTAGGCCCTTGCTCAGCATCGTGCGCCACCTCTCAACTGGGGATCAAACTGGCTATTTTTGGCTTCAGAGAAGTGAATTGAAGTTTTAGATTATCTTCTATACAGTATATCAAACCAAGTCACCACGTACCGTCTGATTGAGTACGCTTGAGAGGTATATAGGTGTGCTTGGGCAACGGTGGCTAGATAAAAATGCATTGCACGTAGTAAGCTTAGAGTCTAGAAACCTTCCCTGTAAGTCATGACTCGAGCTTATCATGGGTGTTCCCGGGTTGTTCATCGAATGGAACCTGATGATTGATGTATGTGAATGATGTGAATGATGAGATCAGAGTTTATGATTATCCTCAAGGATCAAAATTTTTTTTTCAGAAATTGAAATGGGTGCACCGACCCAATAAAGAATCCATTTCTTGTAAAAATTCAATAATGACCCAGTCCATCTCGATCCAATAATCATGATAGGCCGGGCCATTTGAATCAAAATGGAAATCAAAATTTCAAAAAAAAAAAAAAAAGTGATTTACAAAAGAAAAATATTTTTCAGAAAGTAGATTTTCCAAAAGGAGTGTTCTCTAGAAAAAAAAGTTTTTCAAGAAAGTATTTTCCATAAGAACAAAAATTTTCAAAAGAAAAGTAATTTTACATGGACCTTGGAAATGTACTGAACTATTCTTTTGTGTCAACTCAGGATGCTGGCTGCAGGCAATAACCCAATCGACCAATTGGTCAAAACAACCATCACGAGGATGCACACCATAGAAAAAATCAACTTTGGAAAATTCATGTTGAGATACACTCTGTACTTCCACGAGTTCGAGATAGATTGGAACCTTTTGCGCGCTATGACTAAGCGTTGGAACCCTTGTCTTCACATCTTCCACATTGGACATATGCATTTGTGTTCTACTCATGAAGACTATTATGGCATCATGGGGATATCTACTTCAGGTCCTCTAGTCAGGCCTTCATTGAAGACAGGATATTCTAGTGACCTCGCCACAGGCCTAAACATTTCAAAGGAATAAGCCAAAGCCTTAGTCCGTAACGGGAGATTGGATTTAGTACCCTTATTGAGTCCATACCACTCTCGTAGTCATCCCATCAATGTAAAACCAGAAGCTTGGAGAGCCACTAGAGACTATCGATTGTGTTTAGGAATCTTAGTCCAATACATACTGACCTCCAAAAGTGAGGGCCAAACTGTTCCTGTGTCTTTCATAGACATAGCTTCCCAGCTCTCTAGAAAAGCCAATCCCGTACCTCTTATTCTAGCTGAAACCTTCTCAGGTTTGGATGCCATAAAAAATGGTGAGGGAATGGATTTCAAAGGAAGCCCTCACCTACTTTATATATGGCTTTGCGATCATCTTAAAATTGTGGACATTCCTTCAACCCTCGAGTATAGGCTAGAGCACTTTTCCAAGAGAAACATGTTAGTGCGTCACAACTCAGTTAAGGCTTGGAGCAAATGGTTGGATTCTCGCCTTGCCCGTCATATTGGTTTGAGATGCCCTTGGTGGATGACGGACTACCCTGTTTTAGGTACTAAAGGATCCTATTACGTCCGTTTGATTGGACTGGAGGAGACATCTTTTTACCAACCTGCTTTGATCCCAGAACAGTATGGAGTACCTATAGAGTTTTCACTACCTCAACACAAACAATTCTTTTCTCCTGAACCATTGACTGAAAAGTTAGTGTATCTCATTGAGAAGGCTTGGAACAAGCGCACCTTAGGGTATCCAGATGGACCAGCAGAGTTTAAGGAGCTAGTTGTTAGAATCAAGAGAAGTAAGCCTAATTGTCCCAGCAATCCTGATGATGATCAAAACAAATCCAAGCGTCCATGTAAAAGAATGTAAGACAGAGTTATTGAAAATTGTTATTTAAGGAAAATCTTATCTGTCAAGCAATTTTCAATAGTTCAAAAAAAAAAAATTTAGTTTCTTTGTGGATAATCATGGCATAAATGAATTGTTTAATGGGTTGGTATACAAAATTCAAAATGTGGTTTTCTTTTTCAAAATGTTTTACCGACTCAATGCCAATGCCAGCTCCGTGCTGATGAAATCTTTTTAATTTTATCGACTCCGTGTCGATGCCAGCTCCGTGCTGATGAAATCTTTTTAAGTTTACCGACTCCGTGTCGATGCCAGCTCCAGCTGATGTAATTCTTTTTCAAAATCCATTTTACCGACTCCGTGTTGATGCCAGTTCCATGCTGATGTAATCATTTTTAAATTTTACCGACTCCGTGTCGATGCCAGTCCCGTGCTGATGAAATCGTTTTTAAAATTTTATCGACTCCGTGTAGATGCCAGCTCCGACTGATGTAATTCTTTTTCAAAATCCTTTTTTACCGACTCTGTGTCGATGCCAGCTCCGTGCTGATGTAATCATTTTTAAATTTTACCTATTTCGTGTCAATGCCAGCCCCGTGTTGATGAAATCATTTTTAAAATTTTACCGACTCCGTGTCGATGCCAGCTCCATGCTGATGAAATTATTTTTTAATTTTTTCCGACTCCGTGTCAATGCCAGCTCCGTGCTGATGTAATCATTTTTAATTTTACCGACTCCGTGTCGATGCCAGCTCCGTGCTGATGTAATCATTTTTAAATTTTACCGACTCCGTGTCGATGCCAGCCCCGTGCTGATGAAATCATTTTTTATTTTACCGGTTCCGTGTCTATACCAGCTTCGTGCTGATGTAATCGTTTTAAAATTTTACTGACTCAATGTTGATGCCAGCTCCGTGCTGATGAAATCTTTTTAATTTTACCGACTCCGTGTCGATGCCAGCTCCGTGCTGATGAAATCTTTTTAATTTTCGTCGGCTCCGTGTCGATGACAACTTCGCGTTAATGTCGGCTCCGAACCAAAGAACTCTGTTTGCTTTAAAATAAATAACTTTACCCGACCTAATAAAATGTCAGGCATTTTTCTTTTTGTAACAAGATAGTAATGCTTGGTCTTCTATACCCAAAGGTGGCCAAACGAAAGAAGTACAAACACCCTGAGAAGCCTCCATATTACTTTCGATCTACATCAACTATGAGCAACTCAGAGGACCCACAACCTGCGACAAGTGAACTTGCCGAAGCTAGTAGAAACAACAAAAAGACAAGAACAAATGTTGATGGCTGTTTTTAGTAATACTAACTTCCTACAAGCGCAAGCCGCTCAGCACCAAGCATCTGGATCAAATTCGGAACCCCTTGAACAGACATGACCAAATCAACAGACCACCCCACCTCCTACGGTGCCAATGTATCAGGGCCCTCCACTTTACATCCCACAGAATCAACCACCTCCAGTGGTAATCCCAGATGATGGGTGTGACTTCAGGGTGCTTGAGGCCAAAAATGCCACTGATAACAAAATAGCCCAGCAGATAGAGTCTCTCCAAGAAGAAATGAGACGAATGAAGGGTACAAATACTTTAGGAGGGATAAGATTCAGGGACCTTTGCTTTTATCCTAATGCACAGTTGCCAGCCAAGTTCAAATGTCCGGAGTTTGAGAAGTACAGTGGGGTGGGGTGTCCTCTGTCACATTTAAAACTATACTGCGGATCCATGTACCAATACGGCGAAGATCACAGGCTACTGGTGCAGTTGTTTCAAAGAAGCTTGACAGGACCAGCACTCAAATGGTTTTCCGGATTGGACCATACGCTTATCAAAAGTTGGCAAGACTTGGCTGAAATGTTCTAACATAATTATCGATTCAACACAGATGTAGGTCTGGATCGAAATGATATGGCCAAGATGACTAGAAAGCAAAGGGAAATAGTAAAAGAGTACGCCCAGAGATGACGGGAATCTGCTTCACAAGTAACGCCTGCAATGACTGAACAAGAGATAAACACCACGTTCATCTCAACACTAGGGTATGCCTTTTATACTCATCTGGTTGGACACACCACAGGCACCTTCTCAAATTTAGTTCAAGTGGTAGACCGGGTCGAGGACAGGATCCGGACTAGTTTAATATTTGACTTCACAGCCCTAAGTGCAGCGGCAGGGACATCGGCATAGAAAAAGTTCGTGCCTTTTGTCAAAAAGAAAGAAGAAACTCAAGTCAACAATGTACAACCCAGCCAACCTCTTTTCATTCAGGCACCAGTTCAGAGGCCGCAGGCACCATAAGCCCCTTGGGCGCCAGTACCTCTAGCTGCTTGGGCTCCAGCACCGTAGAATCCCTTTCAGACAGTTCCTTTGCAAGCACAACCAGCACCACAGTATGGGCAAAAACCAACATGCACGACCTAACAGGGTAAACAGAGTATTTACCAGATTGCCCTTGACAATATCAGAATTACTGCCACTCTTACTCAGAGGCAAATATCTGGTAAAATGTCCACCAAATCTTGAGGCTGCAAAAGGGCCAGGGTACAACCCTAACTTGTTCTGTGAATTCCATATGGGTGCACCAGGGCACTCCACAGATCAATGCTGGCAGCTCAAGCATCAAGTACAGAACCTGATCGATAAAAAGGCTCTCATCCTAGATGGGCCTGCCACCCACCCCAACAATAGAACATCAACCAAAACCCCCTACTTACTCACAATGGAGAGGGGAGTGGGCACAGGGTAAATGTTGTCTGTGGAGAACTCAACTTCAATCCCTCAGATTTAATAGCGCCTATCAACTTCAATCCCTCAGATTAATAGCGCCTATTAGAGCAAAAATCAGGGTCCACTTAACAAAGGAATCAAAAACACGGCGGTTAACACAGTCAACCACCACACGACAAACTCATCCCAAAATTCACTACCACCTCTCAGATTATCTGACCTCACCATCCATCCCACTCATCAAACTCCCAATACTGCTACTCGACCACCTCTCATTATACCATATACATTGCAAGATTCTCAATATATGACTCGACCACCCCTTCACATACCATACACCGCATCTTCACGTCCACCACTCATCCTCCCATACACTCCATCAACTACTCCTGCTATCGTTTCATCCAAATCATCGCCACCACCCCTTATTCTCAATGTAAAACCTGAGCCACCTCCCATGACCATACACTCACCCAAACCATTCCCCTATAACTCTATCCAGGCAATTCCCTGGAGTTACGAGACAACCATCACCACAACCTCCGGGGTTGAAACCATGAAGAAAGCAATGGTGGTCGACATTGGGCATATGACAAGGGCAAGGCGATACAAAAAAATATCAGAAAAGGGGGTAAGCATCAGGGAAGAGACTGAAGAAACAACAAAAGGCATGACGGATGAAGAGAAAAGAAAAGTAAAAGGAAAGGACAAAATAAGTGAGAGTGAACAGAAAGAAGATAAGGCGAAAGTGACGGATAAGGAAGCTGCAGACTTCATCAAACTCATTTTCAAGAGTGAGCATAATATAGTGGATAGATTGAACAAACAACCAGCTCAAATCAGTATCCTGGGTCTGATGCAAAAATCAAAAGAATACCAAGAGGCATTACTGAGAGTTTTGGGAAAATCGCATGTACCTGCAACTACCTCACCCGCGCAACTAGAACAAACGATTGACCAGATAATGGCCCCCAATCCCATTATTTTCATTGAAGATGAATTTGTGCTTAGAGGAACGGGGCACGTCGAGCCACTAAACATCATGGTCATATGCAAGGGCATGATGATTGCTAGGGTGCTGATTGATAACGACTCAGCACTTAATGTTTGTCCGCTTGAGACCTTCCGAAAGCTTAACGCTGATTGGTCACATGTCAAGCCCAACAATAAAGTCGTCCGAGGTTTTGATAGTTCGAGAAGGATTTCTCTAGGAGAAGTAGATATACCTATCACAATAGGCCCATGTACATTCGAAGTAACGTTTGAAGTCATGAAAATACCGACGACCTTCAACTTACTGCTGGGCAGGCCATGAATCCATATTACCGGGGCAGTACCGTCCTCTCTACACCAAAGAGTCAAGTTCATCATGGGGTAGAGAATGATATCAGTGCTGGCAGAAAATCTTATCTCGGCTGGAAGAGCTCCGGATGTGCCATTTATCGACATTGAGATGACGAAGGACAAAGCACTCTATCACTCTTATCAATTCGCCACTGTCAATCATATTGAAAAGGGGTAGGAGAAGGTAAAAGTAAAACTATCAAGAACAAATCTGATGGTTGGTCGGATCATGAAAAGGGCAAGTTATCGACCCAAGCAAGGGTTGGGACCAGGAGGAAGAGGGAGAGCTACACCGGTTGAAGCCAAAAAGCATACTCCTTATTTTGGTCTCGGGTTCAGGCCCACAAAAAGGGATATTATAGAAATGAATGAAAAAAAAGAGCTTCGACTAGCGAGAAAGTAAAATTGTGAACCAAATATCTGGAACCTGAGCAGAGTTCCGCATATCAGCGTTAGCTTCCCAAAATCACATATCAGACCCGACAGCTTATCAAAACCACTACCAGCAAAAGGGCCAAAAGGGGTAAAATTCAAACCTGTACACATTCATGAAGACTCAGTTGTTGAGTCCCAGTCATCCTTCGTAGAAGGCATTGATGTTTTATTCAATGGGGATTCCAATGAAAATCTATCAGAGACCTTCTTAGAATCAACCAAAGTGGAAATCACTACTAGCCAAGGAAACAAATGACCCTTTCCAACGGGCATTGACTGGGCATCAGTCGTCATCCCACCGAGTTTGGGAGGGACTATGCCCCCATCTGACAAAAATCAATCGGAGATCATGGTTATCTCCGAACCACCAACCAAATCACCCAACACATCACTTTCACATCTCATCCGCCCCCTCAGAGAAGGTGAAGTTCTGAACAATTGGGAAGAATTCTCGTTAACCCTTGAGGCTGTTGAGGCCTCAAAAAAAAATGCAGTTAAACGAATTTAGTTTGCCCGAGGATCATAATGAGCCCTCGTCCTCGGGTAAAGACTGTTTTGAGGGCTCCCTATCTTTATTAATGAATTCGCATGATTGTTCTTCTTATTTCAGGTATTCGAAAAGCAACAAAAAAATAAATATTCCTCAAAAAGTCAAAAAAATCAAAAAGCTTTCAAAGTTGCAAAAAAATAGATACTTTCCAAAAGATAAAAAAAGAGTTTTTAAGGGATATGTCTCAATCAAATGAGTACCCAGATAAAATAAAATTTGAAAAGGACGAGTATGATTGATCTTGAACTCGACATTGACCTCATGGGGATCGAAGAAGAGTCTGAGGACGAAATGGAGTACCCGTCTAAAGAAATCAATGACTTGGTAGAACGTCACGAGAAAGGTATTCAGCCAAACATTGAGGATACAGATTCAATCAATCTTGGTACCGAAGAGGACCCACGAATTATCAAGATCGGAGCCTTATTAACGTCACAACAAAAGGAAGCAATGATCAAACTCTTACAAGATTATCAAGATGTCTTCGCATGGTCGTACAGGGATATGCCGGGATTGGACACTGATCTTGTTGTGCACAAGCTACCAATTGCCTCTGGAAGCAAGCCGATCAAGCAGAAATTGAAAAGATTAAAGCCAGAATGGACCCTCAAGGTTAAGGACGAAGTCATGAAACAGTTCGAAGCCGGATTTCTTACAGTCTCTACTTACCCTGAGTTGTTGGCTAATGTCGTCCCAGTACCTAAGAAAGATGGGAAGGTACGCATGTGTATTGACTATCGGGACCTGAACAAGGCCAGTCCTAAGGATGATTTTCCACTTCCACACATCGGCACTCTAGTCGATAGTACAGCAGGGCATGGCATGTTCTCGTTCATGGATGGCTTTTCAGGCTATAACCAAATAAAAATGGTGGAAGAAGACTAGGAAAAGACTACATTTATCACACCATGGGGTACTTTGCACTACAAAGTCATGCCATTCGGACTGAAGAACACAGGGGCAACTTATCAGCGGGTAATGACCGCACTATTCCACGATATGATCCACAAGGAAATGGAGGTCTATGTAGACGACATGATTGCTAAATCCGGCATTGAAGAAGATCATCTGGTGAATCTAAAGAAGTTGTTCGATAGGCTGAGGAAGTACAGTTTAAGGTTAAATCCTACAAAATGTGTATTCGGGGCAACATCGGATAAACTACTGGGTTTCATCGTCAGCAGAAGAGGCATCGAGATAGATCCGGCAAAAACCAAGTATATCCTCGAGATGAAAGCACCTGTTTCAGAGAGAGATCTTCGGGCATTTCTGGGGAGGATACAATATATCAGTCGATTTATACCTCAACTCACGCCTATCTGTGAGCCAGTCTTCAAGTTACTGAGAAAAGACACGCCAAAGAAGTGGAACAAGGACTGTTAGGAAGCGTTCGACAAAATTAAGCAATATCTGCTCAATCCACCAGTCTTAATCCCTCCTACTCTAGGACGACCTTTGTTGATGTACATCTCGGTACAAGAAACGTCAATGGGGTGTGTGCTAGGACAACATGATGACTCAGGACGGAAAGAACAGGCCATCTACTATCTCAGCAAGAAATTTACTAAATACGAAGCAAAATATTCAATGTTTGAGAAGACTTGCTACGCATTAGTCTGGGCATCTCAACGATTAGGTCACTATTTGCTGAGTTACTCGATTATGCTAATCGTAAGGATAGACCTCCTGAAATACCTATTCTAGAAATCAGCATTAATAGGTTGCACTGTAAAATGGCAACTATTGTTATCTAAGTTTAACATCACCTATGTCACTCAAAAAGCCATCAAAGGGCAAGCAATCGCCGACTACTTAGCCGAGCACCCGTTGCCTGACTACGAGCCATTAAAAACGAACTTTCCTGATGAAGCCATACTGATCACTGAGGTTGAAGACGATAATGATGAACCAAGCTGGAAAATGTACTTCGACGGAGTAGCCAATCAGAAAGGAAATGGAATAGGGTCAGTTCTGATCAAGCTAGATGGATCCCACGTGCGAATCGCAATCAGACTAAAATTTCAATGTTTCAACAATGAGGCTGAATACGAAGCATGCATAGCAGGGTTGAAGGCAGTACTGGATCTCGAGGTAGATGAAATCGATTTTTTCGGAGATTCAAGCTTAGTAGTCTATCAGACGACTGGAGAATGAAAGACCCGAGAGAAAAGACTGGTCCCTTACCCGAGTATCTGGAAGAACTAAGCTCACGCTTCGATAGGATTTCATTCACGTACATGCCGAGAGTTAAGAATCAGTTTGCAGATGCACTAGCTACACTTGCCTCTATGATCAACATCTCGGAAGACTTAATCATCGACCCTATTGAGATTGGAATTCAAGATGAGCCAACCTATTGCTTACCCATCGAAGTAGAAGAATCTGAAGAAAAGCCATGGTATTCTGACATCAAGGCGTATCTTGAAGATCGAACGCTCCCCTCAGACGCAACGCCAAATGATAGAAGGACCATTCAGAAGCTAGCAGGACAATTTTTCTTGAACAACGGTATTATGTACAAGAAGTCGCACCATGAGATCTTACTTAGTGTGTGGCAGAAATAGAAGCGAAACGACTAATTAAGACTGTACATGGGGGAGTCTGCGGACCTCACATGAATGGTCATATGCTTGCTAAGAAGATCATGAGGATGGGATACTATTGGTCGACAATGGAGAGTGACTACTATCAACATGTCCTCAAATGCCATCTATGCCAAATATATGCCAACAAGATCAATGCCCTACCTTCAGAACTACATAATATGACTACTCATTGGCCCTTCTCACTCTGGGGCATGGACGTCATTGGGCAGATCTCGCCAAAAGCTGCAAATGGGCATCGTTTCATCCTTGTTGCTATCGATTACTTCACCAAGTGGGTAGAAACGGCTTCATACGCCAATGTCACTAAGAGCAACGTCATGAAGTTTGTCAAGAACAACATCATTTGCCGGTATGGACTTCCAAGCGGATTGGTAACTAACATTCTAAGAACTTCAAGCACAAAGATATGATCAAAATGTGCGAAGACTTCCAGATCACCCATCACAACTCTGTACCCTATAGACCTAAGATGAATGGAGCAGTCGAGGCAGCCAACAAGAACATCAAGAAAATAATCGAGAAGATGGCAGTTACATACAAAGATTGGCACGACATGTTGCCCTTTGTACTACACGCCTACCGAACCTCGTTCAGAACTTCGACTGGGGCAACTCCGTATTCATTGGTCTACGGAATGGAAGCAGTCTTGCCCGTAGAGGTTGAGATTCCCTCCCTCCGAATATTAAAAGAAGCAGAGTTAGATGAAACTGAATAGATTCAAGCTCGGTTTGATCAACTGAATCTGATTGAGGAGAAACGCCTTGCAGCCATTTGCCATGGACAGATCTATCAACGACGAATAGCTCGTGCCTATAACAAGAAAGTTAAGCCTAGGGATTTCTCGTCAGGAGACCTTGTCTTAAAGAAGATTCTACCAATCCAAGAAGATGCCAGAAGAAAGTTCAGACCGAACTATAAGGGACCATTCATCGTGCAGAAGATAATGACGGGAGGTGCTCTGATTCTCACAGAAATGGACGGACAAGTCTTCCCGCAACCGATCAATGCTGACACTGTTAAGAAATATTACGCTTAAGATCTGACCCTGAGATGACGAAAGGCCATTTTTGCTATTCCAAACAAACCATCACACCCTAGTCAACCTTTTTGAGCCATCACGTTCATTTCTTAACCTAAGACTGGGGCAAGTCAACAACTACAAAAAAAAAAAAAAGATTAGAAAGAAATAGAAAAAGCAAAAGCATCAAAAGTACTCCTGGCCCGCATGAGGATAAACTGTGAACGGCTAAAAAAAAAAAAACAAAACAAAAAAATCAAAAAAGTCAAAAACTCGGACACTTGATCTGAGCCCGATCCAAATCTCCCACCTAAACAAATTCGAAAGACGCTGGGAGAAGACATAGATCACTACTTCGAAATAAAAATAGACGAACCCCATGTTTACTCCACTTTAAATAATCTAAGACCTAGACCTTAACCTTTTTGTAATCTTCTACTACCATAAGCCTAAGCCAACGTTTCGTCCTACTTAAAGTCCTTTTTGATCAGAAAATGTTTTAAGGCAACATAATGACAGTGGCAACACCAAGGATCTTGCAACTTGGTCCAGATGTCAAAGGCTTGTTAGTCGTTGGAAGACTTGTGAGGGGAATCCAGATCGGATATTCGAAAAAAAAGAGTACTCGAAGTGTAGAGTAGCAGATCTCGCGGCTCAACTTGAGTTGTCGAACCACGAATAGTCATCAGTAAGCCCGAGAGGAGAATCTAGATCTATTACTCAAGAAAAAGTGCCACTACACGAGTAGAATAGTTGATCTTGCAGCTCAACTTGAGTCACCAAGCCACAAAGACACGGAGACTCCGAGCATAACTGTAATGAAAAATCTAGAAAAATACAAGCATGGTCTGAAAGGGCATAGTGAAAATCTGAAAGGGCGCTGTGAGTAAAAGAATCAGACTATGGCAAGATCAAAGCCACCAGCACGATGAAAATCCCAAAAAGAACGTCGATGCGTAAAAATGTAGAAATCGGATCTGATGAAAATCGTAATTGGCATCAGGGGCAATAAAGGTTAACAAAAAAAAAACAACTCCTGGCCCGCAAGAGTATAAACTGTGAACGGCAAAATCTTTCAAAAATCCCGAGACCCAAACAGATAATAGTCTTCCAATACCAGGGCACTGAGAATGACTCTAAAGGAATCAAAAGAGTAATTGACGTTTATATCCTCTATGATTGGCAAAAACACCAAGATCGTCGCAACCAAAGATTTTACAAACTCTGAATTTATCGTACTCATTTGATAAAGATATTTCATAAAATTTCAAAAAAGACAAAAATACTATTTTGGCCGATGATGAAGATTCTAGAACTTATTCAAACTTCAAGTTTTCAAAGCATTAGATACACCTGAGACCAAGTAAGTACAAAACCTATTTTCTTTGCATTAATCTTTCAACATTTTGTAATGAAAAGAAAATACAAAAAGAGTTAATACAACGCAGTCAATCAAACATCATGAAAAAAAAAGTCAAGGCGTTCCTCCAAAGCACGGATCCTGGCAGCCTGACTCATCATCATTTTTTCAGCGTCTGAAGCATCATGACTCACTAGACAAGACGCAAAGGGCATCGAAGCAGGGACCCCAAGAAAGTTCCTCCTGAGATCACTCTCCGGGCCTACTGAGGTAAATAAACCATTGATCATCGAACTCGCAGTTGCAGCAATGGAAGAGTTTATAAGAATGACCCAACTAGGGAAACCCTTATGGATGCGTGGCCTTGACAATGCTTGTGAGATTCTAAGTGAAGATGAGTACATGCAAACATTCCCAAGGGGAATTGAGCCGAAACCATTTGGATTGAAATCAGAAGCTTCTCGAGAAACGGCCATTGTTATCATGAATCACATTAACCTTATTGAGATCCTTATGGATATGAATCAGTGGTCCACCGTGTTTTCTAACATTATTTCAAAAGCAGCGACTCTTGAGGTCGTATCAAAAGACTAGCAGAAAATTATAAAAGAGCCCTTCAAGTGATGACAGCAGAATTTCAAGTCTCACCAAAGAGAGTTTTCAATTTCCTTCGCGATGAGAACTTTAGAAGTGAGTGGGACATTCTTTCTAATGGCGGTGCTGTTCAAGAAATAACACATATTGCTAAAATGGCAGAGATCTTAGTAATTGTGTCTCTCTACTGCGAGTTAATACTTCAAATACCAGCCAGAGCAACATGTTGATATTACAAGAGAGTAGCACCAATACAACGGGCTCTTTTGTAATCTATGTTCCTGTTGATATTGTTGCAATGAATGTGGTTCTAAATGGGGGAAACCCAGACTGTGTAGCACTCCTTCTCCTTGGTTTTGCTATACTCCCTGATGGGCTAACAGTAAATAGAGGTAGAATTATTGAAGTTGGGTCTGGTGGATCTCTATTGACTGTCGCATTCCAGATCTTGGTCGATTCGGTTCCAACTGCAAAACTCTCTCTTGGATCTGTAACAGTTGTTAACAACCATATTGCGAGTGCTCCAACAGCAAAACTCTCTCTTGGATCTGTGACAGCTGTTAACAACCATATTGCTTGTGCTCCAACTGCAAAACTCTCTCTTGGATTTGTGACAGCTGTTAACAACCATATTTCTTGTGCTCCAACTGCAAAACACTCTCTTGGATCTGTGACAGCTGATAACAACCATATTGCGAGTGCTCCAACAGTAAAACTCTCTCTTGGATCAGTGACAGCTGTTAACAACCATATTGCGAGTGCTCCAACAGCAAAACTCTCTCTTGGATCAGTGACAGCTGTTAACAACCATATTACTTGTGCTCCAACTGCAAAACTCTCTCTTGGATTTGTGGCGACTGTTATAAATCTATAAAGATCACAATGGTGAAAGAAGTTAATTACGGGTCTACCCCTGGTTGGGGTTGAACCTTGGGTCAGACTAGTTAGTTCGACCACCTAATTGTATCTCTTTGACACGGATTAAGTTGAGTCTTTGAACTTAAAAACCAATTGGTCCAACTAGTTTGATGTTGTTCGGTTAGATCCATTTGCCCATTGGGCCAACTGGTTTAATTAGTTCAAATTGATTGGTGCATTTTACCAATTGGGTTAGACCAATATTGCAGGTTTAATTTGAACTGTGTGGGTCGTTCCGTCCACTTAGCTTTTGGTTAGATTAAATGGAGCTACCCGGGTGTACTCATGGTCGATTCGGGTCGTGGTCTAATGGAACTGCACTTAGGTTCAAGGTTCTAAGCTCACTATATGATTGAGGCTGAGGCTAGGTTGAGACAAAGCTTGGGTTACTTTAGCCTGAAATACCGATATAGTATCCTAGTTTCACTTGGTCAAGTAGTACGTGATGCTTCAGTTTGAAATACCCGAAGATACTGTACTGAAGTTGTAACGTTCACTATCATCCCCCGTGTCCCGAAAGACAGGGTTAGCTTGGATCCGGCTACGGGATTTATGGGGACATGTCATGATGAAAACATGAATATGCATATTCGTGAGTGTGTGCGTAGGGAAAAAGTGTGCCCGGGACATTTTTCAAGAATATCCAATCATACAAGTCAAATAGATCTAATCATCACACTAATCAAAAGAAACATACAATTAATTACATCCAATCACACACCAATGAGAGAAAGGACAAAATCTAACCTAATCTAAGAGTCTCTTTGAGTCAACTGAGTTGACTCGAGGAAAAAGTCAACCTAAGGATAGTCTTGGATCGGGTCAAGTTTGACCATAAAATCCCCAGTGGAGTCACCACTGAAATCGCCTCGACCCGTTTTCCACCAAATTGTGGATAGGGGTCCGATTGGTAAATTTGGGATTTTTAGGGAATAAGGAGTCACCATTGAGTTTAGGTCTAGGAACCATAAATGATTCCGAAGTGGATCGGGTCAGTCCACGGATCATAGAAATGGGTAAGGGGTTAGATTATGGGTTTCGGAAGGTGTTAGGCACCGAACCCGCCCGATCGAGATGATCGGTCTCTACTACAATCCAAACTATCTTATGGTTAACAGGTAGATACTAATGTCAAGATTATGGTCGAATCATCATCACTATCATCATCAAATTATATCGAATGTGTTAATAAATCTCAAGGCTAATATTCCCCAAATATTATATAATTTCTCGAATTCTGCATAAAAATGAAAATATTCCCCAGGTATGGGAGCGTTGCTAGGATGACCTAATTTTTTTATTATTTAGTTCGATTTATTTTATTTATTTATTTATTTATTTATTTATTTATTTATTTATTTTTGTGGCTTGATTGTGGATGATTTTCGGTATTGTATTTTTTTTCAATTAAGGGTCACTTTTTGATGACTCCTAAATAATGAAATATTCAAATTGACATATGAAAAGGATGGAATGATGAAGGTTGGGATAGCAATGTTAAAACATTTTTACAGAACATTCTAGTGAGAATTAAGTCTGGGCACCTATTAATAAAATGTAGATGTCATCGAGTAGATTAATTTAGAACCTGAATTCACTCAATTTCGTTATCGGAAGCCTTGGATATCATCGATGCAAGTTTGGATTAATCTGTAAAATTGGAATTGTTGCTGAATGAAGGTTGGGACACTAATGTTGAAACCTTTTTACAGAACATTCTAGTGAGAATTAATTCTGGGCACCTATTAATAAAACTTAGATATCATCGAGTAGATTAATTTAAAACCTAAATTTACTCAATTTCGTTATCAGGAGCCTTAGATATCATCGATGCAAGTTCGGATTATTCTGTAAATATGGAATTATTGCTGAATGAATGTTAGGGCAGCAATGTTAAAACATTTTTACAGAATATTCTAGTGAGAATTAAGTCTGGGCACCTATTAATAAAACGTAGATCTCATTGAGTAGAGTAATTTTGAACCTAAATTCACTCAATTTCGTTATTGAGAGCCTTGGATATCATCGATACAAGTTCAATTTGTAAATCTGGATTTATTGTTGAATGAAGGTTGGGACAGCAATGTTAAAACGTTTTTACAAAACATTAGTCATAATTAAGTCTGGGCACCTTTAATAAAATATAGATCTCATTGAGTAGACTAATTTAGAACCTGAATTCACTTGATTTCGTTATTGGGAGCCTTAGATATCATCGATGCAAGTTTGGATTAATCTGTAAATTTGGAATTATTACTGAAAGAAGGTTGGGACAGCAATGTTAAAACATTTTTATAGAACATTCTAGTCAGAATTAGGTCTAGGCACCTAAGACTAAAGTCAAAATCTTAAAGTTAAGAAAATAAGACTAAAGTTAAAATCTTAAAGTCAATCAAGTAAGACTAAAGTCAAAATCTTAAAGTCAATCAAGTGAGACTAAAAGTCAAAATTCTAATAGAATTCTAATTAAACAATAACTCTATTTAAAACAATTCTAATTAAACACTAACTCTATTTAAAATAATTATAATTAAACACTAATTCTATCAAAATAAGCACTCAAACAAATATATAAATAAGGGTCTCTACAAACTATTTTCGTATCAAAAAATAAATCCTAAGAAAAATAGGTCAAAAAGCTTCCCTAGCCTCCCATAAATCCTAATTTTGAAGCCTTAACTCCTTACCTAACATCCATACCCAAACTTTAACTCAAAAAGTACTTAGAAACCCCTCAAAAACACCTAGAAATCCATAAAAAAAATTAGAAATATTCAAATCTAAGAAGGTGGTACTTCGTCTTAGAGGTCTGAAGCGAATCCGGTGACAGAACAAAATGAGGAGTACTATACGAGGAGCTGTTCTATCAGATCTGAGAGAATAAAACCGTTGCATTGTAAAGGTAAATATATATATATATATATATATATATATATATATATATTATTTAGGTCTTTTTAGCAATGTAATCGTTTTTGGGAATTAGTAGAGACCGACGTTTACCGGACGGGATTGGTGCCTAACACCTTCCAACCCCATAATGTGATCCCCGGACTCAGTATTTTTTAGTAGTTTAGTTTTTTGTTTATCCGTTTCGAGTCATTGGTAGATCATTATTGATTAAATTTCGATTTTTAATTTTGGTTCATGGTTTAGGTTACAAATTTTAATTTTGGTTTGACTTTAATTTGATGGTTTAATTATGTTTCATTTTTCGATCTTGATTGGTTGATTAAATTAAGATTTTAATTCGATTGGTTAATTGTGTTTTAATTTGAATATCGATTGGTCGATAAAGTTTTAAATTCAATTTGATTGAGCGATTGGGTTTTAATTTCAATGTTAATTGGTTGATCGGATTTTAATTTCAATCAAATTTTAATTTAAATTGTTTAATTTTAATTGTTTGATCTTAATTGTTTGAATTTGAATTGTTTGATTTTTTTAATTTGAGCTTTATTTTTAATTAGATTGGATTTTTAACTGGGTTTCAAATTTTATTACTTTTTCCTAAGGATCGGGATTTCTAAGTCAAATTTAAATGTTGAAGGGTATTTTCGTCATTTTATCAAATTTTGTTCATTTTGGTGAATTTTGGCATGAAGTTTCTTTCGGTCCCAATGTAATTATTTCTAAGTCTCGAAGTTGTATTTTCCTAGCATAGCGAAGTCTCTAAATTTTCCAAATGTGTAGTGAACCTAAACGTACGTGCTTACTAAGTCGGGTAGAAAGTTTAGCGATCCTAAGCGTGCGTAATTCTATGTCAAGTGGGCAAAAAAAAGAAGAAAAATTAGAAAATAAAAGAAAATTAGAAGGATGCTTCTCTCAAGCTTTCGAGTTCTTTACGCTCATCATTAGGAATCCACAGCAACCGGGTGACGGATCGCCAAGTCAGGTGGATGGAAAAATGGGGTGTCTACACACACCCCTATGGTGGTATGTTATTGACAATGTCTGTTTATTTTTGTATGCTTTGTATGGATTGGATAATATGTCCGTTATGTGGTGAATGTTAAACATGTCTATTGTGTTATCTATGTTATTTGAGTGTTATAGTTTGGATTTATATACTTTATAATTGTATATTTATATAGACTTATGGATTCTGATGATGATATTTTCACGCACAATGATATGTCCAATAACGATGAAGTTCATGATGTGAATACCGTAGATGATGATCTATCGTTAGAAATTTTGTTAACAGGTGCTATTGTTGCAATACAACAATACGCTGAACACCTTTATCTATAAGGAACCAACTAAGAATTCTGTTTATACTAGAGCAAATTATGTGCGTCATATCATTGATGGACAAAGTAACACGTGCAATGATTTATTTAGGATGGAACGACATATTTTCCTAAATTTGTATGACATATTAGAAGGGAGATGTCTGTTAAAAGATGAAAAGAAGATCTCGGTCCAAGTTTCAATGTTTGTTTATACCGTAAGTCACAATGAAAGGCATAGGGTACTGAGGGCCAGTTTTAGACATTCATTAGATACCATTAACAAATATTTTCACATAGTTCTGAGAGGTTTAATTGAAATTTCAAAGTTTTTTATCATTCCTTCTAATCTCAATGAAGTCTCGATGCATATACGAACCAATAAAAAATATTGGCAATATTTCAAGGTATTTTTTCAATGATTTTTCTTTATTTACCATTATTTCTAATAACATCAAATATCGTTATTTATATTTGAAATATGTAAATATAAAGACTGTGTTGGGGCGATTGATGGGATACACATTACTGCACATATCCCGTTCGTGCATCAAAATAGATTTCGAGGCCACAAAGGCATAACACAAAATGTTATGGCTACTTGCGCTTTTAATATAACATGTACACATGTCGTAGTTGGATGGGAGGAATCAGCTAATGATTCTCGCATGTTCCTTGACACTATTACGAAGTCATTGTTACAATTTCCAATCCTCCTCCAGGTTAGTTATTTTAATGTTAAGATAAAATGGAATATTAAAATGTAATTTTCACATCTTTGTTCTTAATAGATTATTTTCTTTTTTCAAGGCAAATATTATTTGGTCAACTCTGGATATCCATTGATGGACGGCTATCTTGTACCTTATCGGGGTGTAACATATCATTTACAAGATTTTATAAGAGATTCGAGGTCAAGAACAGATAAAGAATTATTTAACTATATGTATTCTTCACTTAGGAATGTTATCGAACGATGTTTTGAAGTTTTAAAGGCAAAATGGCCAATTTTGAAGCAAATGTCACGTTACAAATTCGAATCACAACAAGATATTATATTAGCTTGTATGATACTCCATAACTTCATAAGGAAGTATGCAATTGCATATGAAGAATTCTTACGTTTTGAAGAAGAATAAATTGTAGAAGATGAAGGGGGTGCACCTGAACATGATAATAATGGTGAGCATGTAAATCGTCGATCTTGTGTTACCATGGAGAGGACAAGGACTGGAATAACTAATGCATTATATGTTGTTTATAATAGAGCTTAAGAATTTCTTAATGAAAATTTTATTTCACTTTTTGTATGACATTGTAATACTTTTTATTTGATAAAATGTGGTTTGGGTATGGGATGCTAGAATGTGTATAGGATGCTATGTGGATGTTGGATTGTGTGAGATATTATGTGGATATTGGATTGTGTATTATACAGGTATTTTCTTTTTCAGAAAAATTCCATATCCATTTTTAAGAGGAGATACTGTCGAAATTTCGATAAAATTATAAAATTTAAAATTTTTGTTAGTAAAAATAATTAATTTTTTAATATAAATTTATATATATATATGGGTCCCGTTTGGCACCCAACATTTTGCCCAACATGTTTTGTCCTACATGATTAGAAGTTTTGGAATATATTGATTTTTAGTGAGGATGGTCTTTTTGGTGAGGAGATCATCCTCACAAAAAATCAGCACATTCCAAAACTTCTAACCCCATCACAAATGGTTTACAAAAAATGGACAATCCACGATTTTTCAACTTGTAAACATGGGGTTAGACATTTTGGAATGGGCTGATTTTTGGTGAGGATGATCTTCTCACCAGAGAGATCATCCTCACCAAACATCAGCTCATTCCAAAACTTCTAACTCATGTAGGACAAAACATGTTGGGAAAATAGTTGGCCAAATTGTTGGGTTCTGAACATTTTCCTATATATATAGTGTAATTATATATTTATTAAGGCATTCTAGTCATTTTTTATTACAGTGTTAATAGTAATATTTCTCTTTCAATAATGATGAAATATGATGGTTTAAAACATGTTGATGTATGTGTTATGTGCTTTTTTAATATTAATGTGTATGAGATATTGCGTGGATGATAAATTATGTATTATGCAAGTATTTTTTTTATCAAGAAAATTTTATATGTTCATTTTTAAGAGGAGATGATGTCGAAATTTCGATAGAATTATAAACTTTATAGATTTATTTAAATTAAAAATAATTATTTTTATAATTTTTTAATATATATATATAAATATATATTTAGTGTAATTATATATTTATTAGGATATTCTGATCATTTTTTATGCATTTTGGGTGCATTATCAACATTAAGGGTATTTTGGTCATTTTACCAGAATCCAACAATAAAAAGCTGTCAAACGAACAGGTTTTTCTTGCTTCTGTGTTTCTGTAACGAACAAGCTTCTATTGGATGTGGCTTTTCAAGCTCTGGGCTTCTGCTTATTCCAGAAACCAGCTTCTGGAGTTGAAATTGGCTTCTGTAAAAAACAGACCCTTAAGGTCAAGGACAAAGTAATGAAGTAATTTCAAGTAGGGTTTATTATGGTATCCACCTATCCCGAATGGCATGCTAACATTGTTCCTGTACCAAAGAATGATGGAAAAGTACGCATGTGTATTGACTACCGAGATCTGAATAGACCAGCCCTAAAGATGACTTTCTATTGTACACATCGATACTCCAGTCGATAATATAGTAGGGCATGGTATGTTCTCATTCATAGATGGCTTGTCGTGTTACAATTAGATAAAAATAACGGAAGAAGATCGAGAGAAGATGGCATTCATTACGTCTTGGGGTACCTTTCACTATAAAGTCATGTTATTCAGCTTCAAGAACACTAAGGCAACTTATCAATGAGCAATGAATACCTTATTTCACGACATGATTCACAAAAAGGAAGAAATATACATGGAAAATATGATAACCAAATCAAATCTCAATGAAGATCATCTTGTAAATCTAAAAAAACTATTTGATCGATTAAGGAACTACAATTTAAGGCTTAATTTGGCAAAATATGTATTTAGGACAACATCAGGAAAACTGTTGAGATTTATTATCAATAGAAAAGGCATAGAAAGTGATCCAGCCAAGAAAAAATACATTCTAAGCATGGAGTCGCCCAAATCAGAGAAAGAGATCTAGGGATTCCTAGGTAGAATTTAATACATTAGTCAGTTCATTACACAACTTATGCCGATCTACAGATCAGTATTTGAACTATTGAAGAAGAATGAGACAAATAATAGAATGAAGACTGTCAGGAAGCTTTTGAAAATATCAAGAAATATTTTCTCAACCCAACAGTCTTGGTTCCTCCTGACTTTTGCTAACATATTTCTCTGTGCAAGAAAATTCCATGGGCTGTGTATTGGGGCAATACAATGAAACTGGTTGAAAAAAGTGAGTCATCCACTACCTTAGCAAGAAGTTCACAAGTTATAAGGTGAAGTATTTGACTCTCAAAAATATGTGTTGTGCCCTCATCTGGGCCTCACAGCGCCTACGCCATTACTTGCTCAATTATTAGACCATACTCATTGCTCATATAGACCTTTAAAATGTCTCTTCGAGAAGCTGGCACTAATAAGATACACTACAAAATGAAAACTACTATTATCTAACACTACAACATTTTTGATCTACAGCGGCGGATTTTTCGGCTTGCTAAAAGGTAATTTTTCCGCCGGTAAAAGCTATTGCGGCGACGAGCAGCGGAACCAAAGATCCGTCGTTGTTTCCTCCGTCGCTAACTATAGCAGAGGATAATGTAATCCGCTGTTGCAGGTAGTACCTTTAGCGGTGGATATTAAGATCCGCTTGCAATAGGTCAAATTTTTAACAAATATAATATAATACATATAGCAGCGGATATTAAAATTCGTTGCAATAAGTCAATTTTTTAATAAATAGAATATAATACATATAGCGGCAGATATTAAAATCCGCTCCAATAGGTCAATTTTTTTAAAAAATGTAACACATATAGCGGCGGATATTAAGATCTGCTGCAATAGGTCAATTTTTTTTAAAAATATAACACATATAGCGGCGGATATGAAGATCCGCTGCAATAGATCAATTTAAAAAAAAAATATAACACATATAGTGGCGGATATTAATATCCACTGCAATAGGTCAATTATTTTAAAAAAAATATAACCCATATAGCGGTGGATATTAAAATCCGTTGCTATATGTTTTTTTTTTTTTTATAATTATTTTATATCCTTCAAAAACAATATATAAAAATGGAATTTGTATCCACTGTTGTAATTTTTTTCATAAATATTATTTATATATATATATATATATATATATATATATATATATATATATATAGGGTCCCGTTCAATGGCAAACATTTTGGCGAACACTTTTTCAAAACATGGGTTAGAGGTCTTGGAATGGGCTGAGTTTTTGTGAGGATGATCTCTACCGTGAGGAGATCATCCTCACCAAAAATCAACCCATTCCAAAACTTCTAGCCCCAGTTTACAGGTTGAAAAATCGTGGACCGTCCATTTTTTGTAAACCATTTTTGATGGGGTTAGAAGTTTTGGAATGGGCTGATTTTTGGTGAGGATGATCTCTTCACCGTAGAGATCATCCTCACCAAAAATCAGCCCATTCCAAAACTTCTAACCCATGTTTTGAAAAATGTGTTTGCCATTGAACGCTACCCATATATATATATATATATATAATATATATATATATACGTTTAACCTGTGTCCTCCAACCTGTACAGATTGAAAACTTTAAAATAAATAATATAAGAGAGCTGTTATTGCCATACTAACTTTTATTAATCCCGCACTAATACATAAGTAAATCACCAAAGAACTGCACATGTTTATAGTTTAAACTAACATCTTTATTCAAGAGTCAAGACTATATTGACAAAAAGGAATGGTAATTTCCATAGTAACAAGTTAATTAATTCTGCACAGAATGCTGAAACTAAAAAGCAATATATGTAAATTCAAAAATTTTAGTATGTTAGCATATAAAAAATCATACCTTGCATATTTATACTACCCATCTCTTGTGTTCACCCTTTCAATGATCCTACCCAAAAATTTTCTGTTTATATCCGCTACCAATGCTAGGGTCTTATGCTATCAAGGAGCTTTATCATCCTTATCTACAGCTCGTGGATCTGCTCCCTTGTCACCAAAGCCAGTTTTGAGTCATGAATTGCAAATAATGCCACAAAAGGCTAAAGAACATTTTGGACACATTCTCTAATGACCATATGCCAAAATAAGACAATAGTTTTTCTGTGACAATCATAAAAAAAGGGGGGGGGGGGGAAGGGATGTGCTAGCAAAATTACTAAATGTATAACCACCACGATGGGGCAAGGATAATAAAGGTCACGTTGAGAAACGTAGTTGGGCAAACAAAGTTCTGCTTCTGATGAGAATACAATTGTGCAATGGTATTTGGCCTCTTGAATCAGGAGCATTAACGTTAGCAAAATTAAATTAAAACAAGTAAATGATAACCAAATTAAGATTTTAAATTAGTAATGTTCAAATGGGTGCTCTATAAAGCAAGATGTGATAGTTTATATTGGACAAAATAATTGAAATAATGGGAGGATACTTTAAGTTCAAGTTGATATCCCCTTTAGTGTACCATTGACGCTCAAACTCAAATGGCCCTTAATTAAACCATGATTTATTTAGGTTAAAATAAAACCTATCAGATTATAATATACAACAACAATACTAAAAATATTGTTCCTTGAGAAAAAAATCAAGGGCTCCCTCAGCATTCAAACAGTAGGACATCTAGACAGACATGGTAAATCCATCAACGCCACGAGCCATCTAATATGCATGTCTAAAAGGTTGGGTTCTGGGTTATGGATCATGGGTTCTCGCAAACCAAAATAAACAAATGTTCGGGCATATTAACATACCAGCCATAGACATTTTTAACAAAACTTACCATTTCACGTACACAGCTGTCATAGGCACTGCACACAAGACTCCCATCTGAGCCATAATAAGAAGCCACAAATGTAAGGAAAATTCAACATCACCACAAATTAAACTAAAACACCATTGAGTTTAAATTATATTAGATCAAACCTGACTACTATACAGGACATGGCAAGTAACAACTACATTGCCCTACCTGAACTATGCCATGTGAGAAACAACAACAAATAAGGGAGGTATGCCTATGAGACAAAAAGAAAAAAAAAAGAAAAAAGGAGAGAGAGAGAGAGAGAGATCAAATATGACAGAAAATGAGTCAATATGAGTAGCTTCTCTACTGGTAAGAAATGGAGTAGAGATAGATGGAACATCAGCCACTAACCTTCCTTAGTTGTTTCTTCTCATTGTGTTCTCAACACCTTTAGACTTCGCCGATTCCAACAATCTTGAACATCAATCCAAGATTAGAGATGAATGACAACCCCACAGGAAAGATACACAAACATGAGAAATGAAAAAAGTTTAATCACCATCGTCAAAGCATGCCAAGTGTAATAAGACACCTAAGACTTTCCATAAGAGGATCAAACAAAATATTCCTAAAAGAAGTAAAAAATGAAGACAAAAGTAGTCCATCTAACTTGGAAGACAAGTGGTTTATCCAAATCCATAGTAAAGCCGTGTGCAACCATCTTAGAGCTTCTTTTATGTTGGTGGAGGTAAATTTTAAATGATAAGTAGGTTAGACAAAGAAATAAAAATTATACTAAAAAAAAGGACTATGGAAAAAAAATAAAAATTAAAACTAAAAGGCAAAATTAACTTCATTGGATTGACTCATAAATATGTAAAGAACTGGAAATGTAGTTTAATTATGATTCAGAGAGGGGACATGATACAATTGTTCATCTGTTCGAAATATCTAAATGTTGATTGTCGGGATCATTTGAAGATTCCAAAGAATGACATATTAAAGAGATGTGATTAGCAATTCAATAGGATGATACCAGGGACTGCTATAGTAATTTATGTAGGTTCAAGTTCATCAAAAAACAATAGTGGAAACTCTAGTAAAGAAAGGAAACTCTAGTAATTTTTCTAGTTTTAGTTATAAAAAAAACTTGTTTTTAAATGTGTCCTATCTCGAGTGTTACTAGAAAGTTAGTGGCCCCAATAGATGACATTAATAGAGGGAAAGTCAATTGAGATGTTTTGATCATGTGTAATGAAGAACTGTAACATCCACAATTAGATTTAATGTACAAGCTGTAAGGTCTAATTGAAAATGACCTAAATATAAATTATTTTAAGATATGAATGACAAGTGCATCAAGGATGATAACCCAATCATGGTTGGTGACCTGGGCGCCTTCATTAGAAGGGTACATCAAAATAAATGCTTATGTGTCGAGTGCTGAAAACATAAATGGTTTTGGCTTCATCACAAGGGATCCTAGAGGGAAGTTTTTGTTTGTAGGTGATGGTCCATCTGGTTCAATGATATAAGCTCCGATTGAGCTTGAAGCAATCTATGTAGGGCTGTCATATAATCTTCAAAAAGGTATGCTAATGTGATTGTCTTAGCTGATTCAAAGTATGCAGTCCAGTAGTGGACTGCATTACCTCTGTTTTCGAGGCCTTGTGGAAGCATATTAACATCATTTGGAAATTTGAGGAAGCTAGAAGCAAGTGTTCAACACCAACACTAATATAAAACTGAACCTTGCACCTAAGAGGATTTAAAATCAGGATTACTAGGGATTACCAACACAAATCCAAATATGCATGAAATCAAATTTCAAATAAAAAAATCAGAACGCATGTAATATATGTGTATTTGTACATCCTTAGAATGTAAATATGCACTAATGTAAACATAACATAGCAGTATCAAAATGAATAGCTCGAAGAACTCGTAGGGGATCATCCAAAAACTTCTCCATCGGAGGTAAAGGAGTCACTATCTTTCCAGCTTTTAGATCATTTATACATGAATAAAAGAATGATGTGTAAAGATACAATGGATAAGTAACTCTTGCAATGGAACTAAATAGATCATCAAAATAACAAGATTGTTAAAAGATTACCTTCAACTCTGGGATAAACTGCTATTTTTTAATCGACAACTGTATTCACCTCTCCCAGCAAAAATTTCAAATCCACTTGAAGAGTAGTTCAACAAGTACATCAAAACAAATTCAACTTCTGATATGCATATTTACACAATACAATCAGCAAACCAAAATTAAGAAAAATCTAATGGCATTGAGTGCACACGACCACACTGACAGTGATGGCACAAACCTCAAAATGTGCTTCAATTGTGAATTTCTCTAAAATGAATGTTCTACTGTTTTGGGAATTTTTTCCCCATGAATTCAAACTATTAAAGTATAGAAATTAATATTTATATAGGCAATGACACTTCTAAAAGAAAGTAAGAAAGGAAAGCTTTATTTATATTAAATATTACAAATTGAGAAACTTACCAACAAATTTTGGATTTCTATTGATGTTTTACTTGAGAGTCCAATACTTCAAGTTTCCCACCTTGAAGAGCTGTCACAGAAGGAATGTGTTGGATCATCCAATGGTCCACTCCTTCTCCTTCACGATGATGATGATGGTGGTGGCGGCGCAACCTCTTGATGAAGTCTTCCGGCATGTCATCTATCAGGAGTGTATGAAGGGATTTGAGATGTTGAAAGCCATGGGGAAGCTTCTTCAACTTTGGGCAATCTGTCATAAAAAGTTCTTTTAAGGATGGCATCATCTCCTCCTCTATCTCACTCAATTCCTCCAGCTCAGGCAAACCATATATCCCTAAGCATTTCAGTTTTGGAAAACTTAATTGTCGTCCCTCATTGCTGCTGCTGCTAGTGCTACCCCAACCAATCTGCCTTCCCAAGTAACTGTCCTGATATAGTATAAGTACCTTCAAATTGGGCAATTGTGCCAAGGTGCCGAGTGGGCCTTCCATTAAATTGTTATTATGTAATACTATTCTCTGTAGGCAATTCAGAGAGCGTGTCCAATGCGGTAAGTGCCCTTCCTTCATAACCCGCCATAAATACAATTTTATGGAGAACAGAACGTCCATCTAAATTGTGCTTCATGTGATGACTAAAGAGTGATCCTTGGATTTTACAAGAGACCCAATGTCTTCAATTGCTGAATATGCTCAAGTGGGAGGGGAGGAGGTGACCAACTGGAGTTTGCCATCTCACCGTCAACGTCCTCCACGACATAATCCTAATAGTCAAAAAGCAACTTCAGTGATGAATGATCATAAATTCGATCTCTAATGAATTTTTAATAGAAACAAGAGCTGCAAAGATTCACCAAGGTAACGATGATGCCACTGGCTGTGTCACAACAGTGACTCACTTTTGTAAGCATCCTTTTTGCAAGGATGTGATAATGTCATTGCCAAATACCTTGCCCAAACAAAACAAAGAGATAGAGAGAGAGAGAGAGAAGTTAACAACTTGCTCCAACTGACATCTACTCGTACTATCTTGAACAACGCGAGAGAAAGAAAGGTTGTCCATAGTGTCACGTAAATAGCAGAGAAGCACGGGCAGAGAAGCATTACCTTGCCAATGGCAGCGGTGGTGTTTCCGGCAGTCATAGGTGGATTGGTTTCCTGTCTTGAACCCTTCAATTTCCCGTTCTGTGGCCATTTGATCAAGATAGTAGATACTTGGGAAGACTTCTGAGTGGCCATCCTTGGTAGCTCTCCGGGACAAGCTCACCAAAGGTACTTCATGTGCTATAAGTGGCCCCCATAGGAAAGACAAGCCTGTTTTAGTAGCTCCAAGCCCTTGTCTAGTCCCTTGAGAAGGTCCCAACTGATATGCTTGTTGATAATAAGACCTTGAAAGCCCAAACCCTGATCTGCTTGCACAATGAGAATCTTAGATTTATCAAATGGGGGTACATTGAGAAGCTTGTCATTGGCAATTAGGATGGAGCCAACCACCACACGAGATGCTGCTTCATGCAATTCATCTGATATGCAGAAATCTATTTTAAACATAAAATCAACACACACACACACACACACACACACAAACACACACACACACACACACACACACACACACACACACACACACACACACACACACACACACACACACACACACACACACATATATATATATATATATATATATATATAATATATAAGAAAAAGAAAGGGAAAAAAGCCCACTTATCCCTTACAGATACATAAGCATTGAAATTGATCCAGCACCCATTAGCTTAGAAAGGTTGGGTTTTAGTCCAATTGTAATAGCAAGGAAAGAAACATGCAAACTCATGGCTGTGGAGCAGAATGCCAGCTGATTGAGCTAAGTGAAGCTTACTTCACAGTTCAACCAATGCTTCTCATAAGCAATACTATGCTGCTAGTATAAGAGAGAGAAATTGAAAATGACCATACTAACCATCAGAAGACCGTGATTATCTTGCACTCCATGTTAACCATTATGAAAATGAACACTGGTATTGTTTTAAATTTGAAGTGCTCAAGTGATTTCTCTAAAGAAAACAGGAAGCAAAAACAACAAATACTTGGCATCTAAATAACGATGATACCTGCGTGTGGCTACCACGACAAAGGTTCAAAACCCACCTTTCACCCACTACTTACTAACTTGTATCTCACTTGCCAAGCAAAGGAAAGAAAAACTTCATAATTCAACTTGAGATGATTTAAAAACTATTCCTACTTGTGATATTTCCATATTTATTTATATAGACAGCAAAAGTAACTCTTTTTAGAAAAACAGAATGAACTCCAACAATGCATAGCATGATGCCAGCGTAGATACATACATATATCCAAGTACATGAAAATGCATGTATTTTATAACTTCATTAAACAACGATGGATTAAAACAAAATGGGACAATTAGAGACCCAGACAGAAGAAGCAACACAAATTACTTTAAATAGCAAACAAACAGATTAATCCTTGAAACAAATGCATTTCCTGATTTTTCTCAATCTCTTCTGGCAGCAACAATTCTGAATCATATTAGACAATTTCACTCTAGATCTTCTGAAGTAATTTGTTGAAAGCATAAATATCTATACGTCTGTTCAGACCCCAGTTTTAAAACTCGTCCAACAACAAGATTACTGTTAGTCCATTCAGATTACCAATGTGAAACACATGTTAGAACATGACTTGGGAGAGTCATCTATCTGAGTCTTGGAGGCATTCAAGGCAGATATCTACAATGAATCACCCGTCTCAGCTTTGAAAACTCGGTCAAGTCGATCAGTTCTTGCATTTTTCATCATTTTTGAGAATTTAAATGGTTATATTGTATATAAATTATATTTTATGATTGGGCATATATTAATACAACTTATAATATGAAAATAAACATTATTTAATTATAAAAATACATTCATAAAAATAATTTTAAATCAACACGATAAACAATGCATGGAAACTACAAAAAGTTTGTTAATCTGAAATACATGGCAAGAGATAACAAAACCAAGTTCGTGAATAAATATTTTAAAAATGATGCATGGTTTAGTAAACAATAACTCTAATAGTCTCAGGGATTGAGAGAAAGTATGTCATTCACAGATTCACTGTCAAATGTGATGCCTTGGAACAAAGCAATTCAACATAAACAAAGAGAACACATTCTCATTGAAATAGCCAAACAAATCACGAACATCCTGTGAACATACGGTTTGAGTGAAAGGTATTGTCCATTAATACTTGAGGCAAAAGGAAAACAAAATGATATCTCTAGCATTAATTCCATAAAATTATGGACAACGGAGAAATAAATGGTACCTTTAAAGCTGCACGTTTGAATGGTCGAAGATATGATTTGACTAACTTATAGATAAATATATCTAAAGGCACAACGCAGCTTCCATCTCGCAACCATGGGTGAGCTGACAACATAGAAGTGTTTGTTAGTTTCCAACATGCCAAAAATAGGCCACACCCAAATGCTGTCACTAACAATAGATATCCCAAATGTTCAACATTTAACTGAAAGCAATAGCAAAAGAAGAACTAGAAGCAAAAGTAAAATCCAATGACTACTATAATCAACTAAAAAGATGGACATACAAGAAAAATAAAGAATAATAGGCTTTTAACATAAATTTTTTGGATTTTAAAGCAGATTAATGACATAAACTACAGGAATCAAAAAAGAATAATTCACTTCACTTTTAGTCATCCAACCCAATATAAAACATTATCTAAAATAGAAATCAGTTTATAATCTATCAGAAATTAGGAAAAAAAAAACCTTTTTCATCGCCATATCAGGTATCCAGATAATCACACTTGAGGTTGTTCCCTATATTTGGTTAGATTTTCTGTTTCAGTCTTTTTAAGATTTCTAAACTAAATAACATAAACAAGCATAAAAAGCTTTCAATCGCATAAAGAAACCATAATAGGCATCAAATTATTATAACTCTACAATGTCAATGTCAAATAAATTTTCATGGCAGATGGATTCGGGCTTCCTTGCCTTATTAATATCTCCACCTCTTAAAAATGAGTTTCCCATGGATACATACAAGAGTGTTAGGCTTTTTTCTTCAAATAAGTTGGAACTAATATGAAAAACAACAATTCTGAATCCAAAATTAATTAAAAAAACAATTCTGGACTATAAACTATTTTAATAAAAATACAAGAAAATCCTTTTATCCTCAATCACCAACAATAGATTCCTCCAAAACTAAAAAGACCCAATCTTACCCAAATAGGAAATTAAAAATGGGAGAAAGCAAACCTTTATAAGCAATTCGAAGGAGAAAGAAGAGAAATCCTAGGGTTTACTTCTATGGAGGAGCTTAATACCCTTTGAAATCGTTGAAATCCCTTCGATAGAATGATGCCCTTAGAAATTACAGAGTTTTTGATGGAAAATCTTGAAATCGCAGGGTTTCTACTTGAAGTCGCTGAGAAATATACCCTTTGGAGGCGATGATGCCCTTTGTAAAAGCTCCAAGTGAAAAACCAGAGATTGAGAGAACAAATTCTTCTCTTCATCAACCTTCGAATTAAATTTGTTTGAAGCGTTATAATAGGATCGAAGCATCGATCTCATCAAACCGAACTTTCAAAAATTTGATGGCTTATAGCACACAATCCATGCCATCGAGCTTGCAATTTTTCACGTAGTTAGAGAGAGAGCAAAGAGCAGAGAGTGAGAGGGCCGAGAGAGAGAGAGAGAGAAAGAAGAAAGAGAGAAAGCAAAGAAAGAGAGTAGAGAGGCAAGTGTAAAAAATTTAATTTTTTTAGTGGCGGGTAGGCGTTTCTGCTGCTTCGTGCACACAAATATGCGGGAACTCATTTAGCGCGATTTTTTTTATATAGGAAAGTTATACTCTATCGCAGCGGAATATATTATCCGCCGTTATATCTAATTTTTAAAAAAAATTATAGAGAAAAACTTACGATAAATTTTTACTCTACCGCTGCGAAAAATGTAATCCGCTGTTATATTTAATTTTTAAAAAAAAATTTAATAAAAAGAACTCTCTAAATCGAATTTTTTATAAAAAAAAAATTATACTCTATAAAGGCGGAAAATATAATCCGCTGCTATATTCAATTCAAAGAATATAAAAAAATTATACTCTATAGCGGCGGAAAAATAATCCGCTACTATATTCAATTAAAAAAAAAATTTATAAGAGAGAACTCACTAAACCATGTTTTTTTTATAAAAAAAATTGTATTCTATAGCGGCGGAAAATATAATCCGCTGCTATATTCAATTTAAAATAGAGAGAACTCACTAGTTTTAGTGGCGGATATATTTTTCCGTTGCTATATGCACTTGAATAAGTATGATGTGAATTTTCTATGTATGCACGGGTCTCTATAACGGCGGATACAATTATCCGCTGCAGTAAATACATCTATAGAGGCGGATAAAATTATCCACTGCAATAAATATATATATAGCGTCGGATAAAATTATCCGCTGTTATAAACCGTCGCAGTAGATCAAAAATGTTGTAGTGTAAGTTCGACATCACCTATGTCACTTAAAAAGCCATTAAATGACAAGACATTGCCTACCACTTAGCGGAGCACCCTTTGCCCAACTATGAGCCATTAAAGAAAAATTTTCCCGATGAAGCCATTTTCTTTGTCGAAGCCAAATACGACGATGAAGACAAAAATCCTAGTTGGAAAATGTACTTTGATGAAGTAGTAAATCAAAAGGAATGTGAAATTGGAGTAGTCCTAGTCAAGCCAAATGGAGTTCATATCCCCATTTCAATTAGATTAAGGTTTCAATATTCGAACAACGAAATCGAGTACGAAACATGCATTGTGGGGTTGAAAGTAGTGATTGACCTTGGAGTGAATGGAATAGATGTATTTGGAGACTCAAGCTTGGTAGTTTACCAAATAACGGGAGAATGGAAAACCCGAAAGTAGAGACTAGTTCCTTATCATGAGTATCTTGAGGATCTAAGATTAAATTTCATTCGAATCTCATTCACTTATATACCAAGGACTAAGAACTAGTTTGTAGACGTACTGGCCACTTTTGCTTCAATGGTCAGCATCTTCGAAGACATCATTGTTGATCCTCTTGAAATCAGTATTCAAAATAAACCAGCATATTGTTTACCTGTAAATCGAAGAGCCTGAGAAAAAATCATGGTTTGCAGACATCAAGGCATTTTTGAAGGATCAAACTTTCCTACTTAATGCCACAATAAATGAATGAAATATTATTCAGAGATTGGCAGGACAATTCTTTTTGAATAGTGGGGTCTTGTACAAAAAATCACACCACAAGATCCTCCTCAAATGCATAATAGAAGTAAAAGTTTAGGTGGTGTTTGTTAGCGCTTCAAAACGCGACTTTCACTGCGTTTGCGGTGAAAAGCTGAGGTTCCAACATTAATTATCGTTTGGTAAAAACGATGTTAAAAATTTGCGGTTTGTAACTGCATTTTGAAACGCAAAATGGAGAAGCTCTATTGAGATACTTTTTTAATGCGTTTGTGGGGGAATAAATCACTGAATAAACGGTTCAAGTGAAATGACGATTTTACCCCTACCCTTTCACTCTATTCTCTTCGACAGAAGCTTTCACAGAAGCTTTCTTGATCTCACATCTCTCTCTCAGACACCTCTCGATCTCACTTCTTTCTCTTCTCTCTCACACACCTCTCTCTCTTCATGGTCTCTCTCTGTGTTTATTTTCTTTTCTTCTATGTCGAGAAGCATCTCACACAGTTGCGCACAGCTATTTGGTCTCGATCTTGCACAGATCTCTCCATCACAAAGCTCTCTCTCTCTCTTTGTCGAGCATCGTACAGATCTACGTGTAGCTGGAGTTCGACTTCGTCTCTTCTTTCTCGACAAACAGCTGAATCAAACAGGATTTGTGGTTCAATTTTTCTAACCCTATAAACATGGAAGTTTCAGAATTTTTTTATTATTTTAGGGTTTACTTGATTATAGTTTTGATTATTATTTTGTTGATTATAGTTTTGTTTACTCTCTCGACAAATAGTTGAATTAAACGAGATTTTTGGTTCGATTTTTATAACCCTATAAACATGGAAATTTCTAAAAAAAATTTATCAATTTTAGGGTCTACTTGATTATAATTTTGTTATTTAAGCAAATTTCATAATTTTTTTTTATCAATTTTATTCAATTTGGTTCGATTTTTCTAACCATATAAAAATGGAAATTTCAGAATTTTTTTTATCAGTTTTAGGGTCTAATTGATTATAGTTTTGTTATTTAAGCAAATGTCATAATTTTTTATTATCAATTTTATTTAATTTGGTTTGATTTTTCTAACCCTATAAACATGGAATTTTCATAATTTTTTTTTATCAATTTAAGGGTCTACGTGATTATAGTTTTGTTATTTAAGAAAATTTCAGAATTTTTTTATCAATTTTATTTAATTTGGTTTGATTTTTCTAACCCTATAAACATGAAAATTTCAAAATATTTTTTATCGGTCTACGTGATTATAGTTTTGTTATTTAATCAAATTAAAGAATTTTTTTTCTCAATTTTTTTTTTTTTTTTAGGGTTTGGGTTTTTTAAGGGAAATTATATTTTTGGTAAACCCATTTTCTTTACATGTTTGGGGACCATCCCCAATGACCTCTATGTTTGGTCTTTCCTAGATTATAACATTGGTTGATGATTACAAATGGATACACTTGGGAATATCTTATGCAGACCAAAGTATTTTCCATCTTTAAGATTTTTCATACAAGGGTGTACCCAATTTGATATAAAAGTTAAAAATCCATCGCTTAGATAATGGGGAGAATATCTAGATCGTGGTGCAACCTGATATCTTTGGGTGTGTTTATTATTTACATATTCATGGTTGAATTAAATACTCATACATTACAATGGTCAGCTTCAAGAGTTTCTGAAATTCCAGTAAGGGTTGGATTCATAATGGTAGCATGATTCTTAATGTAAGGTTTGCTCGAGTAAGGACTGGATTTTACCAAAAGAGTCCTTAGTGGCAGTCTCACTAAGCTTTTAAAGTTTGAATATTTGAATCATGTTTGTTGGATGTTGTAGAATTGTGATGTTTTTTTTTTAAAGTTTGAACTGAATCATGTTTGTTTGATGTTTCTGTTTGGTGGTGGTTGTCGTTAATTGAGTTTTAAAGTTTGAATCTTTAAACTATGAATGCTTTTCTTTATTTTACACACGCACACACACATATCAATTACTGTACTCTGTACAGTCAAAGATTGAGAACACAGGGATCCCTCACCGTGGGATTGAGAACTGTGCGTTCTTCCGGCTATCTATAGGATAACCTGACATTGCATCCTGATTTCTCTCTTTGATAATATATTGTGCAAAAGTCAATGTGGCGCCCCGTCAAACGCTAACACAAATCCCCATGTCAGATCTCGAGGTACTAGGTGGCATCTCGAAATTTCGGCATGGTCTCCTCTGTTTATGTTAGCATTCCAAGGCGTATAACCTGCACCTGATAAACGACATACAATCCTGCATATATACGCATAAAATAGAATACTAGTGGAAGCTTATATACATCTAATATCGTACGATAGATCAGAGTGTGGAAGAAGGAATTAATATACAAGATTATACAAAACTCCTCACTCTAACAAAAGTCCTAACGCTCAGGACAAAATCAATAAGACTACCTGGATGAACTGACACCACTAGGGGAATATAGCCTTAGTACTCACCAGGTAACGGACTCTGGTCGTCTATCTGACCTACCAGATAGTCCTCACTCGTGTTCTACACCTGCTTCGCCAAGCTCCAGATCTGAAACTAAAAAAAATGGAGACGGAAAGGGTGAGTAACAATAATTACCCAGTAAGGAAACAAACAATTTCTGTTAATAACCCCTCCTAACATGAACGAATAAACATACTGAATCATTTTAAAATATACAAAATTTTACAGAAGAAACTACAATTAACTGGTACATATAGCCAGGATTAAGCAACTAAATATTTTAAAACTGACAATACATCAATCAACAGTACTCACTATAATATTTTCTTTATATACAAATCTAATTAACCAAATAGAAACATTAAACATGCATTTCATTTTATATATCAAAGTAAGGCAACAGATACATAATACATTATGGTGGAGTATTGGAATTCAAGAGTTGGGATTCACGACTGGATTGCTCCCAGTCGGAACATGATGTTACAATTCTTCTCTGACTTTTAGTTCCTGATTTTGTGGCTGGTTGCTGTTTACCACGCTTGGTTGATCATTTATTCGGCTCAGGCTGGTCGTTTGACGTGATCGTAAGCAATAGGTCTCTTTTCGATGTGTCAGAACGTTCGACTATTACAGATTGTTAGTGATCACTCACTAATCATCTTCGTCTATGCCTATCAGGCGTACATGTGATTCCCAAATATACAAACCATTCGTATATAACCACCTTTACATTACAAGTTCACTAATAAGATAGAGAGGAATAACCCGGATTCCAGTTGTGACTCCACAGCTTGGTGGTCCCTACCGTATATCCTAGGATAGTACACCACTCTGGATGATATGACGCACTATCCCTTCAGGCATTCACAAACTCTTTAACAGCTCACAAAATAGCTACAAATATATATTATTTTCATTTGAAATTAAAAGAGAAATTAACAATATAAGGTTGAGAATGGATATCCAGTTTCCTACCATACACGTATGGCCACCCGGCCTAAAATAAATAACATAACGGAAAAGTAAATAACGCCTCGCGCTAACAGAAATTTAAATAAACATGCAACCAGAAATATTATCCTTGGATATCTATTCACCATCCTGCACACAACACAACAACGTAAAATGTAGACATCACTCCTCGGGTGTGACTGACACTTTACCGTTTCATATCCTTTTTCCTTTTTTTCGATTTTTACAGTTTTCAATCTCTTCAATAAAATATCCATTTTCTGATATTCATCAACTCAATATGAGTTCATTGAATATTAAATCACATTTTCCAACTATAGAATTTATTTTTATCAATAATATTGAAAAAGAATACAAATTTTATATCAAAATGGGGTCCGAGCAGTGCACAAGACCCAATTTATGGAAATAACCCGTTAAAATACCCTACCCACGTATAATTTGTTAAAAATACAATTAAACATATCAAACATGCAATTTCTGGCGTGAATTTTTTTGAAATAACAAAAGAATTCTATATTTTGGAAATACATCAAAATTTTTTCGATAAAATCCTAAATGCAATTTTCACAATCTACGATTACTAATAGAAATTGAGAGTTCCTTACAATCTCTATGCGAGATTTTCGAAGCACGCACACGGAAATCGAGGCAAATGGCACGAAAATCGAGATGGACCGAACTTTGAAACGACTGATTTTTGAATCTGACCTGGTGATTTTGAAGATTTCGATGCAGTCGTCCTTTCTCCCTTATACGACGGAGGACGGTTTGACCCCAAATAGACGAAATCTGAGGTCGAAGTTTCGAAATCCCCATATATACGTACGGCTGATTTTTGACTATACGAGATGAAAAAGATGAGAAAACGGAAGGAATTTGGGTGGGTTTTGTAGAGAATGAGGCTGCGGATGTTTCTCCCTTCTGCGTCAGTCGTCAACGACGAGCCGTTTGTGAGAGATCTGAGGTGGAAGATCGGAAGAAATCGAAAAAATATTCGTATTTCGTTGGCTGGTTTTGGACGGGTTGGGGATGACAATGAATAAAAAAATATTAAAAAAATTTATTCATATAAAATTTGGGACGAAATCGGTATTTCGCCTATTGTTTCAATCGATGATAACTTGACCATCCGGACTCCAAAACTGACAAATGAATACTCTATTTCGCCTAATTTTTCGATTTGAATCTAATGGTATAGTCAATTTCGACAAATTCTCTCTCTAACAAAAGTTTACATTTTTTGCCTGAGGTGACCCCTAAAATTGATGTCGTTTTCATTTTTGACAATAATTAGACTTTTTGGTCTCCAAAAATGACAAATAAATAGTCCACGTTCAATAGTTTTTCGTTACGAATCCAATGGTGCAATCAAATCTCAATAATTCTGACTCTAGTAAAAAGTTACTATTTTAGCCTGGTCCGACTCGGTAATCAAGGATTTTGTAATTTTTATATTCGGACTCGCATTTAAACGTACTTACAAGCTAAAATATGTTTTTCGATCATTTTGAATCCAATGGTAAGGTCAGATTCCATTAAAAATGATCAGAAGCATCCTAAAGTTTTACCCCTATGTCCCACTTTCAAGATTTTCTCAAAATTCCACTATTTATTTTTCCTCGAGATACGAATTGAAAACTCGGGGTTTTACAGTCAAAATATATATGTGTGCTTCTCTTTTACTTACACACGCACACACACATGTCAATTACTATACTTTGTACAATCAAAGATAGCGAACATGGGGATCCCTCACCGTGGGACTGAGAACAATATTTTTATTGTTTCTACTTATTTCGTTATTTTTTTTTATTTGTGAACTAAAGATTTTATAAAAGATTGATGATGAGATTGAAGTAGAATATGACATGTTCTGTTCTATGCACTACTGTTGTTATTACCATTAACAGATGAAAGATAACAATTCAAAGAGTACGAAAGTAAATTGGACACCAAACAACATGAAGTTTGAGTCGAGATATGCTATGAATTAGTTAAAAGGGGGAGGAGACCACATAAAGTACTTGATAAGATCAAATATAAAACCTTGGGTGAAGGAGTTTAAAAAGATAAACTGGCGTTTTACTATGACAGAGGGCAAATGAAAAATAAGTGGGATAGACAAAAAGGACTTGGGGGATGGATGAAAGATAACAATTCAAAGAGTACGAAAGTAAATTGGACACCAAACAACATGAAGTTTGAGTCGAGATATGCTATGAATTAGTTAAAAGGGGGAGGAGACCACATAAAGTACTTGATAAGATCAAATATGAAACCTTGGTGAAGGAGTTTAAAAAAATAACTGGCGTTTACTATGACAGAGGGCAAATGAAAAATAAGTGGGATAGACAAAAAGGACTTTGGGGACGTTGGAATAAGATTTGCCCAAATATTGACGTCTCTTATGATGTTGAAACCGGTATATTAGATGCAAGTGAGGAGTGTTGGGATAGGTGGTTAGAGGTATATTTTTTTGTTACTTCTTTTTTTTATTTATTTAAAAAAAATTTGTTTCTTTTATATATAATTTAGAATTTTTATTTTTTAAAGCATCATCCAAAATATGCAATATTTTGATCGAAACTTTTGATGTTTGCGAAGCAATTGGATTTAATCTTTGGAGGCACATATGCTACTGGTAGCCGGATGTGATCGCCTGCATCTGGTATAATGCCATCTACATCAGCAACCCAACAAAATAATCTTGATGCGGATGATCTAGAAGATGTCATGAGACCTTGCCACCGGAATCTCAGACACCTCTAGACTTTACTCCTGATGATGCTGATGAGTTAGGAGATGATGCTACCCCTATTGTACCCCCACCTATAGACCCCGTTCGAAGCAGAAGTGATGATACTTTACAACCTCAGGGTCGTAGGCATAAGATGACTACTGCTATGCGAATTGGCCAGTCATTAGAAAAGCTCGTAAATGCAGTTAACAATTAGACATCTGCTTCTAGCAATCTCATTCCTATTAAGAAAGGTACTATTAAAGAGTCAATCGACCTCTTAGACCAGCTAACAGATGCAACCCCGAGCGGTGATCGCTATCATTTTGCGTTGAAGATGTTTATGAAGAACAAATAATTCAAAGAGATTTTTTGTGAGTTACGATTAATAGAGAGACGTCTTAGGTGGTTGGAGAGCGAGATGACTGATTATCTGGCAAGGAAAGATTCTTAGACATTTTTTCATATTATTTTTATATTATGTTGATTTTAGGATGCACCTATAGGGTGCAATATACTTTGGTTACTTTTATACTTCTGTTGGTTTTACGATGCACCTACAGGGTGCAATATACATTGATTACTTTTTACACTAATATGATGTAATATACTCTATTAGATGGATATTATTTTTTATTGGATGTTTATTTTAATTAATATTGTGGATAATGAGTTTTGTTGTATGTGGTGGATATCATTTTATTGTATATTGTAAGTTGGGTGTATATACCACTAATATGGATCCATAAACAGGTCAAATAGATTCAGATGTTAATACCACAAAATCTATTGATACGACTGATACCATCGATTCAAATGGTGATACTAGTAATACTGTTGAGTCAAGTGTTTTAAATATAGCCACGAGATGAGTCATCCTAGGTTCTTTATTTTATTGTGAGAATGTCTTAAATAGGGAGGACCATAGTAATTATTCGTTCAAGGGGATTGATTTTGTGCAGAAAATACTAAATGATAATACGACGTGCCACTTATTGTTTATAATAGAAAGCCATGTATTTGTGAATCTGTGTTCCATTTTGGAGGAACGAGGTCTACATAAGATGCAACGATATCTTACTATTCAATAACTATAGACACCCTATTTTTGTACTCGCCTGATTAATCAACTCGTCAACCCGATCGCAATGATTCCCAAAGAGGGATGTGTATTCCATTGCTTTATTTTTTTACCAGATGTGTTTCAGAAATCCGGATGAGGTATCTCGAATCAAAACCTTAGAAACCACGCTACGCTAGGAAAATACGACCCCAGAAAAATAGAAATCATCATCTTGCAGACCAAAAAGAAGCTTCATGATAAAAATCCCTAAAAATTGATCAAATTACCAAAATACCCCTAACCTCGAAATAACCCTAGAGCCTACGTTACGCTTAGGAAAATCCATTCAAACACATAAAATAACAAATCGAAACCAAATAAATCATTTCACCAATTTTAACAGAATTCGACAAAATTACGAAAATGCCCCTCATAAAGTTCACGACCATTTCACACAAAAAATTTCATAAATAATAAAAACCAATATTTCTATTGAATTCCTTACGAAAAATCGATTCTAAAACATCCTAGAATATTAAAAACCGACTTAAAACGTGAAAAGTCCTCTCTAGGGCAAAACGGTAATTTCACAATTTTCATAATTAAAATTTTCGAAATTAATAAATAAAACATTAAATAATTAAAGTGAAACATTAATGAAATTAATTTAAAATTTTGAATTAAAAAAATCGATCAATCGGGCTTTCAAGTAAAATTGTTGAGGGTTCGTGAGATATTTCTTTAAGGACCCCTCCATTTGGGGGTTCAAAAAATTAAAGAAATAATGGAGGAGGGGTCTCCAAAAATTAAAAATAAATCAAGCAAGACTAAAGTCAAGGTATTAAAGTCAATCAAGCAAGACTAAAGTCAAAATTAAAGTCAATTAAGCAAGACTAAAGTCAAGATATTAAAAGTCAATCAATTAAGACTAAAGTCAAAATATTAAAAGTCAATCAAATAAGACCAAAAGTCATAATAGAATTCTAATTAAATAATAACTCTATCTAATAGAGTTCTAACTAAAAAATAATTCTACCTAAAATAATTCTAATTAAAACACAATTCTACCTAAAACAAGTCTAACTAAAACACAACTCTAATTAAAAGAATTATAATTAAACACTAACTCTATCAAAATCAACCCCTAAAAAAATCTATAAATAGAGGTGCTCACATCCTATTTTCGTATCAAATCATAAATCCTAAGAGAAGTAGGTCTAGAAGCCCCCATAGCCTCCCATAAACCTTAGTTTTGGAGTTCCAACTCCTTACCTAACATCCCTCCTTCAATTTTAGCCTAGAAAACACCTAAAAGCCCTCCAAAAATACCTCCAAACCCGCAACGAACTTGAAGAGTTCAGATCCAAAAACAAGGAGATACCTTGATCTCGGAGATCCGAAATCAAATCCGGAAACAGAACGAAGCAAGGGAGTACGGTACAAGGAGCTATTTTTATCAGATCTGAGGGAGCAAAATCCTTGTTATTTGAAAGGTATAAAATTTTTTATTTATACTTTTATCTAGGTTTTTAGCAATGTGATTTATTTGGGAAGTTAGTAAAGACCGGCTTTGGCCAGGCGGGGTTGGTGTCTAACACCTTCCAACCCCGTAACGTGATCCCCGGACTCTTTTTCTCTTTCGTAGATTAGTTTACCTTTTTTAGAGTCAGTTTGGTTCCTAGACCTTAACAACTAGGTGGCGACTCCCAAGCCTCAAGGGTCAAAAGCGGATCCGCGCACCCCGCAGATCGAGGGCGCTTTCAGTGGTGACTCCACTGGGGACATTGAGGATCAGACTTGAAAAATCCCAAGCATGGGAGCATTGCTAATAACCTAGTTGTTTTATTTTATTTATTTTTTAGTTAGTTTTTCTTTATTTCGTTTAACATTTTTTTATATATATTGGTGGGTCCAATCATTAATTTCGGTACGGTTGTGGTTATGTTAATCTGGCATGTTATTATTCTTATATAGTTCAGTCGAGAGTCACTTAGGGTGACTTTAAATAATAATACCAAATTTCAACGGATAATTGTTGAGGATGGAATAATGAAACGAAATGGATTTATTTTATTTTATTTTATTATTTATTTTAAGGAATGTCGATCTGTGTTCGGATAACAAAGGATATTTAAAAAAAAGGGGAAAAAAGGGAAACATGTTTGATATTTAACTTTTTTTTTTAGTTAGTTGATTTTCAATTTCTTTTTAAATGTTTTTATAGGCAATATATGCTGCCCATTGGCAGCATACAGAATTTCAAAGAATAAAAATTAAAAAAAAAAATTTCAATTTCTGCCAACAACAGCTTTTGATGGTGTGGCTCTAGTACAAGTCAACTTGGACTATGTAAGCCCAACGATATTCAATGGGGTGTTGGTAGTAAAAAAAAAACATTTGTACTTATTTATTTCTTTTCACCTTTTAAAACAGTTTTTTCTAAAAAAAAAATAAGGAGAATCCATCGTCTTCTTCCCCATTTGTTCCTGTCGGCCTCAACAGAGGAATCGACCTCCCAAGCTTTCTTAACCCATATTTAGGTTTGTAAATCTCAATCGACGGAGAGATCTGCTGTACGAATTCGTTCTCATCCTGTTGTTCCTTGATCAAGCGGATAACTACGAACAAAGAGGGCTGACTGATGGTGCAATTTCCTTTGTGGGATGAGATATTCAACGAAAATCAAAGGTTGCATGAATCAACTCGATTTCAATCTCCACCTCTATGCTTCTTTTCAGTCGAACATCATCTTGCCTCTCGATTTTTAACGACTGTGTTTTTTTTCTCTCGGTTTTAATGGCTGTGTTTCTTTTTCCTTGTCTCTTTCCTCTCTCGATCAATCAGTTATGGTTCAGGTGTTCTTTTGATCTCGACGTTGAGTACAATTTTCTTCGTAGAGATGAGTTCGATTTTCGTTTTATTGGTTTTCAAACAAAAGACTCAAAGGGACATTTCGGGAAGAACTTCTTCGTCTCGGATATTGGATTTAAATCAGCTTGTTGGAGTAAATTATTACCAAGTTAAAGTTTTTTTTGTTCTCTCCAGCAAGTTAATATGACAGATGGGTCACCAAGAGATTCTATGAGTTTTGTTTTACATCGTTACATGCTCTCTCGACTTTCTTCTTGAATGGCTTTGTGGGATTTCGGATTTTTTTTTTCCTTGTTGCCCTCGGTTGTGGATAATCAAAAATTATTAATGGCCGAATATTAATTGAACGAGAGATGGTAGAACGAAATGGATAATCAGCTTTCTTTACAGTAACAATGATTGCAACATATCACAACGGGGATGGCTGCTAAGCACCTATTGGTTCCAAAAAAAAAAAAACCAATCACATAATGTTGTTGCATCAAGTCATTGCCCGGCCTATTCTTCTATTTTTGCAGATTTTTATCAATTGGGAAATATCGATCTAACAATTTTGATTTAAAATTTGATTCCACAAAAATAGTACAATTTTTGGGCAATTTTCTATCAATTAAGGGGTTTAACTTACGTCGAATAATATCTCCATCAAGTCCTTAAATTGATAAGAAAAAATATTTTCAAAAGAAAAATAAAAAAATCAAGTCTTGAATGTTGCCGACATCAACATAGGGGGGTATATCTGTTTGTTTTGGGTTTTTGTTCCATAAAATTCCTTGGATTAAAATTAACTTGTTTTCTATAAAATAAAAAAAATAATAAAAAAAAACGGTTTTTATCTCATCAATCATTGTTATATCCTCAATAAGATATCCCTTGAAATTTTGAATCATCTTGGGTCACCCAAAATAACCCTTGATTGGAATACATAAGGAAATAATGTTGGATTAAATGCTTGCTTCTAACGTTGGTATATGCTTAATGTGCTAATATGTGATTGGAATGATGTTGATCTTGATTGAATATTCACATGATTAGAATGATTTTTTTTTCATGTAGTCCAATGTATGATTGGTTTGATTGGGCCCATAGGCCCATTTGTTTGAAAAAACCCCGACCACACCCCACCCTGTTTCGCACACACCACATGCACGTTTACTGCTTTACTCACTTACACATCCCATTTAGCCAACGTGGCACTAGTGCGTGGCCCGGTCTCTTCGGAGATGCGATGTCATTCATGAAACCCACAACTCCAGTCACGTACCTTAGGGTATATCAAACTGGGGCATCAATACCGTCTGATCAGGTGATTCTGAGAGACATATTGATGCACCCAGGCTGGAGCGACCTGAGCCTTTGACCTATTGTAAGCCACACTGTCGGACGTCCCGATTACCAACGTAGTACTAGTACGTGGTCGGTCCTCTCGTGGGATGCCAAACCATTTATGAAAACTACAACTCTTGACTCGTACCCATAGGTATGTAAAAGATAATCTAAGTATATCAATTGCATTTCTTGGTCAAAACCAGTGCCTAAGCAAGATCTTGCCCCGCTGTACCCTACTGTACGAGGGGGATAGACTACGTCTATTCTAGACGAGAGGTATTTAAGTAGGTCCTTGCTCAGCATTGTGCGCCACCTCTCAACTGGAGATCAAACTGGCTGTTTTTGGCTTCAGAGAAGTGAGTTGAGGTTTTAGATTATCACCTATACGGTATATCAAATCTAGTCACCACGTATCGAGAGGTATATAGGTGTGCTTGGGCAAGGGTGGCCAGATAAAAATGAAATGCACGTAGTAAGCTTAGAGTCTAGAAACCCTCCTTGTAGGTCACGACTCGAACTTATCGTGGGTGTTCCCGGGTTGTTTATTGAATGGAACCTTTTGATTGATGAGTGTATATGAATGATGAAATCAAAATGCATGTGAATGATGAGATGAATGTATATGAATTATGAGATCAGGAATGTGCGGGTTTGTCCTAAAGGATAATTTTTTTTTTGTTTAACCTGATTTGAAATTAAAATGGGTGCACCGACCCAATAAAGAATCCATTCTTTTACAATAATGACCCAGTCCATCCCGATCCAATAGTTATGATGGACCGGGCCATTTAAATCAAAATGAAAATCGAATTTTTAAAGAAGAAAAAGAAAATATTTTCCAGAAAAGAATGTTCTCCAAAAGAAGTGTTCTTTAAAAAAAATTGTTTTCCAAAAAAAGTGTTGATCTCTAGAAAAAATATTTTCTAAGAAAAAGTGTTTTCCAGAAAATATTTTCCATAAGAACAAGATTTTTCAAGAGAAAATGCTTTCCAAATAAAAAACTATTTTTCAGAGAAAAAATATTTTTTTCAGAAGAAAAATTTTTCCAAAAGAAAAGAAAATGAAGGAAAAATGATTTACAAAAGATCTATTTTTGCATGGAAAATTTTTGAAATATGTTTTTTACCAAAATTTTTTTTTTTGCATGGACTTTGGAAAATTACTAATATGTATTTTTCTAAAAAGAAAATGACTTGTAAAAACTAATCAGATTTGCGAAAGTTTTATTCAATGAAAACATTATTTGTCAATCATTTTCAAGAGTACAATAGAATTATTTTCCTTCTGAATAATCATTGTATGAATTTTCAGGGTTCATTTAAAATGTTATCAAGGGGGTAACACTGAAATTAATCAGATTCACATTTGATGGGGTCTCAAGGTTATCATTGCACCTAAGCTCAATCGTTCACTATTTTGTTAGGGTTACTAGTCTGGTCAATTAGAACAATGTCATCGCCAAATCAATCATCAGAATTTCTCAACGTCGTCCAGTTGTTCTTTGAAGATCATAGTACTTCAATCCTACCGGTTGTAAGCAATATCTCAGTCCTCAGTCCTAATCAAACTCGTGTGGGTAATTGTCTTGAGTTTTCATGAGTCATTTGGGTTAGCTCGAGTCCCTTTTTCCAACAAGGTAATGTCTTCCTTAGATTGAGTCTACTCTTTCCTATTGAGTCAAGTTAGTTCATCGAGTCTATAGAGGTGTCTGTTGCCCCATCTGAAATTGATCGGATAAAGAAAATTTTTGAATACCTCGAGCGCATTAACGAATTAACTAATAATATATTTTTCTCCTGAACAAGAAGATAAGAGTCGGGCTCAAGAAAACAAAGGTCATTGACTTCGGAACAGAAATAAATTCCTAAAGAAATTCAAATAGAAACCATCCTATCTCTAGAGGAACACAAGGGGATAATGAATTTTCTCAGAAATTTCAAAAGACTTGTTCACGTGGGCCTATGAGGATATGTTAGGTGCAAGCTTGGGTGTTGTCTGACACGGATTAGATATTGAATTGATAAAATGAGATCAAAGAAGATCTTACAAAATGTATTAGTGCTAGACTTCTCAACATGGTAGAGTTCCCAAAATAGATTACCATTATCAGATTAATGAAACAGTTGAAGCGATATTGATATCTGATAATGGGTCGTACATCAAAGCTTAGGTTATCACTCTATGTTCAAAGTTCAAGATCTGGCATCACAAATCATCCCCTACCATCCTCAAATTAATGGAGCGGTTGAAGTAGCCAGTAAAAATCTCAAGACAATCATCGTTAAAATGTGTCAATCACACATCACACTGGGACTGGCCAGAGATGTTATCATTCGCATTATGGACATATTACATTTCAATACAGTCTTCTACTAGAGTCACTCTAGTATGATATGGAAGCAATCTTACCGGTTAAAAGGAAAAATCATGTATCTCAAGGTCTTGATGGAAGTTAATTTTTAGAAACAGATTGGGTCTGTCAGTGGAGAGGAGTCACTTGCATGTTTGACAAGAAAGTCAAAGTTCATCACTTATGAGTCAAGGATCTAAAGCATCAGACTACCTAAGAAAAAAAAATTTGAGTACTCTTCCTCGATCCTAGAAAGTTTGAACCCAATTGGAGAGATTCAATCATTAAGGAAATATTATCTGGAAGAATTGTTAGACTTCAAGATCGTGACGGAATATAATTACCAGAACCAACCAACCTTGACCAAATCAAACGGTACTACATTTAAGGAGGTCATCTTTGGCCGAATCAATTCTCCTGTTACCCAGTTCAATATATCATTTCTCAACCCCTTTGCAACCTTTTTCAAAAAGAAAAATTATGCCTTTTTCTTTCTTAGTCCGACACCTAACCTAGGGGAGGAAAGTTTCGAACTACGTTTTGGTCTGATCCCAAAATTCTGGGGTACGTAGGCAACCTGAGAAGTTACTTCAGGCCCGACCACATCAAAATAAAAAAAATATATCTCCCACACAATAAAAAAAAATCAAGAAAAAATTCAAAAGAAAAGAAATATCATTCAAAATGGGGAAGAAAATTTAAAGAAAAAGAAATAATGCCATACAAGGGGCATTTGGGTTTTTGAGCCTCAAAATCCCTTTCTTTTTATACCCAGTCCTAAGCCTACCCATGAAAGTCCTCCTAAGTATCGAGCAAAAAGTCAAGGAAGATAGCAAAGCATGATCAGACAGTAACTCTAGAAGTTCAGAGGAGAAGAAAAAGATTAAAAAAAAAATGATGATGCCTGCTAAGTTGAAAACTCGAAATGGGCGACTTAGGCAAAAATTGAGGCAAGCTCGCAAGGTTGAAAATCTGAAAGGACAACTTTGGCAACAATCAGAGCTAAGAAAAAAAAAAAGAAAAAAACTCGCTAGATCGAAAACCTGAAAAGGCGATCTAGGCAAAAGCTAGAACAAGCTCGATAGATTGAAAACCTAAAAAGGCAATCTAGGCAAAAGTTAGAGTAACAAAGAAAAACAGAATAAAATCCCAAGATGAGGGCAGTCCGAGCTGAAACATCAGAAGTCCGCATAACCAAGTTCAATACTTAAACCAGGCATAAACTCAGAAGCCACAAGTATCTTGTCTATGATCGATCTAAAAATGTTTACTCCCCCAAGTGAATCAAGGGAAATAAGGGTGAATTCTATGGTGAGTCTCGAAGGAAAATAATTTTGTACTCTTGAGCCTGACTCAAAACCTTCAATAAAATTAATCAAAATTAAAAGTTGAGTCTTTATTGCGCTTGTGGTAATCAATTATTTCAAACCTTCATACAAGGGGCATTTTCTTTCTTCTTTTCCCCATTACACTAGGGGCATTTTTTTATTTTTTACACGATATGTTCAATTATTTTCAAGCCCATGTTCATTGCCAAACTAGGGGCATTTTGTTAATCCTAAAAGATAATGAGAACCTCAAATTTAAGGTTACCCTCTTGATAACAGTTTTTTGAAAAACTCTTGAAGTTCAAAAGAAATAAAAACTCAGGTTTTAAATTCATAAAACTTTTGATAAATCCTTAAGGTTCAAACAAAAGCATTTTGGATCTCACATAGGAGATATGGCATTTTTTCGTTCTCCAGATTCTTTTTCAGATCCAATCATTCTTAGATTCGATCATTTCTCTTTCAGATTCATTATCTTTCGGATTTATTCGTTCTCCGATTCATTCCAATCAGTCTTCTCCAAATTCATTCATTCTTTTTCAAAATTCCTTCATTCCTCTACCAGTTTTGCTCAGTTGCCGCCAAGGGTTATCTTGAATTTTGCTCAGATGCCGCCAAGGGTTATCTTGGATTTTGCTCAGTTTCTGCCAAGGGTTATCTTGGATTTTTCTCAGTTACCGCCAAGGGTTATCTTGGATTTTGCTCAGTTTCTGCCAAGGGTTATCTTGGATTTTGCTCAGTTGCCACCAAGGATTATCTTGGATTTTGCTCAGTTTCCGCTATGGGTTATCTTGGATTTTGCTCAGATGCCGCCAAGGGTTATCTTGGATGTTGCTCAGTTTTCGCCAAGGGTTATCTTGGATTTTGCTCAGATGCCGCCAAGGGTTATCTTGGATTTTGCTCAGTTTTCGCCAAGGGTTATCTTCGATTTTGCTCAAATGCTGCCAAGAGTTATCTTGGATTTTGCTCAGATGCCGCCAAGGGTTATCTTGGATTTTGCTCAGTTTCCGCCAAGGGTTATCTTAGATTTTGCTCAGTTTCCGCCAAGGGTTAACTTGGATTTTGCTCAGTTGCCGCCAAGGGTTATCTTGGATTTTGCTCAGTTGCCGCCAAGGGTTATCTTGGATTTTGCTCAGTTTCTGCCAAGGGTTAACTTGGATTTTGCTCAGTTGCCGCCAAGGGTTATCTTGGATTTTGCTCAGTTGCCGCCAAGGGTTATCTTGGATTTTGCTCAGTTTCTGCCAAGGGTCAACTTGGATTTTGCGCAGTTTCCGCTAAGGATCAACTTGGATTTTGCTCAGCTGCCGCCAAGGGTTATCTTGGATTTTTCTTAGTTACCGTCGAGGGTTTTCTCGAAATTATGCTCAGTTTTACTCAATTATGCTCAGTTTATATTCAAATTATGCTAAAATTATGCTCAGATTTTACTCAGTTTCACACAGTGCACACACTTGCACATTTGCACTTTTTTAATCTGGGAGAATTCTTTAAAATTCAAGGATCTGACACTGTCAGTGAGAGTTTGCGCTCAAGGACCTGACAACCTTTTAATTCGGGGAGAGCTTTACCCTCAAGGATCCGAACACCCTGACGAATTGCTAAATCAGGCTACAAAATGAACTGTCACTAGCTTTGGCATTCAGATATTGCACTATCTACCAAAATAGATTTGCTATCTAGTTTGCTTCAACCCTCTGCCAAAGAGGGGCATCTGTAGACACCCCATTTTTGTACTCGCCTGATTAATCAACTTGTCAACCCGATCGCAATGATTCCCAATGATGGATGTGTATTCCATTGCTTTATTTTGTTACCAGATGTGTTTCAGAAATCCGGATGAGGTATCTCGAATTGATAAAATCTTAGAAACCACGCTACGCTAGGAAAATACAACCCTAGAAACATAGAAATCATCATCTTGCAGACCAAAAAGAAACTTCACGATAAAAATCACTAAAAATTGACCAAATTACCAAAATACCCCTAACCTTGAAACAACCCTAAAGCCTACGTTACGCTTAGGAAAACCCATTCAAACACATAAAATAACAAATCGAAATCAAATAAATCATTTCACCAATTTTAACAGAATTTGACAAAATTACGAAAATGCCCCTCATAAAGTTCACGACCATTTCACACAAATTTTTTTATAAATAACAAAAACCAATATTTCCATTGAATTCCTTGCGAAAAATCGATTCTAAAACATCCTAGAACATTAAAAACTGACTTAAAACGTGAAAAGTCCTATCTAGGGGCAAAACGGTAATTTCACAATTTTCATAATTAAAAATTTCGAAATTAATAAATAAAATATTAAATAATTAAAGTGAAACATTAATGAAATTAATTTAAAATTTTGAATTAAAAAAATCGATCAATCGGGCTGTCAAGTAAAATTGTTGAGGGTTCGTGAGATATTTCCTTAAGGACCCCTACATTTGGGGGTCCAAAGAATTAAAGAAATAATGGAGGAGGGGTCTCTAAAAATTAAAAGTAAATCAAGCAAGACTAAAGTCAAGGTATTAAATTCAATCAAGCAAGACTAAAGTCAAAATTAAAGTCAATTAAGAAAGACTAAAGTCAAGATATTAAAAGTCAATCAATTAAGACTAAAGTCAAAATATTAAAAGTCAATCAAATAAGACCAAAAGTCATAATAGAATTCTAATTAAATAATAACTCTATCTAATAGAGTTCTAACTAAAAAATAATTCTACCTAAAATAATTCTAATTAAAACACAATTCTACCTAAAACAAGTCTAACTAAAACACAACTCTAATAAAAAGAACTCTAATTAAACACTAACTCTATCAAAATCAACCCCTAAAAAATTCTATAAATAGAGGTGCTCACACCCTATTTTCGTATCAAATCATAAACCCTAAGAGAAGTAGGTCTAGAAGCCCCCATAGCCTCCCATAAACCCTAATTTTGGAGTTCCAACTCCTTACCTAACATCCCTCCTTCAATTTTAGCCTAGAAAACACCTAAAAGCCCTCCAAAAACACCTCCAAACCCGCAACGAACTTGAAGAGTTCAGATCCAAAAACAAGGAGATACCTTGATCTCGGAGATCTGAAATCAAATCCGGAGACAGAACGAAGCAAGGGAGTACGGTACAAGGAGCTATTTTTGACAGATCTGAGGGAGTAAAATCCTTGCTATCGGAAAGGTATAAAATTTTTTATTTTTATTTTTATCTAGGTTTTTAGCAACGTGATTTATTTGGGAAATTAGTAAAGATCGGCTTTGGCCGGGCGGGGTTGGTGCCTAACACCTTCCAATCCCGTAACGTGATCCCCGGACTCTTTTTCTCCTTCGTAGATTAGTTTGCCTTTTTTAGAGTCAGTTTGGTTCTTAGACCTTAACAACTAGGTGGCGACTCCCAAACCTCAAGGGTCAAAAGCGGATCCGCACACCCCGCGGATCGAGGGTGTTTTCAATAACAAGTAGCGATGTTCTTATTGATAATAGGACATAATCAAGGATAAAGAGTAATTGCAGATTGTTTCGTTCAATCACTTGAAATGGTTAGCAAGTACTTTAATATAGTTCTTTTGGCAATTGTGAACTTGTCAATGTCCTTAATTGTACTTCCCGACCTCAAGGAAGTCACTCTGCACATTCGTAACAATCCTCATTTTTTGCCATATTTTAAGGTAATTTCTTATATACATACACTTTAAATATATTTTTTTTATTAATATTTATAGATTAATATAATTAAAAAATATGTAGGGTTGTATTGGAGTGATAGACGAAACACATGTTAGTGTATTTGTTCCAATAATAGACCAAATGCAATATCGAGGACATAAAGGACTCACACAAAATATAATGGCAACATGTTCGTTTGACATGTTGTTCACTCATGTGGTGGTTAGTTGGAAAGCTAATGATTCACGTGTATTCCTTGAGACATTGAATATTTTCAATTTAAAATTTTCATATCTTCTACTAGGTTTGTATTTAAAAGTTTGTCAATTATATATATTTATATTCAATTCTAAAAATTAATTTTTTTTCAATAATAGTTAAATACTATCTGGTAGAGTTGGGTACCCATTTATGGAAGGTTATCTCGCACCTTACCGAGGTGTTCGATACCATCTACAAGACTATAGGAGGTCACGGGCAAATGGTCGACAAGAAATGTTCAATCATTTACATTCTTCACTTCAGGATGTGATCGAATGAGCCTTTGGGGTTTTGAAGGCAAAATGGCCTATTTTAAAGATGATGCGTTCATATAATTTGGATAAACAACGAAACATTATTGTGGCCTACATGACATTGCATAATTTTATCAGAAAACATGCGATTGTCGATGAAGAATTTATTCGATTTGAGGAAGAAAGAGTAATGAAAGAGGAAAAAGATGGGATCACTGATCAAGAGTATCCAGTTCTCCCATCAGTAGGTCATTAGAGTCAACAAATAATGAAAATACACAGGGATTCAATAGCTAATGTCATTTTTACTGGTAATCATTAATGCATTTTCATATTAAATTTTTTTACTTTGTATTTTAATTATAAATACTGTTATTCGATGTTGGAATAAATATTATACTATTTTTTAATTATATTTTAAAGATTCTATATTTATTTATTTATGCTCTTTGTGTATGATAAATAGTATTGATGGTAAATTATACGTATCCACCATGTTGTTCATGTGGTCGAGTGATGAAATTAATCACAGTTAAAACAAAAGAAAATCATGGGAGGATATTTTATAGGTGTCCATCTTGACAGGTAATATGATATTGATATTAATGTTGGGTGCATATTTATATTTGGTGAGATTGATATTAATTCATGTGTTATTTTACTTTGTAGAGATATGCAGGGTCTTTTGTGTGGGTAGATAAAGTTGACATTATCAATGATAATGTTCCTCAAGATAAAGTAACGGAGTCAAATAAGAAGAATGAAAAATATATTTTGTATGCATTTGTTGGATGTATATTTTTCATGTTTTTATTTATTTCAGTTTTACTTATTATATTAATTATGATTATTATGTTTAAATAATGTCAGAATGTAAATTAGTGTTATGTGGATGTGTTATGTATAGATGAAGTGATGTGGATGTGTTATGTATATATAATGTAATGTGAATGTTGAATTGCGTACTATACAGGTATTTTGTTTATCAGGAAAATTTCATACGTCCATTTTCAAGAGGAGATGCTGCCGAAATTTCTATAGAATTATAAATTTTTTTATAATTTTTTTTTGAATTATAAATTTTTTTAAATTAATACAATTATTTTTTTAATTTTTTATATAATTTTATTATATTTATATATATTTAGTGTAATTATATATTATAAGGGTATTCTTGTCATATTACCCTAAATAACATATTCTAGAAGCTGTGTCAAAGAATAATTACCAGATTCTGGTCAATAGTACAACACTTTTACAAAGCTCTATCAAACAAACTTTTCAATGTTTCAGCTTCTCACAGTAGATTCAGGCAGCTGAATCAAACGGGGCCTTAATGTTTAATCGAAATCGTACATGGTAGAGTCTGTGGACTTCACATGAATGGACATATGCTCGCAAAGAAGATAGTGAGAATGAGTTATTATTGGATGACTATAGAAAGCAATGGGTACCAACATGTTCAAAAAAATCATTGTGTCAAATTATGCCAACAATATCAATGTGCCACCCTCAGAATTGCACAACATGATTTCTTCATGGGCCTTCTCACTATGAGGCATGGATGTTATCAGGCAAATAAATCCTCAAGTTTCTAACTAATATCGTTTCATCTTGGCTGACATCGACTATTTTACGAAATGGATGAAAGTCACATCTTGTTATAATGGTACGAAGGGCAACATCTTGATGTTCGTGAAGAAAAACATCATATGTCAATACGACCTCCCAAACGGGATAATAATTGATTATGTTAAGAATCTCAAGAATAAAAACATGTTCAAAATGTGCAAAGATTTTCAGATCACCCATCACACAACTCAGTCATTTACAGACCAAAGATGAATAGAGCACTTGAAATCACCAACAAAAATATCAAGAAGATCATTGAGAAAATGACTGTCACTTGTAAGGATTGGCAAAAGATGTTACCCTTCGCTCTACGCGCTTATCAAACCTCAATCAAAACTTTGATTGGGACAACGCCTTGTTTATTGTTATATGGAATAAAAGTAGTCTTGCCTATTGAGGTCGAGATTCCCTCCCTTCAAATCTTAAAAGAAGCTAAACTAGAGGAAGCAAAATGGGTCTAAGCCCAGTTCGATCAGTTGAACTTAATAGAAGAGAAATATCTTTGAGTAATCTGTCATAGTCAAACTTATTAACGAATAGCACAATCTTATAACAAGAAGGTTCGACATTAAGAATTTGTACAATTAGACCTAGTCTTGAAGAAGATTCTACCAATACAAAAAGATGTAAGAGAAAATTTTTGACAAATTATAAACGACCGTTTGTCATCCAAAAGGTGTTGTCCAGGGGAATGCTAATCCTCATAAAGATGAACAGGGAAGTTTTTCCACAATCGATCAATGCTGACATCGTCAAAAAATATTATGCCTATGAAAGCGCCCTCGATCCGCGGGATGTGCGAATTCGCTTTTGATTTTTGAGGTTTGGGAGTCGCCACCTAGTTATTATGGTCTAGGAACCAAATATTGACTCTAATAGATAAAACAACTAATCTACGAATAAAAAGAAATTATGGTCTAGGGATCACGTTACGGGGTTGGAAGGTGTTAGGCACCAATCCCGTTCGGCAAACACCGGTCTTTATTATTTCCCAAAAAAGGATTACATTGCAAAAAAGACTTAGAACAAATAAATAAAATAAATAAAAAAATTAAAAAGTATACTTAGATGATCGCAATGATTTGGTCCCTCAGAGCTGGCCGAAAGACTCTTCGTATGAGATTCTTTATTTTTTTTTTCGTTACTGGATCTGCTTCAAATCTCCAAGTTGAGGTGTCTTCTTCTTAGATCTGAGTATATCATAATTTTTTTGATGGATTTCTAGATGTTTTTGAAGGGTTTTTAGGTGTTTTTGAGTAAAAGTTGGGGTTTGGATGATAAGTAGGGAGTTGGGACTTCAAAATCAGGGTTTGGAGAAGGTTAGGGAGACTTTTTGACATACTTTTTCTAGGGTTTATTTTGACCTACAAAATTAGGTTGTGGAGGCTCTATATTTATAAAAAAATTTGGAAGAATTGAGGTTTCACTAGGTTTCTTTTTAGATGAGGTAATTAGGGTTTTGACTTAAGTTTGATTGACTAGGTTTCTTTAGATTAGGGTTTTAGCTAAGGTTTTGACTTAAGTCTTATGTGATTGACTTGTTTTTTTGAAATTAGGTTTTTAATCTTGCGTACAATGAAAGAATATATTTTTAAGTCTTGTGGATATCCCCTAATTATATCTCTAATTATTTGGACCCCCAGATGGAAAGGTCATTTAATAAATATCAGGGGCTCCACTTAAATAAGTGGGCAACCATCAATAATTTTGCTTGAGGGCTTGATTGATTAATTTTCTTGGTTTAGATTTTTAAATCAATTTTATTAAGGTTTCAATTTATGTTAATTAATGTTTTATTTATTAATTTTAAAATTTAAAACTTTTAAAATTAGAAAATTACCGTTTTGCCCCCGAAGAAAATTACTGATACGATTATCAGTTTGTGTCACTTATGAAATTTTTGACGTGAAATGATTGTGAACCCTTATGAGGAGCATTTCCGTAATTTTATCAAATTTGATGAAAATTGGCGAAATTGTTTATTTGATTTCATTTTGTTGTTTTATGTGTTCAAATGATTTTGTCCAAGTGTAATGTAAGCTCTAGAGATGTTTTGATGTCAGGGGTATTTTGGTAATTTGATCATTTTTAGTGATTTTTATCGTAAAGCTTCTTTTTATCTAAAAATGATGATTTCTACATTTTGAGTCATATTTTCCTAGCGTAGCGTAGTTTCCAGAGTTTTGTTTGCTTGAAATACCTTATCTGAATTTCTGAAACATATATAGTAATAGATATAGCATTGGAATAATCATCTATCATTGGGAATCGTCATGATCGAATTGACGAGTTGATTAATCAGGCGAGTACAAAAATGAGGTGTCTATAGATGCCCCACTTTGACAAAGGGTTGAAGCAAACTAGATAGCAAATATATTTTAATAGTGCCATATCTGAATGCCAAAGCTAGTGACAGTTCCTTTTGCAGCCTGATTTAGCAATTCGTCGGGACGTTTAGATCCTTGAGGGTAAAACTCTCCCCGAACTAAAAGTTTGTCAGGTCTTCGAGCCTGAACTCTCACTGATGATGTCAGATCCTTGAATTTTGAAAAATTCTTCCTGACTAATCAAAAGTGCATGTGTGTGCAATGGTGATGCCTACTGAGTATTCTATCGGATCATTGAGAATAAACTCTCATCAATAACCACAAATGTCAGGTCCCAGAGATCTTCTCTCGCTGACGATGATGATTCAAATTGAAATATACATACGCAATGAAGACAATCACATGACATAGATGATGTAGAAACTCCATTCAATCCTATCGAAATTCTTTTTTAGAGGTCAAAAAAATTTAAGTCCCATTTATCGGATTCTAGCTAAGGTTTACAACAACTTAAACAATCCTGTCAATTCATTCTATGATTCAAAAAGTTTGAGTCTCATTTTTAAGACTTGAACTTAGGTTTGTAAGTACTTCAAAAAACCTACTCATTCTATAATTCAAAAAGTTGGAGTCTTGTTTCTCGGACTCGAACTTAGGTTTGTAGGTACTTCAAAAAACCTACTCATTTTATGATTCAAAAAGTTGAAGTCTCGTTTCTCGGACTCGAACTTAGGTTTGTAGGTACTTCAGAAAAACCTAGTCATTCTATTATTCAAAAAGTCGGAGTTGTAGGCACCAAAATTTTGAGAAGGCCTTTACAAATTTTATAAATAAAAATTCTTGAATTTATTAATGGGCCTTAGATCCAAATTGAGTCCATTAACTGGGTACGTGCTCCCTACAAACTCGGGTTTTGGACTTTCGCAGATAAAGCCCATAATCTAACAAATTCAAGTGATCCACACATTAAGTATTGGGCTTTACACCCAAACAAATTTGTTTGGCCCAATAATGATTCATAAAATCCTTAAAATGGGATTTGGACAAATTTAGCCTTTTAAACAAATCAATTAATATATATAATTGGAAAGCTAAATTATTTTAAGTCTATAAATACAAGAACCTCTCTCATTGAGAGGGGATCTGGATCACTTTCTCTCAGAAGACAAAAGCTCTCCCTCTAGAGAAAAAGAAGCTCTCAAGCTCTCCTCCAGAGACAAAGTAAGGTTCTTCAGAGATCCGGACTCCGACAAAAGAGAAGATCAAGCACAAAGCCCTTCTCCGGAAGTCAAGAAAACCTTCTCAGCCGATAAAACGCGAAGCTCGAAGAGAAGAAGATCTACAGAAGCCTCTACAGAAGATCAATCACAAAACAAAGTCACTGTTTAAGCAACCTTCTCAGTCGATAAAGTGCGAAGCCCGGAGAGAAGAAAAGCTACATACGTCATCATCACTATTTTTGTACTTGACTGTTAATCAGAGGAAACACTAAGATCTGTATACACTTTTCATAAAAAATCAATAAAATAATTTACGATTATATTTTATGAATCTCGAGGTAGATCTGTTGAAATTTATTGTCGACAGGAGTCTCATTTTTTGGACTCGAGCTTAGGTTTGTAGGTACTTCAAAAAACCTACTTATTCTATGATTCAAAAAGTTGGAGTCTCGTTTCTCGAACTTGATCTTAGATTTGTAGGTACATCAAAAAAACCTCTCATTTTATGATTCAAAAAGTTGGAGTCTCATTTCTCGGACTCAAACTTAGGTTTGTAGGTATTTCAAAAAATCTACACATTCTATGATTAAAAAAATTGGAGTCTCGTTTCTCTGACTTGAACTTAGGTTTGTAGGTACTTCAAAAAATCTACTCATTTTATGATTTAAAAAGTTGGAGTGTCATTTCTCGAACTCGAACTTAGGTTTGTAGGTACTTCATAAAACCTACTCACATTCTATGATTTAAAAAGTTGGAGTCTCATTTCTCGACCTTAAACTTAGGTTTGTAGGTACTTAAAAAAATCTACTCATTCTATGATTCAAAAAGTTGGAGACTCGAACTTATGGGAACCACACTTCTCAAGCTTGAATTAGTTAATGACTCGATATTATCGAGTTCAAAGTTTGAAAGATTGGGCCTTTATTGGCTTATCATGCATCTGGATTCATAATTATCATTGAGCTTCGTCGGACTTTTAAGCTTTTGTAAGATTTTCCTTTTTATCGTGTGATCAAAAATGAAAATTTTCGAATCACAGTTATTCTAAAAAAATGCCCCTAGTCTCAAGGTTGGCTTCTAACTGAAATTTGATTATGAAATTGATGAAATGAATTGCACTTGAAAAATATGAACGAGCAGCTATAGACTCTGATATATAACAGAAAGAAGAATTGCCATTTCTTTAAATTCAAGACTCTTAAGATAATCATATGTGAAATAAGAAATTTGATCAATTTCTTTTGAGAAATTCTTGCGCTGGACTTAGAATCTTGATAATTACTAGAATAGAAGATATTTCTCTTCAAAGTGGTCAATGGTTTTACACTTTCCTTTGGAAAATACTTGGACAAGTAAACATACTACTAAGGATCTTACAATGTTCAAGATGACTTCTGAGTTTCTTCGACTTCAACCCTATCTTTGTTAAATGTGAGCTTTCAGTTGCAAAATGAATGTTGGGACTTGAATAATTTTTTGCATTTCTTAGTTTTTACACAAGCTTCCCTCTGAATTTTTCTTCTTGATGGGACCTTTCCTCCCATTTGATGATGCCTTAATTTTTGCCTAGATCGCCTCTTCAGGTTTTCAATCTAGTAGGCTTTATTTTTCTTCTTTTGATGATGCCTTGATTTTTGCTTAAGTCGTATTTTCAGGTTTTCAACCTAGTAGGCCTTCTTTTTATGGTTATGCCCCAACTTTTGCCTAAGTCGCCCATTCGGGTTTTCAACTTGTAAACACCCCATTTGTGCATTTGCCTGATTAATCAACTCGTCAACCCAATCGGGACGATTCCCAATGATGGATGATTATTCCAATGTTCTATTTTGTTACTAGATATATTTCAAAATTTGGATGAGGTATCTCAAACTAACAAAATTGTAGAAACTACGCTACGCTAAGAAAATATAACCCCAAATACATAGAAATCATCATTTTGCAGACAAAAAAAGAAGCTTTATGATAAAAATCACTAAAAAATGATCAAATTATCAAAATACCCCTAATATCAAAACATTCTTAGAGCCCCTTACGCTTAGGAAGACCCATTCGAATACATAAAATAACAAAATAAAATCAAGTAAACTATTTCACCAATTTTCACCAAATTCGATAAAATTATGAAAATGCCCCTCATAAGGGTTGACAATCATTTTACGTCAAAAAATTTCATATATGACAAAAATCCATAATCCCATTGAATTCCTTACAAAAAATCGATTCCAAAACATCTCGGAACATTGAAAACCGACTTGAAACGCAAAACTTCTCTTTGGGGGCGAAACGATAATTTTTTAATTTTTAATTTCAAAATTAATGAATAAAATATTAATTAAAGTAAAGTCAGACCTTAATAAAATTAATTTAAAATTTTAAACTAAGTCAATCTCATAAAACGTAAGTCAAAACCCTAATTTAAACTTAATCTAAAGAAACCAAGTCAATCTCATAAGACTTAAGTCAAAACCCTAATTAAAACTCTAATCTAAAATGACCAAGTCAATCTCATAAGACTAAAGTCAAAACCCTAATAAAAATCCTAATTTAAAAAGACCAAGTCAATCTCATAAGACTAAAGTCAAAATCCTAATAAAAATCCTAATTTAAAAAGACCAAGTCAATCTCATAAGACTAAAGTCAAAATCCTAATTTATTTTATCAAAAAGGAGACTTAGTCAAACCCTAATTCTTCCAAAAAAACTCTATAAATATAGAGCCTCCACAACCTAATTTTGTAGGTCAAAGAAAATCCTTGAAAAAATAGGTCAAAAAGCCTTCATAACCTTTCCAAAATCCTGATTTTGAAGTCTTAACCCTTTACCTATCATCCAAACCCTAACTTTTGCTCAAAAAACACCTAGAGACCCTTCAAAAATGCTTAGAAATCCATCAAAAAATTAGAAAACACTTAGATCTAGGAAGTAGATACTTCATCTTGAAGATCAAAAATGGATTCAGTGATGGAAACGAAGCAAGGAATCTCATATGAGGAATCTTTCCATCAGATCTGAGGGAACAAATCGTCGCGAACATCTAGATACATTTTTCTTCTACTTATTTTATTTATTTATTTTAGGTCTTTTAGCAATATAAACTTTTTTGAAAAATAGTAGAAACCGACATTTGTCGGGCGAGGTTGGTGCTTAACACCTTCCAACCCCGTAACGTGATCCCCAGACTTAGTTTCTTTTTGTAGATTAGTTATTTTTATCCATTTTGAATCGATGCTCGGTTCTTGGACTGTAATAACTAGGTGGCGACTCCCAAACCTCAAAATCAAAAGCAGATCCGCACACCCCGCAGATCGAGGATGCTTTCAGTGGCGACTTCGTTGGGGATTATTGAGGATCAAACTTGAAAAGCCCCAAGTATGGTAATATTGCCATTTAGACCTAGGTTTTTTTTTGTGTATTTGTTTTGTTTATTTTTAGTTTATTTGATTCATTTACTTTTAGGATTGTATTATATTATCTATACATCATTTTTAGCATATTATTATGGAATATTATTTGTTATAATTCAATTTAGGGTCATTTGGGATGACCCTAAATAATGCAAGATATTGAGAGAATGATGATGTGAAAAAATGGGTGCTGACCCATGTTTCAGATTATTTTTTTAGGTTTGTATTATCCTTTGGTATCCTTTGATTCGATTTTGGATACTTTGATTTGGCATATATTTTTTTTATGATTCAATCTAAGATCATTTTGGGATGATTCTAAACAATAAAAGATTCAAAGTGACATATGAATGAAGGATGGAATGATGGTGGTTGGGGTGAGATTCATGAAAGTTTTTTTTTGTTTTAGAAAATTTTTAGCACGTTACTTTACATGGGTGATAAGTTGTGAAAATAAATTATTTGTGAGTAATTTGCTAAGAAATAAAAAAAAGTACATTTTTTAATGTTGTTCGTGATGAGGAGAGAATTCCAGGAAAAAAATTTAACAATAAAATAAAAATAAAAATAAATATTTTTTTCTGCGTGGTGTGCCGTTAGCAGAAAATAATTTTTTATTTTTCACTTTCTTCTCAAATAAATTATTTGTGAGTGATGCGCTAAGAAAAAATATTATTTTTTTTAATGTTATTCGTGATAAGGAGAAAATTCAAAAAAAATAATAAAATAAAATATTTTTTCTGTATGGTGTGCCGTTAGCAGAAAATGATTTTTTATTTTTCATCTTCTTCTCAAATAAATTATTTGTGAGTGATGCACTAAGAAACAAAAAAATTACTTTTTTTAATGTTGTTCGTGATGAGTAGAGTATTCCAATAAAAATTTCTAAAAAAAATATTTTTTTCTGCGTGGTATGCCATTAGCAGAAAATGATTTTTTATTTTTCTTTTTCTTAAATAAATTATTTGTGAGTGATGCGCTAAGAAACAAAAAAATTACTTTTTTTAGTGTTGTTCGTGATGAGTATAGGATTCCAATAAAAAATCGTAAAATATATATATATATATATATATATATATATATATATATATATTTATGCGTGGTGTGCCGTTAGTAGAAAATGATTTTTTTGTTTTTCATCTTCTTCTCAAATAAATTATTTGTGAGTAATGCGCTAAGAAACAAAAAATTACTTTTTTTTAATGTTGCTCGTGATGAGGAGAGGATTCCAATAAAAAATCGTAAAAAAGAAATAATAAATTCATTACCCCTTATCTCAATGATTATCATCCTATCCTCGATTTAATATTCATTAAAATCTCAATTTATTTTGGATCTCCCAAAAGGGACCCTTGATTGGACCATAATAAAATAAAATTTTTTCTTTGGTTTGGATTAAAAATAAATTTTTCTTCCTTGCTTATTTCAATGTGGGATCATATTGATTTTTTTTGTGATATAAATTTTGCCCATCTAACATGCTATGATCTTGATATACATATCCTTGATGTACATGCCTTGATTCGATCTTGATGTTATGAATATTGTGTGTATTTCTTGATTAATAATTAGAATTCATACTCTTGTGATCTAGTCTGGCCTATGGGCCCATTTATCTAAAAAAATGCCCCAGGCATACCCCACCTAGTTTTGCACATACCACTAACATGTTTATTGCTTTGCACGCTTGCATATCCCTTATAGCCAACGTGACACTAGTGCGTGGCCCGGCCTCCTCGGAGATGCGACGTCATTCATGAAACCACAACTCCAGTCATGTATCTTAGGGTATATAAAACTAAGGGCATCAGTACCGTTCAATCAGGTGACACTGAAAGGTATATCGATGCACCCAGGCTGAAGCGACTGAGCCTTTGTCCTATTGTAAGTTACAAAGTCACATGTCCTGATCGCCAACCCTAGACTCTTACCTATACGGTATATCAAAGTTTACCAATTGCACTTCTTGGTCAAAATCAGTGCGTAAGCAAGATCCTGTCCCGTTGTACCATACTGTACGAGGAGGATAAACAACGTCTATTCTAGACAAGAGGTATTTAAGTGAGCCCTTTCTCAACATCGTGCGTCACCTCTCAACTGGGGATTAAATTGGCTGTTTTTGACTTCAGAGATTTGAATTGGAGTCTTAAATTATCACCTAATACAGTATATCAAACCCAGTCACCACGTATCGTCTGATTGGTTACGGTTGAAAGGTATATTGGTGCACTTGGGCAAGGGTGGCCAAATAAATTGCATTGCACGTAGTAAACCTAGAATTTAAGAACCTCATTATAGGTCACGACCCGAACTGACTATGGGTGCTATCGGGTTGCTTTAATCAATCCTGCCAACAGGTAAGTGGGCGGACCGATCCAGACCGTTCAAACTAGACCCACAATATCGATCCGACCCAATGTGTGAAATGTAAATCAATTGGCCCAATAAACAAATAGATCAAACTGATCAACACCAAACCAGTTGAACCAATTGGTTTTACTTTCAGAGACTCGGACTATTTTATACCAAAATGATTCGATCTTAGAGTCAAATTATTTTGTCTGATCACAGGTTCAATCCCAATCAAGGGTAGACTCGTGACTAATCTTTTTCACCTTTTTGGTCCCTATAGACTTATAATGCAATTGGATTCAATGTTTCCCACCGGACTTAAGCTAATCTCAAAATTTTAATCATGTGGTTAAGAATCAAACTTCAGAATCAATTATTAATCTTGGTGTACTTCCACTCAGGTGATAATTGGTCCCAAACGTTCTAAACCTCCATTTGTACTACTTTGGATCCATAAAAAAAATCTTCTTTCCAGAGTACCATTGTTAAGTAGTCAGTCTTTGACACAAGAAAAAACAAGTACCATGGATGAAGCAACGCTCCGTCAGATTTTAGAATCTTTTCAAGCACAAATTATTACTTCTGTCAAGACACAACTTGAAGTCCTGAAGACTGAAAAGAAAAAGATAAATCTATAGAACTTTATGATGTGTTTGATTTCATCGAAGACCAAGAATATGATCAATTACACGTCGACCCTATCTTAGTTCATCGAATAACTCAGGTTGAAACTATTTTGAAGAATATCAAAGACCCCGATGATCTTACTCTCGGATTAGGGGCAATGACGTTATTTCTCATGGTTCGTCTACCAAAGAAGTTCACAATGCCAGACATGGAGAAATTTGATGGGATTGGATGCCCTAGGACTCACTTAAAAGTATATGTCGGCATCATGCAATCTTAGGATTTGAGTAAAGGACAGATGGCATAACTTTTTCAAAGAACCCTTACAGGTCATGTCCTATGCTGGCTAATGTCATTGGATTCATCTCAGGTAAGAACATGGCATGAATTGATGAAGGAGTTTATTGGTCGGTATTCATTCAACACGGATATTGAACTTACAAAAAGAGATCTATAAACTACTAAACAGATGCTCGGAAAAACTTTCACTGAGTTCATTGCTCGAGAAGAGCTAAAGTTGCTCAATTGTGGGACCGACCTCAAGAGAAGGAACAAGTCAAGATCTTCCTTAGGAATTTTACTTCAAATTATGCCAAGTACTTGATGCCTCAGTACTTTCCCACTTTTCAATCCCTCCTTGAGGCTGGAAATCAATTTGAGGATGCCTACTCTTCGGGACTTTTTACTAATTCATCTAAATCAAAATCCAAACATTTCAAATCCAGTGCCAATTTTTTACAAGTAGCCAACACCTCTTTCACACCAACCCCTCAAGCCATTGAGCCATTACAAGCCAAGCCTAGGAGACAATTCACCAATCTTGGAATGTCCCTTAGTATTGCGTATCAAAAATTGATGAAAAGGGGATTGCTGACACCATTACAACCTAAGCCTTTGTCCAATCCTCTTCCTCTAAACATAGACAATAGACAATTCTGTGAATTCCATCAGATGCCCGGTCATATTCTTGATAGATGTCTTAGTCTCCGCCATGCTATTCAAGACCTTATTGAGCAAGGAAAGGTCACTATACCCACTTCTACTACGCCTAATGTTAAAACTAACATTTTGCCTACATTTCAAAATCAACCCCCTCCTACTCTGAACCTAATATCCATAAGCAAACCCGAATCCATTAACCCGATTTCCTTCATTTACTTGATTGGTCTTAATAGTACATTCTCACCGTGCGAAAATGAACCCATATATCTTGAGACAGTGGCAGAACTAAAAAGCAGCGAAAGTATTGAAGAAACGGATTTTTAAGTATCAGATAGGCCTGAATCAAAACATGAAAACGTGGCAAAAGCGGACGAGCTCGAATCATCCATCGTGAAGATATGAAAAGTGGCATAGATCCTAACATTGTGTCCTCTCATTCATAATCATGTCGCCATTTTGATTTTTCTTTTAAGCGTTAGTTGCGTCAGTCTTTAAATTCAGTCGGTCAATTCCTATATATTAGGATTTATTAATTTTTAACTTTTTGTCAAGTTTGTTAGTCTATGTTCTTTTAATTCCAATAAATAAAGAAGCTTTGGATTATCATGCATGTAATAATGATGTGAACATAAAATTTGACATGAGCAATGCCTCAAAGCTTACTAATCAAATTTGATGAATATTAGAGTTAAAAGTGTAAACTCAAGAAGTGCAATTTGGTACAACATTATCCTCAGGGGAATATGAGATAATAATAAACTCACTTGAAAAATCCAACAACGTTCCTTCATGGTCTCATGAAGATATAAAGTCAATGGTGATTTTCAAAGTCAAAGTTCATCGATCAAGAATGATGCAGTTGAAACAATTGACAAAAGTGCTAAGATCCGTACGAAGGGATTCATCATGAGGAGAGTTCTTATTCACAAAAGAATAAAAGATTTTTTAAAGTTCTGAAAATGTTGAACGAGTCAATGTCAAATACAAAAAACTCAATCACATTCAATTTCATAAAAGAAGACTGAAGATTACTACTTCTAAAAGAAGACCGTACTCGACAAAGCAATCCAGACATCGAGTTCCTAGAATCTTGACCAAATCAAGTATTATTTCTCCAAAGGAGACCTTTTTTGGTCGAACCATTTTCCTGTCTTACGAATAAAATATAACATTCTTTACCCCCTCGCAGTCTTTAAAAAAATCAATAGCCTCTTCCTTCTAAATCACATCAACTAACCTTGGGAGGAAAGTCTAGTATGAACTACATTTTAACCTAATCCCAAAAGAGAAAAGAAATATTTAGGATACGTAGGCAACCTAAGAAGTTACTTCAAGCTCGATCACAAAAAAATGTATTCTCTTAAGATAAGTGTCATCCAAAAGGAAAATCCCCTATTGAAAAGGTAGAAAAAAATGCCAAACTAGGGGTATTAAAAAAAGAGTCAAAAGAATTTACAAAAAAAAATGCCAAACTAGGGGCATTTTGAGAAGTTGAGCCTTATACCTTTTCTTTTTAAACCATATCCTAAGCCCACCTATTAAGTCCTCCTAAATACTAATTGACTCGATTAAGGTCCAAGGAACCAAGAAGTTGTTTAGTTAAATATTCAAGATCATCAAGAAAAAAAAGCCCGCTAAGTTAAAAATCTAAAAGGACGACTTAGACAAAAATTAGGGTATAACCATAAAAAAAAAGGTCTGCTAGGTTGAAAACTTAAAAAGACGACTTAGGCAAAAATTAAGGCATCATCAAAAGAAGAAAAAAAAAACCTACTAGATTGAAAACCTGAAGAGGCAATCTAGGCAAAAATTAGGGCATCATCAAATGGGAGGAAATATCCCATCAAGAAGAAAAATCCATAAGGAAGTTTACTAGAGGATGTATAAAATTATTCAAGTCACAACATTCATTTTTAACAAAAAGCTCACATCTGATGAAAATAGTGTTGAAGTCGAAAAAACTCAGAAGTCATCTTGAACATTGTAGGATATTTAAGAGTATGTTTACTTCTTCAAGTGTTCACCGAAAGAAAAATGTAGAACCATCGACCACTTTGAAAAAAAAGATGTTCTATTCTAATAATCATCAAGATTTTAAGTTTAGCATTTCTAAAAAAAAATTGATCAAATTCCATATTGCACATATGATAATCTTAAGAATCTTAAATTTAAAGGAATGTCGATTCTTCTGTCTGTTATAAGGGTTGACAATCATTTCACATTAAAAAATTTCATAAGTGACACAAATCCATAATCCCATTGATGTCCTTACAAAAAATCGATTCCAAAGCATCCCGGAACATCGGAAATCGACTTGAAACGCAAAAGTTCTCTTTAGGGGTAAAACAGTAATTTTTCAATTTTTAATTTTGGAATTAATGAATAAAATATTAATTAACATAAAGTCAGACTTTAATAAAATTAATTTAAAAATCTAAACCAAGTCAATCTCATAAAACTTAATCTAAAGAAACCAAACCAATATCATAAAACTTAAGTCAAAATCCTAATTAAAGTCCTAATCTAAAGAAATCAAGTCAATCTCATAAGACTTAAGTCAAAACCCTAATCTAAAAAGATCAAGTCAATCTCATAAGACTAAAGTCAAAATCCTAATTAAAACCTAATGAGACTATTGTTGTTTTTCTCACCGGAGTTAATATTAATCTTACTTTTACCTTATTTGTGGGGCAAATAGGGGATCGAACCCAAGAGAAAGAAGGAGTAGAGTTAAGCTAAGAGGATAAAATTTAAATGAATTAAAATGAATTAAAACTATTTTTCTTTGTATTTTGGAACTTATAAGAAAATGTAAAATTGTTAGAAAATGAACTAAAGTAACTGAAATTAAAAATAATTAAACTTATTAAATTAAAGTACCATTGGAGGTGGATCTACCTAGAACATGTTGATGAGCAATTCCTAATCTTTAGCTTTTTTATAACTCAATCATAAGGGCTTGGTGTTAGCTCCTTAGATCGAAAAGTTTTGCAAATGAAATCAAATGAGAGAACATAAACAAAGTAGAATTCTTTGAAAACTTCTTACTACCATTATCTAATTTAAACATACTTTATCTTGATCTAATTTAAACATAAAGTATTTATATTAAGAATAAAAGGTGCAAGAAATCTTAAAGAGAACTCATAAGCATTTTAAATAAAAGAAATGCATAAAATTAGAAACAACACAAGAACCTGCTCTAGGCTTTTCCACTCTCCAATGGAGGGGAGCTTAGCCTAATGTCATTGCAAGAGAGGAAAGATAAGAGATAAAAGAACTTTTCTTCATTTCATGGAGAAACTTATAACTTCTTCTTCTTTTACTTCTTACAAAACTTTTAGTCAAAATAAAATAACTAGAAGATAAAAGTACAAAAAATAAGAGAATAGGCTAAGAGCCTTAAATTAAAGGAGTCTTGGATAAGAGAACCAAGAGGGACCCTTTCTCTAGAGATTGAAGCTCTATTTATAGAGAAAAATATGTGTAGAATAGTCTAAAAGTAGCCTCCACTTTTCTTTGCACAAAAAGACAAAAGTGGAGAATATGAGTTAAGGATTAGGACATTCCAAAGTGGACCCAAATACTTTTCTCTTGAGATTTTGAATCTAAAATGTTGATTTTCTGTACAAGAAACACACGTAATTAGATTTTTCTAGTAAATGAATTTATTTATATATAATTAAGCCTAATTAACATGCAACATGGTGTTTCAAGGTTTATCATGATTATTACTTTAATACGGATAAATAAGGAAAAAAATCAAGATAAATGTCTGAAAAACATGCATATAATTGAGTGTTTCAAGACACTCATCAAAACCCTAATTTAAAAAGATCAAGTCAATCTCATAAGACTAAAGTCAAACCCTAATTTATCTTATCTAAAAGGAGACTTAGTCAAACCCTAATTCTTCTAAAAAACTTTATAAATATAGAGCTTCTACAACTTAATTTTGTAGGTCAAAGAAAATTCTAGAAAAAATATGCCAAAAAACCTCCCTAGCCTTCCCAAAATCTTGATTTTGAAGCCTAACTCTTTACTTATCATCCAAACCCTAATTTTTGCTTAAAAAACACCCAGAGACCCTTCTAAAATATCTAGAAATTCATCAAAAAATTAGAAAATACTCAGATCTGGGAAGCAGATACTTCATCTTGGAGATCAGAAGTGGATTTAGTGACGAAAACGAAGCAAGGAATCTCATACGAGGAATCTTTCCACCAGATCTGAGGAAACAAATCGTGGTGAACATCTAGGTATATTTTTCTTCAATTTATTTTATTTATTTTTTTAGGTCTTTTAGCAATGTAATTTTTTTGAAAAATAGTAGAGATCGACGTTTGTTGGGCGGGTTTGGTGCCTAACACCTTCCAATCCCGTAACGTGATCCCCAGACTTAGTTTCTTTTTGTAAATTAGTTATTTTTATCCATTTTGAGTCAATGCTCGGTTTCTAAACCGTAATAACTAGGTGGTGACTCTCAAACCTCAAAATCAAAAGTAGATCCGCACACCCAACGGATCAAGGGCGTTTTCACAACTTAGCGGGCTTCTTTCTTCTTGATGATCTTGAATATTCAACTCAACAACTTCTTGGTTTCTTGGACCTTAATCAAGTCAATTAGAATTCAGGAGAACTTAATAGGTGGGTTTAAGACATGGTTTAAAAAGAAAAGGTACAAGACTCGACTTCCCCAAAATGCCCCTTGTCTGATATTCTTTTTTTTTTCTAATGCCCCTAGTTTTGAATTTTTCTTTTTGTAAATTCTTTTGATTCTCTTTTTTTTTTCTTTTTTTTATGCCACTAGTTTGGCATTCTTTTCTTTTATGTCAATTCTTTTTACTCTTTCTTTTAATGCTCCTAGTTTGGCATTATTTCTTTTGAACCTTTCAATAAGGGATTTTCTTTTTGGATAACACTTTTCTTAAGAGAATACATTTTTTTGTGACCGGACCTGAAGTAACTTCTCAGGTTGCCTACGTACCCCAAATATTTCTTTTTTTGCTTTTGGGATCAGGTCAAACGTAATTCATACTAGACTTCCCTCCCGAGGTTGGTTGGTGTGATTTAGAAAGAAAAGGCTATTGATATTTTTAGAGGCTGCAATGAGCTAAAAAAGGTTATCTTTTCTTGATAAGATAGGAAAATGGTTCGACCAAAAAAGGCTGAGTTGCACCGTAGAGTAAGGTCTTCTTTTGAGAAGGAGTAATCTTCAGTCTTCTTCTACGAAATTAAATTTGATTGAGTTCTTTGTATTTGACATTGACTCATTCAACATTTTTAGAACTTCAAAAAATCTTTTATTCTTTTATGAATGAGAACTCTCCTGTCTCGAGTGAAAAACATGATGGATCCCTTCTTATAGATCTTAGCATTTTTGTCGATGGTTTCAACTGCATCATTCTTGATCGAGGAACTTTGACTTTGAAAATCACTACAAGACTATGTAGGAACGTTGTTGACCTTCTCAAGTAAGTTTATTATTCTCTCATATTCCCCTGAGGATAATGTAGTACCTTGCACTTTTTTGAGTGTACTCTTTAATTCTGATATTTATCAAGTTCGATTTGTGAGCCTTGAGTCATTCCTCATGTTTGATTTTATATTCATGTCATTATTACACGGATGATAATCAAAAACTTCTTTATTTATTGGAAGAAAAAAACATAAACTCTAACTTGACTGAAACTCGAAAATTAAAGAAAGACTAACGTAATTGAAACGACCAACTAAATTTAAAGACTGGCGAAAATTGAATTGAAACTAAAAGAAAACTACGCTTATCTACAAAGCGGGACTAGGTGGATGGACTGTTAGGGCTTGACATTGGTACTTTAGCTTGACAACTCTTTTGACAGACCCAAAGTAGCATAGACAGGGGTTCAGAATGTCTAGGAGCAATTATTACGTGATTGGAAGTAAACCAAGATTAACCATTGACTCTAGAGGCTTGACTTTTAACAACATGATTAAAATATTGATATAACTTAGCCTAAGTCCGGTGGGAAATATTGAATCCAATTGTACTACAAGTCTATAGTGACCAAGAAGGTGAGAAAGATTAGTCACGGGTCTACCCTTGATTGGGATAGAATCTTTGATCAAAAAATTAATTTGACCCTAAGATCGAATCTTTTTGGTATAAAATAGTTTGAATCCTTGAAAGTAAAACCAATTGGTCCAACTGGTTTGGTGTTGATCAATTTGATCCATTTGTTGATTAGGCCAATTGATTTACATTTCACACATTGGGTCGGACCGATATTACAATTTTAGTTTGAATGGTCTGGATCGGTCCGCCAACTTACCTGTTGGTTGGATTGATTAGAGCAACCCGAGAACACCCATAGTCAGTTCGGGTCGTGACCTATAGGGAGGCTCTTAAACTCTAGGTTTATTATGTGCAATGTAATTTATCCGGCCACCCTTGCCCAAGTGCACCTATATACCTCTCAAGCATACTCAATTAGACGGTACGTGGTGACTTGATTTGATATACCGTATAGGTGATAGTCTAAGATTCCAACTCAAATCTCTGAAGTCAAAAATAACTCGTTTAATCCCCAGTTGAGAGGTGGCGCACGATGCTGAGCAAGGGTCCACTTAAATACCTCTCGTCTAGAATAGACGTTGTCTATCCCCCTTGTATAGTAGGGTACAACGGGGCAGGATCTCACTTAGGCATTGATTTTGACCAAGAAATGCAATTAGTGAATTTAGATTAACTTTGATATACCGTATAAGTACAACTTTAAGGTTAGCAATCGGGACATGTGACATTGCGGCTTACCATAGGACAAAGGCTCAGGTCGCTCCAGCCAGGGTGCATCGATATACCTTTCAGTGTCACCTGATCAAACGGTACTAATGCCCCAGTTTTATATATCATAAATGTATGTGACTGGAGTTGTGGTTTTCATGCATGACGTCGCATCTCACGAGGAGACCGATCCATACACTAGTGCCACGTTGGCTGTAAAGGCCATGCAAACGTGCAATGCAAAGAAATAATCATGCTAGTGGTGTGTGCAAAACAGGGTAGGGTGCACCCGAGGCCTTTTTCAGATAAATGGGCCCGTGGGTCAAATCAAACTATCAACATATGGATATCAAATAAATATTGATTAAGAAATATAAAAATATCTAAAACATCCAATTCGAAATTAAAATATGCACATCATAGAAATATATCAATCAGATCATGACATATTAAATGAATAGTCAATCAGTATAGCACAAAGAATAATCAATAAGATCCAATATTGAAATAGGCACACAAAATGAATTATTTTTTTATCTATGGTCCAATCAAGGATCGCTTTGGGTGACCCAACACAAATTGGGATTTCAATGAACATTGAATTGATGATAGATTAATAATTGTAGAAATAAGAAGTGATGTATTTTTTTTTTTTTAAATGAATCAAACCAAAACAAATTTTTTTTATATGATCCAATCAAAGACCACTTTGGCAAGGACCAAACTAGCTTGACTAACACAATAGGATTTCAAAATTTTACTAAGGGTCATTTGGCCACGTGATCCTTCATGTCGACAATCCAATATCAAAACCTTATAGATTTTGATGGAAAAATTTGGATCCGAAAATAAAATTCAATCATTATTCTTTTTTTAGATCCAAGGTATTGAAAATGGATGGCATTGAAATTTCAAATTTAAAAATCAAAGCTCAAAATGAAAATTAATTAAAAAAATTATCTTGAAAATTTTCCTCCAAAAATTTTCAGAATTTCATCTGCCACAAGCACGTGGCGTTGGGTCATATTTTTGAGTGCCACGTGGTGAGATCAATGACTCTTAGTAAGAAAGGAATCTTACTAAGTTAGTAAAACTAGCCTTTTTGGGGGGGGGTACTGCCAGCAAGTAAAAAAAATTATATAAAAAAAAATAAATTAAAAATAAAAGAAAAAAATAAATAAAATTGTTGTTGCGAGTAACACTCACAGCTTCAAAAAACCTTTCTTTGCAAGTTTTTTTTTTTTTTTTGATAAGTAAGCTCCATAAAAGAGAATAAAAATCTCAGCCTTTATTTATAGATCCTCAAGTTGGGAAAAAATCAATAAGAGACATTAAGAGAACGACTTATAAGATCTCGCGCAACTTTTGAACTCAACAAGTTTAAATTAAGATTGTCACCTGTAAACCTTCAATTGTGCTTTAAAAATCCTACAGAAAACAAAGAAAATCACATGTTGCTGCCTTCTTTTTTTTTCAAAAAATTCAATGAACATTGCCACATCTTCTTCGTCTGTATTAGATTTATCTGATTTCCTCTCAAACCATAACACAATGTTTTTTCACTTTGATCTCTCTTAGTCACGTACAAAATCAGAGAAATTGATAGATAAATCTAAACCAACACATAGATCAGTAAGAAGATTTCAATCTTTGTAGAAAATATATGCTCAGATCCTAAAAATTCCATATAGCATCAAATTACTGCAATTGCCTCCAATAAATCTATAATTTAAACACAAAAGGTGATCAATACCAAATTTTACTTTCAATATGAGCGAGAAATATCGAAATAAACTTTAATTGCCTTTACCTAACGTAACAATGTATCTCAACTTTCTAATTTAGATCTCTCAAAGATTCAAAAATGTTTGATCTCAAAGTAATTTTTTATTCAAGAGATTGGGGGAAAAAGAAGGAAGAGAGAGAGAGAGAGACGTCTTTTTCTATTTGCTATTTTTTTCGTCCTTTTCTTTTTCATTGGAGAAGAAGATAGAAATAGAAAAAAAAAAACGTTTTCACTTTTTGCACCCCATGCAAAAAAAAAAAAAACAATTCGATATTTTCTTTATTTTTTATTTATTTTTCTTGGAATCCTCTCCTCATCACAAACAACATTAAAAAAGGTAATTTTTATTTATTTCTTAGTGCATTAGTCACAAAGAATTTATTTGAGAAGAAGATGAAAAATAAAAAATCATTTTCTGTTAACGGCACACCACGCATAAAAATATTATTTATTTATTTATTTTACTTCTGTGATTTTTTTTTTTTGAATTCTCTCCTCATCACAAACAACATTTTAAAAAAATAATTTTTTTTATTTCTTAGCACATCACTCACAAATAATTTATTTTCACAACTTATCACCCATGTATATTAACGTGCTAGAAAATAGATTTTCATCCAAAAAAAATATTTCTTTTAAAAGTCTGTGGCTCCTCATCCCAACCACCATCATTCCGTCCTCAATTCATATGTCAATTTGAATATTCATTGCTTAGAGTCATCCTAAAATGATCCTAAATTGAATCATAGAAAGTTATACTCCAAAATAACATATTCAAAATCAATCCAAATAATGCCAAGAGAAGATAATACAACCCAAAAAATAAATGAATAAAATAAATTAAACAAAAATAAATAAAACAAAGTAATAAAAAAAAACTAGATCTATTTGGCAATCTTCCCATACTTGGGGCTTTTCAAGTTTGATTCTCAATAGTCCCCAGTGGAGTCGTCACTGAAAGCACCTCCAATCTACGGGGTGTGTGGATCGGCTTTTAATTTTTAAGGTTTGGGAGTCGCCACCTAGTTATTATAGTATAGGAACCAAATATTGACTCTAATAGATAAAACAACCAATCTACGAATAAAAAGAAACTATGGTCTGGGGATCACGTTACGGGCTACTATTTCACAAAAAAGGATTACATTGCAAAAAAGACCTAGAACAAATAAATCAAACAAATAAAAAATTAAAAAATATACATAAATGATTGCAACAATTTGTTCCCTTAGAGCTAGCAGAGAGACTCTTCGTATGAGATTCCTTACTTTTCCTTCGTTATTGGATCTGTTTTAGATCTCTAAGTTGAGGTGTCTTCTTCTTAGATCTGAGTATTTTCTAATTTTTTTAATGGATTTCTAGGTGTTTTTCAAGGATTTATAAGTATTTTTTGAGTAGAAACTGAGGTTTGGATGATAGGTAAGGAGTTGGGGCTTCAAAATTAGGGTTTGGAAAAAGTTAAGGTGATTTTTTGACCTACTTTTTCTAGGATTTATTTTGACCTACAAAATTAGGTTGTAGAGGCTCTATATTTATAAAGTTTTTTGAAAGAATTAGGGTTTGACTAGGTCTCCTTTTAGATGAGGTAATTAGGGTTTTGACTTAAGTCTTATTTGATTCACTAGGTTTCGTTAGATTAGGGTTTTGACTTAAGTCTTATGTGATTGACTTATTTTTTTAAAATTAGATTTTTTAATCTTGCATACAATGAAAGAATATATTTTTAAGTCTTGTGGAGAACCCCCTAATTATATCTTTAATTATTTGAACCCACAGATGGAAGGGTCTTTTAATAAATATCAGGGGGCTCTACTTAAATAAGTGGGCAACCATCAACAATTTTACCTGAGGGCTTGATTGATTAGTTTTCTTGGTTCAGATTTTAAAAATTTTTTTTATTAAGGTTTCAATTTACGTTAATTAGTGTTTTATTTATTAATTTTGAAATTTAAAACTTTTAAAATAAAAAAATTATCGTTTTGCCCCCGAAGAGAACTTTTGCGTTTCAAGTTGTTTTTTGATGTTCCGGGATGTTTTGGAATCAATTTTTCATAAATAATTTGTTGGGATTATCAGTTTGTGTCACTTATGAAATTTTTGGCGTGAAATGATTGTGAACCCTTATAAGGGGCATTTCCGTAATTTTTTTGAATTTGATGAAAATTGGCGGAATGATTTATTTGATTTAATTTTGTTGTTTTATGTGTTCAAGTGGATTTTCCTAAGCATAATGTAGGCTCTATGGATGTTTTGATATTAGGGGTATTTTGGTAATTTGATCATTTTTAGTGATTTTTATCGTAAAACTTCTTTTTATCTGAAAAATTAAGATTACTACGTTTTGGGTCATATTTTTCTAGCGTAGCGTGGTTTCTAGAGTTTTGTTTGCTTGAGATACCTCATCTGAATTTTTAAAACATATCTAGTTACAAATATAGCATTGGAATAATCATCCATCATTGGGAATCTTCACGATTGGGTTGACGAGTTGATTAATCAGGCGAGTGCAAAAATGGGGTGTCTACCACCTAAACTCATACTTTGAAATGAGGAGAATGAATCTTTATACTATCCTCCCTTAGTTGACCCTTTTTTAGCTATTATGTTCATTTCTTAACCTAGGATCGGGGTAAGTCACCCTTATTGAGAAAAGTAAAAAAAAAAATTCTAAAGTAAAAGAAAATAGCAAAGTATACTTCTGACATGCATGAGTATAAACTGTGAATGGTTAAAAATACAAAAAATAAAAAATAAAAAAAAGTCAAAAATATCTCGAACGTTTGATCTTAAACTTGACCCAAATCTCCTATATAAACAAGTTAGTGAAACGCTAGGAGGAGACGTGGATCATATTTTCGAAACAAAAATAAACAAATCCTATGTCCATTATATCCTTTAATAAATACATGTTTAGCCTTTTTTTACCTTTTCACAACCCTAGCCTAAGCCTATGTTTTGTCCTACTTAAAGTTCTCTCAGATCAGAGAACAGTGGAAGTATGTCATGGAAAATAACATTGAGATATACTTGATCTTACTACTCAATTCGGATTTCAAGCCAGCAAAGTTGTTGAAGGACCTGAGAGGAGAGGTCAGGTTCGATATTTGAAAAAAAAATAGCGACTTCAAATGTACAGTCATTGATCTCAGAGCTCAACTTGAGTCACTGCACCATGAAAAATCTTTGGAAGAACTCGAGAGGGGAGTCTAAATTTGTTACTCAAGAAAAAATGTCACTAGAAGAGTAGAGTATTCAATTTTGCAACTCTACTTGAGTCACGAGGTGTGTAGAGAAATTGATGAGGAGTTTATATTGAAAATCTATAAAGTGAGCATATACTAAAAAGGCCTAGTGAAAACTCGTAAGGGTGTTGTGAGTAAAAGAATCAATCTATGGCAAGATCAAAACTATCGGCACAATGAAAACCTGAAAAAGTTATTAGTGTGCAAAAATGTTGTTACCAGGTTTGGTGAAAATCATAATTGGTGCCCGGGGCAAAAACTCAGTCAAAATTGGCCTACAAGAGTATAAATTGTGAATGACGAAAATTTCTTAATTTTCCAACAAGTACGATGAAAATAGCTCAGTCAAAATCCTCATAAAATTTCAAAGCCTTGGGGTGACTCTAAAGATGTTAAGGATTATTTGACAGTTGTATCCTCAGTATTTGGCAAAAATACCATGATCATCAAAATTCAAAGTTGTCAAACATTAGTTTATCATAGATTATTCAACAAAGGTAATTTTTCAAAATCTAAAACAAAATATACATCATCATAATTATTATTTTTAGCTTATGACGAAGATCTAGGACTTTATCAAAACCAAGAGTTTTCAAAAGCAATAAATATATTTGAGGCCACTACGTAAAATACCTATTTTTCTTTTCATTCATTTCAAATAGTACTACACTCTTCTTAAAAGCGAAGTACAAAAGGGAACAACGAGCGAAGAACCATTTAAACATTTTCATGGAAAGCATAGTAAGCATCAAGTCTATCCTCTAAGACTTTGATATGAGCTGTCTGGTCAATGATAATTCTCTCCACATCCGAAGCATGACGACTCACCAAGTACTCTACAATCATATTGGAATGCATCCTCAAAGCAAATCTCTTTCGCAAATCGTTGACCTCTGACTTCAATTGAGTTGCCTGGGCCTATAGTTGCTTCTCAAAGTGAAACCAAATCGCTTCAATCCTCTTGTTTGATATCCGCAACTCTTCTAACCTATCTCGATGATTGAAAAACAAGTGGAGGAATACCACACCTCAACAGAAGGTACAATGCTAGCACGTTCAACAATCTGCCTCTTCAGCCAAAATACATGATCAAGAAAAGAATTGTCAAGGAAAATAGGTCGATCGAGAACAATCACCCTACGCCAGGCCCTTTTGTAGGCCATTTCGTAACTGCCATGAAAGGAAAGAAGGAGGTTTGAAATTCAGAATCAACAAAAGGAGATTGTATTGAATGGTTTGAAACATCAATCACTTTTTGAAAAAAAAATTCGTCAAAATTTTATCCAAGATTTCAAACAAGCTCCGCGCCACAAAATCAAGGATTTCAAAAAGGGCAAACCTTGTTAGACCTCGTGTTTGGGTAGCTACATTTTACCAAAAACCATTAACCTATCCAATGTTTTCAACCGTTTTGCAATGAATTATTTTGAGTTCACAAAAATGAGAGTTCAATCTATTCTTTACAGTTCTTTGCAAGCAACTCCTACAAAGAGTGAAATTGTAAACACCCCAATTTGTACGAACCCATTAGAAAATTTTAAAAATCTCAAGTTGATTTTGATTAAATGTCAAAGTCCTTCAATGGGTCCACATTGCTACTAGACACATTTTTCATGCATACATGCACACCAGCATCATCTGATATTGTTTTGCATACCCAAACCATGTCCCTAATCCAATTCATTTTCATACCCACCTTTCTAGCCATGGACTGACCCAATTTCATACCCACTCCCTAATCCATATCTACTCTCTACTAACGAATCCATTATCCATACCCTAATCCAATACCAAACCCATTTTCAAACCTAGTCCAAATATCCAAACTTATTCTAAGCCCATGGTCTTACATCTCCTCCTAAAAGAGGATACATGGTGGTTTCGCATAAGCCCCCAATACCCAATGCTCCAACCTAATTGGAAGGTCAACTTCTTTGATAAATACCAAGAATGCCTTCAAAAAGCGTAGTCAAACCAACAAGGTACTTAGTTTTTGGTAAAAAGCCTTAAAATTAAGAAAACTTCCAATCCTACTCGCAAAATGTGAAAATTTTCAAGTACATACATGGAACTCTCCCATTAGTCCATTTCAAAAATATATATCCACCCTTACTTTATTAGTTATTTACAAATGAACCAAGGACAACTTTTTATCTACCACCTCTCCTTTACACATGTCACTCCCATACTCACTCTCCCATTAGTCAATTTCAAATATATACATCCACTCTTACTTTTTGAGTTATTTACAAATGAACTAAGGAGTACTTCTTACCTACCACTTCATTTGTATACATGTCACTCCCTTACCCACCCTTCCAAAAATACTTTTGTTCTCTCACCTCTATTTATCAAAAAATCAAAGACTAAAAATACTTTTAGGATTTTTTCTTGTAAATTCCACCCTTAACCTCATAAAATAAAAAATCAAAAAAGAAACAACAAAAATCTCATATCCATTATCTTTATTTTTAGGGTTGTAACATTTTACTCCCAAAAGTTCTCCAAAAACTCTATAAATAACCTCATTTCCTATCAGCAATTCCTACTCTCAAACCATCATCTCTCAACCTCAAACTCTACAAAAATCTTTACTCAATTCCTTTAACCATCTCTCAACCTTCGAGCTTTCATCTCTTATTCTCAACACTTAGCCAAAACTCTTAACCTCAAGTTTCTCATTCAAGATTATCAAGGGACAAGGTGGGTTAAGATCTAGTTTATTTTTAAGTTTGCACCTTCTTCTTTTATCCCTCTTTATTTATTTATTTATTTTAGAAAATCTTTAGGATGTAACGGAGAACCCTACTTCATTCAGAATAAATTGAACCTCAACCTTAGGCATGCAATGCTTGAGGTAGTTTGGTCAAAATGATAAAGGTTGAAATCCTTTTTAATCCATTTATCTCTCATACATCATAATGTACACTATATATACCACACATATGCTTGGCTATGATAAATAAATGTGTAATTCTCTTGATAGGGTTAAAATATTAAGTTTCTAGCCAGGCATGCATGCATCAAGGTTATGGATCTAAGAGAACTCTATCATGGAAACTCTTTAAAATCCTAAACCAATATCCCAAATCATGTAAAATGTGATGATTCCACGAAATATCTTGTTCTATAGGACATTTCCCATGTCAATACCAACATTAAATTCTCTTTTAAAAAGGTACATACCTACCAGTGCACACACCTACTTCATGCATCTCATGCATTTGTGTTGTTTTGTTATCTGTTCAAAATGACCAAGTTTAAAAAGTTAATCACCCTAGGTGAAGAGAATGGGGTGCCTAACACCTTTCATATTTTCTGATCGAATTCACTTACCTAGATCTTAGGTAGACCATATATTTTCCATGAACGAGAATCACTAAAATACCATAAAAAATAACTTTTCTAAAAAATTGGTTTGGGTGCCCATTCACATCCATTTCCAAAAAAGAATGATGGCGACTCCAAACAACGTAGATTGAGATTCAAAGATGAACATCTCATATCTACAATAGGAAGAAGAGACAAAAGAGGTAAAAGGGAAGTCAAGGTGGAGGATAAGGGGAAATTACACCCCATTAAACGTAGAAATGTCTAAAAGCTTGAGGCATATACAAAATAATCCAAGATTTGAACAACCACCCAAAGACTATAGAGGAAATCATGAAAAACCTTACTGTGACTATCATGGTATGAAAGATCATCCAACCAATGATTATTACAGATTGAGGCATATCATCCACGATATGATAGAAGACAAGAAGCTCAAAAGATTCGTAGTAACAACTAGAAAGGAACAGAGGCAAGAAGAACATAAGCTACCACCTCCGCCTCCAAGAAAGGAAGGGTACAGAGAGCATGGAGGACGAGGGTTATATATACAATAACGAGGCTAACGGGTCAAAAGTTTAGACTTGGAACACTTCTCAGTCCATTGTGAGAAGGATTCAGCATGAAGTCGGGGTGTATGAAGTAATAATGGGGATAAACGTAGTATGGTTGCTAAAGTCCGTATGGGAAGACAAAGCAAAGGTATTCACACAAGACGATATTTAAGGAGTGACCATGCCTCATTATGAATCCTTGGTGGTAACACTTGTGGTGGGGAATGTAGACTTACAGAGAATTCTGATCGATGTCGATAGTACTGTAGATATCCTCTTTTTGGAGGTCATAAAAAATGAGGATATCAAAAAGCCTTGAGACAACTATAACGACGATATTCAGATTCAACGGTGCTCCAACTATCCCTGTTGGAGAGATTGTACTTCCAGTCACCGTTATGTTGGAGGTCATCAAAATCAGATTTATTGTGATTGATGCTGACTTAGCTTACAACCCAATCTTGGGAAAAAGGTGGATACATGACATGAAGGCTGTCTCGTCAACTTATCACCAAGTGTTACGATTTCTAAGAAAAAATGGGTCCATAGAGGTCAGAGTGATTAGGAAATGTCAAAAATATGTTTTAGAATGATGCTTATGGTTGGACGAGTTTTCGAGCCAAGAGTACGGGAAAAGAGAAAGAAAGCACCAACAAGAAATCAGGAGAAATAACAATTACAGAGGGAATTGTGGAAATAAATAGTAGTTGCGGTAGAGAAAATGGTGGAAGTGGACCTTGGAGAAAAAGGGAAAATGAATATTGAGACAATTATGTCCAACGAGCAACAGGAAGAATTGGTACAATCTTTAACAGACATTAAAGATGTCTTTTGTATGGTGATTCAAGAACATGCCAGGGATAAATCCTCTTATTGCAAGTTACCAGCTAAATGTTGAAACAACAACCAAACTAGTCCGACAGAAACCAAGAAGGCTATCTCCCCACCTAAGGCATGGAGTCAACAAAGAAATTAACAAATTACTTAAAGTAGGATTTATTGGGGAGGTCAAGTATCCATAATGGATAGCAAACATCGTGGTAGTGCTGAAGAAAAACAAAAAAGTCAAAGTCTGCATCGACTACACCAATTTGAACAAAGTTTACTCAAAGGATAACTTTCTACTCTTGTGGATTGATAGGCTGGTAGATTCAACCTCGGGACAAGAAATGATGTCATTTATGGATAATTACTCAGGCTACAACCAGACCTCCTTAGCTCTCGAAGATTAGGAAAAACATCATTCATTATTGAATAAGGGTTGTTCTGCTACAAACTCATGTCGTTCGGATAAAAAAATGCAGGAGCAACTTACTAGCATATGATGACAAAAATGTTCTAGGACATGATCAGGAGGATGATGGAAGTATATGTCGATGATATGTTCGTAAAGAGCAAGTTGGCAAAATACAACTTTAAAGACCTCAATGAAACATATGTACTGCTCAAGGAGTATTGAATGAAGTTAAATCTAAAAAATGCACCTTTGGAGTCTCATCTAAGAAATTTATCGAATACATGGTCACACAGAGGAGGATAAAAGCTGAAACAAAACAAATTCAATCGTTAATCAAAATGCTATGCCCAAAGAACTTGAAGTAGGGTAGACTTTGACTGGAAGGATAGCAGCCTTGAATAGATTCATCTCAAGAGTTTTAGATAGATGCCGACCTCTATTCGAATTACTAAAGACAAGGAAGAAATTTGAGTGGACCAAGGAATGCGAAATAGCTTTCCAGAACGAAGTACCTTAGAGAACTACCTATCCTCAATACATCGGAAGAAGGCGATAAGTTAGGGATTTATTTAGCAGCAACATCACTATCGATAAGCTTGGTCTTGTTTAGAATAGATCTTGGATGAGAATACCCTGTATACTTCATAAGAAAAACTCTCGAACAACGGAGGTCAAGTAAACCAAAATAGAAAAAATTGGTTTAGCGCTAGTATATTTGGCTTAGAAACTTTAGTCGTACTTTTAGTCTTACCAAATCTGAGTAGTTATTGATTACCCTTTACGGGAGATGCTACAAAGAACGAATAAGTCTAGTAGAATAGAAAAATGGGTGGTTATGCTTGAAGAACATGATTTATAGTTCGAAGGTTTGACAACAATAAAAGGGCAAGTACTGGTGGACTTTTGAAATTGAGAAGGGGATAAGGACGTAGTGATAGAGGGGACAGAAGAATTAAGTGCATGGGATACTCATACAGGTGGGAGAATGTTCGTGGATGGGTCATCAAACTATATTAGATCAGGGATTGGGGTAGTTTAGGTAACACCAAGTAATGACAAGCTGGAGAAGATGCTAAAACTAGGTTATGAAGCCTCAAACAACGAAGTCGAATAATGTAGACACCCCATTTTTACATTCGCCTGATTAATCAATTCGTCAACCCGATCGCGACGATTCCCAATAATAGATGTTTATTCCAATACTCTATTTTGTTACTAGATATGTCTCAGAAATTCAGATGAAGTATCTCAAACGAACAAAATTTTAGAAACCACTCTACGCTAGGAAAATATGACCCCAAAAACATAGAAATCATTATTTTTAGACAAAAAGAAACTTTATTATAAAAATCACTAAAAAATGAATAAATTACCAAAATACCCCTAACATTAAACATCCCTAGAGCCCATAGTACCCTTAGGAAAATCCTTTCAGAAACATAAAACAACGAAGTGAAATCAAATAAACCATTTCGCCAACTTTCACCAAATTTGATAAAATTACAAAAATGTCCTTTATATGGTCCATGACCATTTCATACCGAAAATCCATAAATGACACAAATCCATAATCCCATTGAATTCCTTACGAAAAATCGATTTCAAAACATCCCGGAACATTGAAAACCAACTTGAAACACAAAAGTTCTCTTCTGGGGTAAAACTGTAATTTTCCAACTTTTAAACTTTTTAATTTCGAAATTAATAAATAAAATATTAATTAACGTAAAGTAAAACCTTAATAAAATTAATTTAAAAATCTAAATCAAATCAATCTCATAAGACTTAAGTCAAAATCCTAATCTAAAGAAACCAAGTTAATCTCATAAGACTTAAGTCAAAACCTTAATCTAAAAAGACTAAGTCATTCTCATAAGACTAAAGTCAAAACCCTAATCTAAAAAGACTAAGTCAATCTCATAAGAATAAAGTAAAAACCCTAATTAAAATCTTAAAAGAAACCTAATCAAACACTAACTCGACCCAAAAAATTCTTTAAATAAAGAGCCTCCACAAAATAATTTCGTAGGTCAAAGAAAATCCTTAAAAAAATATATCAAAAAGCCACCCTATCCTTCCCAAAACCCTTATTTTAAAGCCCTAACCCCTTACCTATCATCAAAATCCTAATTTTTATTAAAAAAACTCTTAAAACTCCCCAAAAACCACCTAGAAACCTATCACAATACTAGGAAAAACTCAGATCTAAAGAAGAAATACTTCATTTTGGATATTCAAAGCAGATCCGGTGATAGAACAAAATGAGGAGAATTTATACGAGAACTTGTTATACCATATTTGAGGGAACAAGTCGTTGCGATCGACACAGGTATAATTTCTTTATCTTTTTTATTTATTTTAGGTCTTTAGCAATGTAACATTCTTAGAAATTAGTAGAGACCGACATTTGCTGGGCGAGGTTGGTCCCTAACACCTTCCAACCCCGTAACGTGATCCCCGGACTTAGTATCTTTTGTTGATTAGTTTTTTTATTCGTTTTGAGTAAATACTTGGTTCTTAGATCGTAATAACTAAGTAGCGACTCCCAAACCTCGAAAATGAAAAGTGGATCCGCACACCCCGCGGATAGAGGGCGCTTTCAGTGGCGACTCCACTGGGGATTATTGAGGATCAAACTTGAAAAGCCCCAAGTATGGGAACATTGCCAAAACGACTTAGTTATTTTTAGTTTGTTTCTTTATTTTTAGCTGTTTATTTATCTGTTTATTTTGTTTTCATTATTCTTGTTGTCTCAATTACTGATAATTTGTTTGGACTTTAAATATTTGGTTTTGGCATGTTATTTTCTATAGTTCAATCGGGGTCACTTGGGAGATCCTATACAATTCAAATATTTGGTTTCATTGAAGATGGAATGATGGTGGTTGGGATGAGAGTTATGGACTTTTTAGAAAATTTTTGGATGTTATTTTTTTGGCACGTTACTATGCATGTGTGGCTAGTTATGAAGATAAATTATTTGTAACTGATGTGCTAAGAAACAAGAAAAATTATTTTTTTAAAGTTGTTCGTGATGAAAAAGGGATTCCAAGAAAAAAAAATCACAAAAACAACTGCACACCGGACTGGTGTGCCATTAGGAAAACGTAATTTTTTTTCCTTTCTCTATCTTCTTCTCCATGTAGAAAAGAGTGGACAGCAAAGAAAGAGAGGGAGATGTCTCTCTCTCTCTCTCTCTATTTCTCTCTCTGTGTACCTTTGAGTCATCTCCAATGGCATTTCTGTACATAGAAGCTTAGTGGGCATTATGATCTTTAGAAGGAGTAGATAGTCAAGAAAAGTTTGAGAGGTCTCGAGCTTATAGCCTTGATAAAAGTCGTTTGGACTTTGTTTATGAAGCAATAATAGTCCTGACGAACACAACAATTTTGTTCTTTGGTGTGTTACTTTCGTTTTGGAAGAAATTAGGGGACTTTCTGATGTATATTGGCCTTGAAACAGATAAGGAAATAATTCACACCCTTGTGTACTTAGCAAGAGCTATGATTTGGTTGCAGATTATTGACTTGCCATTCTTACTGTACTCAACTTTTATGATTGAGGCCCGCCATGGTTTCAACAAAAAAAAAAAAACAATACGGGTTTTCTTTATGGACATGCTCAAAGGAGTCTGTCTCTCTATCTTATTTGGATCACCAATTGTGGCTGCAATCATTGTAATAGTACAGCAGAGAGGTCCTTAGTCGGAACATGCGATTTTTTTATGGGGTTAAAAAAAATTCAGAGAAAGAAGGGGGGACGTTGTTGGTGTTGGTTATGGAGAGTAATAGAGAGAGAGAGAGTTGTGGATATGTGAGTACTGTGTGTTGGCAGCAACATAGGTAACAAAACATAAACAAAAATTTTTTTCAGTGAGTGTTGTGTGTTGGTAGCAATAAAAAGAAAAGGATTTTTTTTTGTAATGATGTCATTTTCATTCTGCATGGTGTGTGTTGTTTTGCTAGCAATATATATATATTTTGAGGGATTAGTCTTACTAGCATAGTAAGGTTTCGTCCTTTCTAAGAATCATTGACTTCACTATGTGGCACTCAAAAAGATGATCCACCGCCACGTGCTTGTGGCGGATGAAATTCTGAAAATTTTTAGAGGAAAATTTTCAAGAAAATTTTTTTAATTAATTTTCATTTCGAACTTTGATTTTTAAATTTGGAATTTCAATGCTACCCATTTTCAAAAATTTGGATCTAAAAATACAAAAGAAATAAATAATTAAATTTTATTTTTAGATCCGAATCTTTTCCACTCACAATTGTAAAGGCCATGGAATTAGATTATCAATGAGGGGAGCCACGTGGCCTAATGACTCTTAGTAATTTTGAAATCTTAATGTGTTAGTCGAGATAACCTAAGTTCTCATTAAGAAATTTGTTGAGTCATAAATTCAAAATGCAAAAAAAAAAAAAAAAATATTCCAAAATTCCAAAAAAAAAAAAAAAAAAAATAGAGTCATCACTCCTCTGCAACTATCATTCTATCCTCAATTCAAAATTTCTTGGAATCTCGATTCGTTTTGGGTCGCCCAAAATGATTTTTGATTGGACCATAAAAATAAAATAAGAAATTGTTTTGGTTTATTCTATGCATGTTTCAAAGTTGGATCTGATTGAATATTTTATGATTACCCATCTATTATGGCATGATCTCGATAGATATTTGAATGTGCTTGTGCTTACTTTGATCTTAATGTTGATGTGATGGGATGTGTATTGTTTGTATGGTTTAATCTGGCTCATGGGCCCATTCGTTTGAAAAAGGCCCCGGGCACACCCCACCCAATTTTGCACACACCACTAGCATGTCTATCGCTTTGCATGCTTGCATGTCCCTTATAGCCAACATGACATTAGTGCGTGGCCCAGTCTTTTCAGGGATGCGACGTCATTCATGAAAACCACAACTCCAATCAATTACCTTAGGGTATATTAAACTGGGTCATCAGTATCGTCGAATCAGATGACTCTAAAAGGTATATCGATGCACCCAGGCTGGAGCGACCTGAGCCTTTAACCTATTGTAAGCCACATAGTCACATGTCCCGATTGCCAATGTAGTATTAGTATGTGGTCGGTCCCCTCATGGGATGCTAAACCATTTATGAAAGTTATAACCTTAGACTCGTACCTATACGGTATATCAAAGGTAATCAAAGTTCACCAATTGCACTTCTTGGTCAAAATCAGTGCCCAAGCAAGATCATGCCCTGTTATACCCTACTGTATGAGGGGGATAGAAAACGTCTATTCTAGACGAGAGGTATTTAAGTGGGCCCTTGCTTAGCATCGTGCGCTACCTCTGAACTGGAGATTAAACTGGCTGTTTTTGACTTCAGAGAAGTGGGTGGGTTGGGGTCTTAGATTATCACCTATACGGTATATCAAACCAAATCACCACGCATCGAGAGGTATATAGGTACACTTGGGCAAGGGTGGCCAGATAAATTGCATTGCAAGTAGTATACCCAAAGTCTAGAAACTTCCCTATAAGTCACGACTAGAACTTATCGTTAGTATTCCCAGGTTGTTTGTTGGAAATGAACTTTACAAATGTTGAGATGAAGAAGTTACAGTTTTGTCCTCAAGAAACCAAACTTTTGTTTAATTTAGCTTAAGGCTATCATATTGTTGGGTGCACCAACCTAATAAAGAATCCATTTTCATAATGACCCAGTCCACCTAGGTCCAACAATCATGATGGGTCGGACCATTAAATCAAAATGGTATTCAAACTTTTTGCTGAATTCGGGCTTCAATCCATTTTAAAAAAAATATTTTCCAAAAGAAAAATATTTTTCAGGGAAAAAATGTTTTCCAGAAGAAAATATTTTTCCAAAGAAAAGAAGGAAGGAAAAATGGTTTACAAAAGATCTATTTTTTTTTCATGGACCTTGGAAAATTTCTGAAATATGTTTTTTCTAAAAAAAAAAAGATTTTTACAAAAAATTTATTTTTTGCATGGACTTTGAAAAATTACTAAAATGTATTTTTCTAAAAAGAAAATGACTTGCAAAAAAAAATAATCAGATTTATGAAAGTTTTTATTCAATGAAAACATTATTTCTTAATAGTTTTCCAGATTGCAATAAAATTATTTTCCTTATAAATAATCATTACATGAATGAATTGGTACACAGAATTTGATAAAATCTCAAGGTTCATTTAAAATGTTATCATGGGGATAATACTGAAATTGATTAAATCTATCTTTGATGGGATCATACAGGATTATCATTACGCCCAAACTCAAGCGTCTACCTCCTAGCTGGAGTTATAAGTCTAGTCGGTTAGAGCAAGCGTCGGTACCAAGTCAACAGGTAGAAATGACTTCGAAATCTGAACTTACAGAGATTTATAAGATTTTGATGGCCTTTGCCAATGATATCAACAATATAAGAGGCAAAATGAAAGTTTTAGAACAGATTTAAGAACCAACGGGCAATCCCCTTGATGATCCAAAAGGAAAAAGGGTAGAAGAAAATGCAACAAGATGTGTACATGATGTCTTTGAACTTGATGGAGATGAAGAACCCGTTGATGGAAATCTGATACTAGCAAACAGGATGTCTCAATTGGAGTCAGCTTTGGAAAGTATAAAGGGTATCTATGAAATTGCAGCAGGCATTGAAGTTCTGAATCGTATCCCTAAAATTCATTTGCTAGAGAAGTTTGTGATGCCTAAAATGGACAAGTTCAATGGTGTAGGTTGTGCAAAAACACATCTTAAAGTGTATGTTACCAACATGTTCACTATGGGGCTCAGTGATGAGCAAATGACATTGCTATTTCAACAAACTCTATCAGGATCAACTCTACGATGGTTAATGTCTCAAGACCCAACTATAGTAGGCATATGGGTGAAAGCGCCTTCGATCCGCAGGGTGCGCGGATCCGCTTTTGACCCTTGAGGTTTGGGAGTCGCCACCTAGTTGTTAAGGTCTAGGAACCAAACTGACTCTAAAAAAGGCAAACTAATCTACGAAAGAGAAAAAGAATCCGGGGATCACGTTACGAGGTTGGAAGGTGTTAGGCACCAACCCCGCCCGGCCAAAGCCGGTCTCTACTAACTTTCCAAGTAAATCACATTGCTAAAAACCTAGATAGAAATAAAAATAATTAAAAAAAAGAACTGATACCTTTCCGATAGCAAGGATTTTGCTCCCTCAGATCTGACAAAAAGAACTCCTTGTACTGTACTCCCTTGCTTCGTTCTGTCTCCGAATTTGACTTCGGATCTCCTAGATCAAGGTATCTCCTTGTTTTTGAATATGAACTCTTCAAGTTTGTTGCGGATTTGGGGGTGTTTTTGGAGGGATTTTAGGTGTTTTCTAGACTAAAATTGAAGGGGGGATATTAGGTAAGGAGTTGGGGCTCCAAAACTAGGGTTTATGAGAGGCTAGGAGAGCTTCTAGACCTACTTCTCTTAGGGTTTATGATTTGATCCGAAAATAGGGTGTGAGCACCTCTATTTATAGATATTTTTTTTTAGGGTTGATTTGGATAGAGTTAGTGTTTAATTAGAGATCTTTTAATTAGAGTTGTGTTTTAGTTAAAATTGTTTTAGGTAGAATTGTGTTTTAATTAGAATTGTTTTAGGTAGAATTGTTTTTAAGTTAGAACTCTATTAGATTGAGTTATTATTTAATTAGAACTCTATTATGACTTTTGGTCTTATCTGATTGACTTTTAATATCTTTACTTCAGTCTTGCTTGATTGACTTTAATTTTGACTTCAGTTTTACTTGATTGACTTTAATACCTTGACTTCAGTCTTACTTGATTGACTTTTAATTTTTGGAGATCCCCCTCTAAAATATATTTAATTCTTTGGACCCCCAAATGGAGGGGTCCTTAAAGAAATATCCCACGAACCCTCAACAATTTTACCCGAAAGTCCGATTGATCGATTTTTCAGGTTCAAAATTTTAAATTAATTTCATTAATGTTTCACTTTAATTATTTAATGTTTTATTTATTAATTTTGAAATTTTTAATTATGAAAATTGTGAAATTACTGTTTTGCCCCCAGAGAGGACTTTTCATGTTTTAAGTCAGTTTTTAATGTTCTAGGATGTTTTAGAATCGATTTTTTGTAAGGAATCAAATGAAAATATTAGTTTGTGTCATTTATGAAATTTTTTGTGTGAAATAGTCATGAACTTAATGAGGGGCATTTTCATAATTTTGTCAAATTCTGTTAAAATTGGCGAAATGATTTATTTGATTTCAATTTGTTGTTTTATGTGTTTGAAAGGGTTTTCCTAAGCGTAATGTAGGCTCTAGGGTTGTTTTGATGTTAGGGGTATTTTGGTAATTTGATAGTTTTTTAGTGATTTTTATCGTGAAACTTCTTTTTGTCTGAAAAATGAAGATTTCTATGTTTCTGGAGTCGTATTTTCCTAGCGTAGCGTGGTTTCTAAGGTTTTGTTAGTTTGAGATACCTCATCCAGATTTCTGAAACACATCTAGTAACAAAATAAAGTAATGGAATACACATCCATCATTGGGAATCATTGCGATCGGGTTGACGAGTTGATTAATCAGGCGGATGCAAAAATGGGGTGTCTACAGATGCCCCTCTTTGGCAGAGGGTTGAAGCAAACTAGATAGCAAATCTATTTTGGTAGATAGTGCGATATCCGAATGCCAAAACTAATGACAGTTCATTTTGCAGCCTGATTTAGCAATTCGTCGGTGTTCGGATCCTTGAGGGTAAAGCTCTCCCCGAATTAGAAGGTTGTCAGGTCCTTGAGTGTGAGCTCTCACTGACAGTGTCAGATCCTCGAATTTTAGAAAATTCTCCCTGACTAATGCAAAAGTGCACGTGTGTGCAATGGTGTGATGCTTACTGAGTAAAAATGTGTCAGGTCCTAGAGATCTTCTCTCACTGACAATAATGATTCAAAATTGAGATGCACTTATGCAATGAAAACAATCATGGCAAGGTTTAACAATGTGGTAATTAGAGTCATAACATTGTAGGAACTTCGTTAAATCCTATTTGAAATTCTTCTTTATAGTTCGAAAAAGTTTGAGTCTCATTTATCAGACTGGAGCCTATTGTAGCCAAGCTTCTCAGGCTAAGGAACTTAAACAATCCTATTAATTCAATATGATTTCAAACAAAGCTGGAGTCTCGTTTCTCGGACTCTGGCTAAGGTTTACAGGAACTTAAACAATCCTATTAAAATTGGAGTCTCGTTTCTCGGACTCGAACTAAGGTTAATAGGCACTTCAAAAAGCCTATGATTCAAAACGTTGGAGTTTCGTTTCTCGGACTCGAACTTAGGTTTATAGGCTCTTCAAAAAGCCTATATATTATTCAAAAAGTTGGAGTCTCGTTTCTCGGACTCGAACTTAGGTTTGTAGGCACTTCAAAAAGCCTATTCATTCTATGATTCAAAAAGTTGGAGTCTCGTTTCTCGGACTCGAACTTAGGTTTGTAGGCACTTCAAAAAGCCTATTCATTATATGATTCAAAAAGTTGGAGTCTCGTTTCTCGGACTCGAACTTAGGTTTGTAGGCACTTCAAAAAGTCTATTCATTCTATGATTCAAAAAGTTGGAGTCTCGTTTCTTGAACTCGAACTTAGGTTTGTAGGCACTTCAAAAAGCCTATTCATTCTATGATTCAACAAGTTGGAGTCTCACTTCTCGGACTCGAACTTAGGTTGATAGGCACTTAAAAAAGCCTATTCATTCTATGATTCAACAAGTTGGAGTCTCATTTCTCGGACTCGAACTTAGGTTTATAGGCACTTAAAAAAGCCTATTCATTCTATGATTCAAAAAGTTGGAGTCTCGTTTCTCGAACTCGAACTTAGGTTTGTAGGCACTTCAAAAAGCCTATTCATTCTACGATTCAAAAAATTGGAGTCTCGTTTCTCAGACTCGAACTTACTAAGTCACGTTTCTCGGGCTTAGTTTATAGGAACTTAAACAATCCTATTAATTGATTCTATGATTCAAAATCGAACTCAAAGTTTGAAAGATCAGGCCTTTATTAGCTTATCATGTATTTGGATTCATAATTATCATTGACTTCATCGGACTTTTAAATAAGATTTTCATTTTTATCATGTGATTAAGAACAAAACTTTGGAATTAAATGACTTTCAAAAATGCCCCTAGTTTCAAGGTTGGCTTTAATTGGAACTTGACTACGAGACTGATAGAATGGATTACGCTTGAAAAATATGAACTCTGATGTATGACAGATAGAAGAACTAACATTCTCTTAAATTTAAGATTCTTAAGATTATCATATGTGCAATAAAGAACTGATCATTTTCTTTAGAATTTCTTTTGAAAAATGCTTGAGCTGGACGTAAAAAATATTAATAAATATTAGAATAGAAGATCTTCCTCTTCAAAGTGGTTGATGATTCTACATCTTCCATTAGCGAACACTTGAACAAGTAAACATACTTTTGAAGATCCTACAATGTTCAAGATGACTTCTGATTTTTTCGACTTCAATATTGTCTTTGTCGGATGTGAGCTCTTGGCTAAAAGACAAATATCGTGGCTTGAATGGTTCTATAGTTTCTGCACAAGCTTCCTTCTGAATTTTTCTTCTTGACGGGACCTTTCCTCCTATTTGATGATGCCCTAATTTCTGCCTAGATCGCCTCTTTAGGTTTTCAATCTAGTGGGCTTTGTTTTTCTTTTTCTAATGATGCCTTGATTTTTGCCTAGATCGCCTTTTCAGGTTTTCAACCTAGCAGGCTTTCTTTTTTATGGTTATGCCTTAAATTTTGCCTAAGCCGCCTTTTCAGGTTTTCGACTTAGCGGGCTTCTCTTTTTTTCTTGATGATCTTGTATAACCAACTCGACAACTTCTCAGTTCCCTGCACCTTAACCGAGTCAATTAGCCTTCAGGAGGACTTAATAGGTGGGCTTAGGATATGGTTTAGAAAGAAAAGATATAAGGCTCAACTTCCCAAAATGCCCCTAGTTTGATATTCTCTCTTTTCTATCAATTATTTTGATTTTTTTTCTAAATGCCCCTAGTTTGGCATTCTTTTCTTTTTATCAATTCTTTTGATTCTTTTTTCTAATGCCCTTAGTTTGACATTCTTTTCTTTTGAACATTTCAATAGTAGATTTTTCTTTTGGATGATACTTTCCTTAAGAGAATACATTTTTCTTTTAATGACCGGGCCTGAAGTAACTTCTCAGGTTGCCTACGTATCCCAAATATTTCTTTTTTTCTTTTTGGGATCAGGTCAAAACGTAGTTCATAATAAGATTCCCTCCCAAGGTTGGTTGGTATGGTTTAGAAAGAAATAGGCTATTTGATTTTTTTAAAGGCTGCAAGGGGCTAAAGAAGGTTTTCTTTTTCTTGGTAAGACAGGAAAATGGTTCGACCAAAGAAGGCCTCCTTTGGTGAATGCTGCTTGACTTGGTCAAAGTTTCAGGAATTCGATATCTGATTGCTCTGTCGAGCAAGGTCTTCTTTTGAGAATGAATATTCTTCAGTCTTCTTTTGTGAAATCGAGTATGATTGAGTTTTCTAACTCTAAAAGTTCGAGAAAATCTTTTATTCTCTTATGAATGAAAATTCTCCTCTTTTGAGTGAGAAACCTGGTAGATCGACTTGTAAGTCTTAGTGTCTTTGTCGATGCTTTCAACTATATCATTTTTGACCAATAATCTTTGACTTTGAAATCACTTGACTTTATGTCTTGATCTATATTTTTATACAATCCATCCATATATCCTTATTAGATCATGCAAGAAACATTGTTGAATTTCTCAAGTAAGTTTACTACTCTCTCATGTTCTCCTGAGGATAATATATCACCAATTTGCACTTCTTGAGTGTACTCTTTAATTCCAATATTTATCAAATTTGATTAGTGAGTTTTAAGTCATTTCTCATGTTAGATTGTATGTTCAAATCATTATTACACGCATGATAATCATAAGCTTCTATATTTTATTGGAATTGAAAAAACATAGACTGACAAATTCGACTAAAATTTGAAAGTTGAAGAAAGGCTAACGTAACTGAGACAACTAACTGGATCTAAAGACTGACAAAAACTGGATTGAAACTCAAAGAAAACTCAGGGACAATTATCTACAAAGAGAGAAGGTCCTTCTGGGTGGATGGACTACTTAGACTTGACATTGGTACTTGGACTAGACGATTCTTTTGAATGACCCAAAATGACACAGATGAGGGTTTAGAACGTTTAGGGACACCTAAGATTAACCATCGATTCTGAAGGTTTGACTCTTATCCACATGATTAAAGTTTCGATATAGAATAGCCCAAGTCCGGTGGAAAATATCAAATCCAAATGCACCATAAGTCTATAGTGACCAAGAAAGTAAGAAAGGTTAGATGCGAGTCTACCCCTGATTGGGATTGAACCTATGATCAGATAAATTAATTTGATCTTAAGATCGAATCTTTCTAGATAAAGTGGTCTGGATCATTAAAAGTGAAACCAATTAGTCCAACTGATTTGGTATTGATCAGTTTGATCCATTTGTCCATTGGGTCAGCTGGTTTAAGTGGTTCAAATTAATCAATACATTTCACCGATTGGGTAGGACCGATATTGCGGGTTTTGTTTGATTATTCTGGATCGGTCTGCCCACCTACCTGTTGGTTGGATTGAATAAAGCAACCCAGGAACACCCATAGTCAATTCGGGTCATGACCTATAGGAAGGCTTATAGACTCTAGGTTTACTACATGCAATGTATTTTTATCTAGCCACCGTTGCCCAAGCACACCTATATACCTTTCGATACGTGGTGACTTGGTTTGATATACCGTATAGGTGATAATCTAAAACCTCAATTCACTTCTCTGAAGCCAAAAACAGCCAGTTCGATCTCCAGTTGAGAGGTGGCGCACAATGCTGAGCAAGGGCCCACTTAAATACCTCTCGTCTAGAATAGACGTAGTCTATCCCCCTCGTACAGTAGGGTACAGCGGGGCAAGATCTTGCTTAGGCACCGGTTTTGACCAAGAAGTACAATTGATATACTTAGACTATCTTTTATACCTACGGGTACGAGTCAAGAGTTGTAGCTTTCATAAATGGTTTGGCATCCCACGAGGGGACCGACCACGTACTAGTACTACGTTGGCAATCGGGACATGTGACTGTGTGGCTTACAATAGGTCAAAGGCTCAGGTCGCTCCAGCCTGGGTGCATCAACATACTTCTCAGAATCACCTGATCAGATGGTATTGATGCCCCCAGTTTGATATACCCTAAGGTACGTGACTGGAGTTGTGGATTTCATGAATGACGTCGCATCTCCGAAGAGACCGGACCACGCACTAGTGCCACGTTGGCTAAATGGGACGTGTAAGTGAGTAAAACAGAAACGTGCATGTGGTGTGTGCAAAACAGGGTGGGATGTGCCCGGGACCTTTTTCAAACAAATGGGCCCATGGATCCAATCAAACCAATCATACATTTAATCAAAACCAAAATCATTCAAATCATATGAATATTCAATTAAGATCACATTATTCCCATCACATAAGCACATTAACATTACGATCAACATCAATCATGTATTGAAAGCAAGATCATGGTAAATTAATCAATAAATATGGCATATGATAATGATCAAACAAACATTGCAATAGGCATAATTTTTATAATTTTTAAGGTCCAATCAATGATCATTTTTGGGTGATCCAAAATAAATCGAGATTCCAATAGGTGTTACATTGATGATAGAATGACAATGGTTGAGATGAGCTCACTCTCAAGAACATTAATTGTGCCAACATTAGATAAATTCAGATTTTCTGTAAATTAGGAAAATACAATCTGAACTTGCATCGATGATATCTAAGGCTCCCGATAACGAAATAGAGTGAACTCAAGTTCTAAATTAATCTACTCGATGAGATCTACATTTTATTAATAGGTGCCTAGACTTAATTCTCAACAGAATATTCTGTGAAAAAGTTTTAACGTTGCTGTCCCAACTTTCATTCAGAAATAATTCCAGATTTATAGATTGAACTTGCATCGATGATATCTAAGGCTTCCGATAACAAAATTGAGTGAACTCAGATTCTAAATTAATCTACTCGACGAGATATACATTTTATTAAGAGGTTCCAGACTTAATTCTTACTAGAATATTCTGTAAAAAAGTTTTAACGTTGCTGTCCCAACTTTCATTCAGAAATAATTCCAGATTTACAGATTGAACTTGCATCGATGATATCTAAGGCTTCCGATAACGAAATTGAGTGAACTTAGATTCTAAATTAATCTACTCGACGATATCTATGTTTTATTAAGAGGCTCCCAGACTTAATTCTCACTAGAATATTCTCTAAAAACGTTTTAATATTTCTGTCCAACCTCCATCATTCCATCATTTTCATAGGTTAATTTGAATCTTTCATTATTTAGGAGTCATCAAAAAGTGATACTTAATTGGAAAAAAAGGCAATACCCAAAATCATCTACAATTAAGATAAAAAAATAAATAAAGAGAAAAAATAAATAAAATAAATCCAACTAAATAAAAAAAAACTAGGTCATCTTGGCAATGCTCCCATACTTGGGGTTTTTCAAGTTTGATCCTCAATATTCCCCAGCGGAGTCGCCACTGAAAGCGCCCTCGATCCGTGGGGTGCGCGGATCCACTTTTGACCCTTGAGGTTTGGGAGTCGCCACCTAGTTGTTAAGGTCTAGGAACCAAACTGACTCTAAAAAAGACAAACTAATCTACGAAAGAGAAAAAGAGTCCGGGGATCACGTTACGGGGTTGGAAGGTGTTAGGCACCAACCCCGCCCGGCCAAAGCCGGTCTCTACTAACTTTCCAAGTAAATCACATTGCTAAAAACCTAGATAGAAATAAAAATAATAATATAAAAAAAGAACTGATACCTTTCCGATAGCAAGGATTTTGCTCCCTCAGATCTGACAAAAAGAACTCCTTGTACTGTACTCCCTTGCTTCGTTCTGTCTCCGGATTTGACTTCGGATCTCCTAGATCAAGGTATCTCCTTGTTTTTGAATCTAAACTCTTCAAGTTTGTTACGGATTTGGGGGTGTTTTTGGAGGGATTTTAGGTATTTTCTAGACTAAAATTGAAGGGGGGATGTTAGGTAAGGAGTTGGGGCTCCAAAACTAGGGTTTATGGGAGGCTAGGGGAGCTTCTAGACCTACTTCTCTTAGGGTTTATGATTTAATCCGAAAAGAGGGTGTGAGCACCTCTATTTATAGATATTTTTTTTTAGGGTTGATTTGGATAGAGTTAGTGTTTAATTAGAGATCTTTTAATTAGAGTTGTGTTTTAGTTAAAATTGTTTTAGGTAGAATTGTGTTTTAATTAGAATTGTTTTAGGTAGAATTGTTTTTAAGTTAGAACTCTATTAGATTGAGTTATTATTTAATTAGAACTCTATTATGACTTTTGGTCTTATTTGATTGACTTTTAATATCTTTACTTCAGTCTTGCTTGATTGACTTTAATTTTGACTTCAGTTTTACTTGATTGACTTTAATACCTTGACTTCAGTCTTGCTTGATTGACTTTTAATTTTTGGAGATCCCCCTCTAAAATATATTTAATTCTTTGGACCCCCAAATGGAGGGGTCCTTAAAGAAATATCCCACTAACCCTCAACAATTTTACCCGAAAGTCCGATTGATCGATTTTTCAAGTTCAAAATTTTAAATTAATTTCATTAATGTTTCACTTTAATTATTTAATGTTTTATTTATTAATTTTGAAAATTTTAATTATGAAAATTGTGAAATTACTGTTTTGCCCCCGGAGAGGACTTTTCATGTTTTAAGTCAGTTTTTAATGTTCTAGGATGTTTTAGAATCGATTTTTTGTAAGGAATCAAATGAAAATATTAGTTTGTGTCATTTATGAAATTTTTTGTGTGAAATAGTCATGAACTTAATGAGGGGCATTTTCATAATTTTGTCAAATTCTGTTAAAATTGGCGAAATGATTTATTTGATTTCAATTTGTTGTTTTATGTGTTTGAAAGGGTTTTCCTAAGCGTAATGTAGGCTCTAGGATTGTTTTGATGTTAGGGGTATTTTGGTAATTTGATAGTTTTTTAGTGATTTTTATCGTGAAGCTTCTTTTTATTTGAAAAATGAAGATTTCTATGTTTCTGGAGTCGTATTTTCGTAGCGTAGCGTGGTTTCTAAGGTTTTGTTAGTTTTAGATACCTCATCCGGATTTCTGAAACACATCTAGTAACAAAATAAAGCAATGGAATACACATCCATCATTGGGAATCATTGCGATCGGGTTGACGAGTTGATTAATCAGGCGGATGCAAAAATGGGGTGTCTACAATGGGAGAACATGTCAAAAGCTTTATGGCATCAGCATAAATACAGTACCAAGATTGAAACTTCAAGAAGGGATTTGGAGTCAACTAAACAGAAAAATTGAAAAACATTCACTGATTTCATCGTTCGTTGGAGGCCCAAGGCTGCTTAAATGTGAGATAGACCTTCAGAGAAAGAACAAGTGGCTATTATTTTAAAAAACCTCTCGCAAGAGTATTCCCAACATCTAGTCTCCCAATACCTTCCTACATTCGAGTCTCTGTTGCAAGTCGGTAGCAAAGTGGAAGATGCTTTCACTTCTGGAGTCTTTCCCAATCCTTCTGACAACAAGCTCAAAAGGTTTTTCACCAATTCCAAGTCTAGCACTGATCACGCCTATGTTACCAATACGTCTAATACACCCGTCCAATCTACTATCCTGCCTAATAACCAAGTTAACCCTAATCAACCTCGACCACGTAGGAAATTCACCAATCTTGCGATGCCTTTAAGCATTGTCTTTCAAAAACTATTAAGTAAAGGGCTCATTGCACCTCTCCAACCTCGACCTTTACTAAATCTACTCCCCACTTCTCACAATCCCAATCTATTTTGTGAGTTTCACCAAAATCCCGGTCATCTTACTAATTGTTGCGTCGCTCTTTGTCACACAGTTCAAGACCTCACTCACGCCAAAAAAGTTACTGTCCTTGCCCCTGAGCAGCCAAATGTTACTACCAACCCTCTACCCACTTACCAACATCCTCAGACTTTGAACATGGTATCCAACACTCAATTCTCATTTGACCCAATCCTTCTCATCCGCTTAGTCAATCATAAGCCTCTCAGCCCCCTCTTACTAGAGTGATGGTCCCTAATGAGGTTTTCGCCACCAAATGCAGCATTGATCAAGGGAGAAGAAGTAAGTCTGAACAAGACAAAGAATCTGGAGAAAAAAACTCAGTCCTTTCGTTTGGAAACGATGTCTTGAGTTCTCAATCTGTAATCAAGCACATTGTGGGTAATTGTCTCTAGTTTTTGAGTCTTGTGTCTAATTTTTTTTATCAATTTAACAATCAAGTCTATTTTTTTATCTCTGTTGAGTCAAGTTGGTTTGTCGAGTTTACAATGGCGTTAGACGCCCCATCTAATTCAATTGAATAAACGAAATTTCTGAATACCTCGAGCGCATTAACAAATTAACTAATAAACTAACTTCAAAGAGATAAATGTCTTACTTGACCTCTAATCAAGGAAGCGAAAGTCATTGACCTTGGAACAAAAAACAATTCCTAAGAAATTTAGAGTGGAACTAACTTATCCCCAGAAGAACACAAAGAGATAATGAATTTATTCAAAAAATTTAAAAGACATGTTAGCGTGGTCCTATGAGGATAAGTTGGGTAAGCTTGAGTATTGTTCAACACGAAATATATACACGTCCTACGGAAACACCACATGTATAAATCAGAATGGACTCACATAATCAGATGAGAAGTTACGAAATATATCAATGTTGGATTTCTCAACATAATAGAGCTCCCAGAATAAGACCAATGGAGCAATTAAAGTTGCCAACAAAGATATTGAAACTATCATCATAAAAGAAGTTTCAGTCACAATGAAACTGGTATAAGAAATTATCTTTTGCACCATTAGTATGAGTCGATCTTCTACAGAGGCTGTAGTACTCGTTGTTATGTGATATAAGAGGAAAGTCAATTGTCAAAAGCAAATTAGATCCGTCAAGGGTACGAATAACTAAATTTGATTGAAGAAAAATAACTTAGAATTCTGTACCACATGCAAACTCATCAAAGAAGAGTCACTCACACATCTGATAAGAAAATCAAAGTTCGCCACTTACAAGTCAAGGATTTAACCATCAGACTTCAAAGAAAATTGAGCACTCGTCCTCGACTAAAGGAGGAAGTCTGAATTCAATAGGAGAGATTCATTCATTAAGAAAATACTGCCTGAAAAAAATCGTCAGATTTCAAGATCATGATAGAATTGAACTACCAGAGTCAACCAACCTTGACCAGATCAAGCGGTACTACATTTAAAGAGGCCATCTTTGGCCGAATAAATTTTCTTACTACCCAGTTCAATACCTCCTTTTTCAATCCTTTGCAGTCTTTTCAAAAAAAAATTATGTCTTTTTCTTTCTCAGTCTAATCAGTTAACCTAGGGGAGGGAAGAATTTGAACTACGTTTTAGTCTGATCCCAAAATTCTCGGGTACGTAGGCAACTTGAGAAGTTACTTCAGGCCCGACTACATCAAAATAAAAAAAATATATATTCCCCCACAAAGAAACAAATTCAAAAGAAAAAGAAATATTATCAAAATGGGAAAGGAAAAGAAAATAATTTAAAAGAAATGCCACACAAGGGGCCTCCGGATTTTTTAAGCCTCAAAATTCCTTTCTTTTTATGCCTAGTCCTAAGTTTACCCATGAAAGTCCTCTTGAGTTTCATATGAGAAAGTCAAGGAAGGTAACAAAGAATGATCAGACAGTATCTCCAAAAATTCAAAAGGGAAGAAAAAGAAAATGGGGCCTGCTAGGTTGAAAACTATAAAGGGCGACTTAGGCAAAAATTTAGGCAAACTCGCAAGGTTGAAAATCCAAAAGGACGACTTTAGCAACAATCAGAGCAAAGTAAAAAAAAAACTAAAAAATTGTAAGCTCGCTAGATCGAAAATATGAAAAGAGGATCTAGGCAAAAGCTAGAGCATGCTCGTTAGATTGAAAACTTGAAAGGGCAGTCTAGGTAAAAGTTAGAACAATAAAAAAGAAAATTTTCGTGGAGTTAAAAAACTAAAAGGCAGTTCGAGCCGAAACATCAGAAGTTCGAATGATCAAGTTTCAATACCAAGTTTGAACCAAATATAGGCTCAATGGATACAAATATCTTGTCTATGATTGATCTGAAAATCTTCATGTCCCTAAGCGAATCGACGGGAAGAAATAACAGATTCTATGATGAATTTTATAAAGAAATATTTTTTTCCAATTTCTTTGAGTTTGACTCAAAATCTTCAATATAAAAAGTCAAAATTAAAAGTTAAACCTTTATTGCGCTTGCGATAATCAAGAGTTTCAAACTTTCATGACAAGGGCATTTCTTTTTTTTTCTAAAGAGTAATGTTTCCCCCTTATACTAGGGGCATTTATTTTTTAAACTATGTTCAATTATCCCCAGTGCTATGTTCCCTGTTAAATTAGGGGCATTTTGTTCTGAAGCCTAATCAATTTCAATCCTAAAGGATAAGGTTTACTTTGAATTAAAGGTTACCCTCTTGATAGCAATTTTGAAAACTTCTAAGGTTCAAAGAAAGTTAAAATGTTGACCTGGCCTTCATAAAATCCAACTCTTTGTTTTTTTTTTAAAATCAAATGTAGCGTTAATCCCCCATTCGTTTATCAAAAAAATTAGTTCATTACTCTTTCACCCCGAACAGGTAGAGTAGGACTCCCCAAAAAATTAGTTTATTACTCTTTCACCCCGAGCAGGTAGAGTTGGACTCTTAAAAAAATTAGTTCATTACTCTTTCACCCCGAGCAGGTAGAATAGGACTCCCAAAAAAATTAGTTCATTACTATTTCACCTCGAGCAAGTAGAGTAGGACTCCCCAAAAAATTAGTTCATTACTCTTTCACCCCGAGCAGGTAGAGTTGGACTCTCAAAAAAATTAGTTCATTACTCTTTCATCCCGAATAGGTAGAGTAGGACTCCCCAAAAAATTTGTTCATTACTTTTTCACCCGAGCAGGTAGAGTAGGACTCCCAAAAAAATTAGTTCATTACTCTTTCACCCCGAGCGGTAGAGTAGGACTCCTAGAAAATTAATTCATTAATCTTTCACCCTGAGTAGGTAGAGTAGGATTCTCAAAAAATTAGATCATTACTCTTTCACCCTGAGCAGGTAGAGTAGGACTCCAAAAAAATTAGGTCATTACTTTTTCACCCCGAGCAGGTAGAGTAGGGCTCCTAAAAAAATAAGTTCATTACTTTTTCACCCCGAGCAAGTAGAGTAGGACTCCTAGAAAATTAGTTCATTACTCTTTCACCCCGAATAGGTAGAGTAGGGATCCTAAAAAAATAAGTTCATTACTCTTTACCCTGAGCAAGTAGAGTAGGACTCCCAGGAAAATATGTTCATTACTCTTTCACCCAGGGCAAGTAGAGTAGGACATTCAACTTTTGCTCAAATATTTCTCAAATCTTATTCAAATTTTTTTCAAGTTTTCGCTATTTAGACTCAAATTTTTTTCAGGTTTTGCCTAGATTTCATGTTTTGCTCAGTCATCTGACTCAGTTTTTTCATAAGTACGCAAAGTAGAGGCGCACTTTTTCAAAATCATCATTACACTAGTGCACACACTTGCACATTTGTTCCATTAATCAAGGAAAATTTTTTAAAATTCAAGGATCTGACATCGTCAGTGAGAGCTCGCGCTCGAGGACCTGACAACTTTTAGTTCGAGGAGAGTTTTACCCCAAGGATTCAAACATTCCGACGAATTGCTAAATCAGGCTGTAAAATGAACTGTCACTAGCTTTGGCATTCGGATATCACACTATTTACCAAAATAGATTTGCTATCTAGTTTACTTCAACCCTCTGCCAAATAGGAACATCTATAGACACCCCATTTTTGCACTCGCCTGATTAATCAACTCGTCAATTCCATCGCGACGATTCCCAATGATGGATGTTTATTCCAATGTCTATTTTGTTACTAGATATGTTTCAGAAATTCGGATGAAGTATCTCAAACGAACAAAACTTTAGAAACCACTTTAAGCTAGGAAAATATGACCCCAAAAAACAAACAAATCATAATTTTTAGACAAAAAGAAACTTTACGATAAAAATCACTTAAAAATGAATAAATTATCAAAATACCCCTAATATCAAAACATTCCTAGAGCCCACAGTACCCTACGAAAAAGCTTTTCAAACACATAAAACAATAAAGTGAAACTAAATAAACCATTTAACCAATTTTCACCAAATTTGACAAAATTATGAAAATACCCTTTATAGGATCCACAACCATTTCATATTAAAAATCCATAAATGACACAAATCCATAATCCCATTTAATTCCTTATGAAAAATCGATTCCAAAACATCCTAAAACATCGAAAATCGACTTGAAACGCAAAAGTTCTCTTCAAGGGTAAAACGGTAATTTTTTAATTTTTAAAATTTTTAATTTCGAGATTAGTAAATAAAATATTAATTAACGTAAAGTAAAATCTTAATAAAATTAATTTAAAAATCTAAACCAAGTCAATCTCATAAGACTTAAGTCAAAACCCTAATTTAAAGAAATCAAGTCAATCTCATAAGACTTAAGTCAACCCTAATCTAAAAAGACTAAGTCAATCTCATAAGACTTAAGTCAAATGTGGCGTCCCGTCAAACTCTAACACAAATTCACATGTCATATCTCGAGGTACTAGGTGGCACTTCAAAATTTCGGCATGGTCTCCTCTGTTTATGTTAGCATTTCAAGGCGTTCAACCTGCACCTGATAAACAACATACAATCCTGCATATATACATACAAAATATAATACTAGCAGAAGCCTATACACATCTAATAATATACAAAAGATCAAAGTGTAAAAGATTAACCAGAAAACAGGATTATACAACTATTTCCTCACTCTAACAAAAGTCCTAACGCTCGATAAAAAAACTCATAATACTCCAAGACGAATCTGACACCATTAGGGGTATAACCCCAATACTCATCAAGTGACAGACTCTGGCTGTCTATCTGACCCACCAGATGATTCTCACTCGATTTCTACACCTGCCTCGCTAAGCTTCGGATCTGAAACTAAAAAATGGAGAAGGAAAGGGTGAGTAACAATGGTTACCCAATAAGGAAGAAAATAATTTCTGCCAATAATCTCTTCTAGCATGAACAAATTAACATACTAAATCATTTTAACAAATGTAAAGTTTTACGGAAGAAACTACGATTACCTGGTACATATAGCCAGGGATGAGCAACTAAAACTTTTAAAACTCACATTACATCAATCAGCAGTACTCTCTATAGCATTTTATTTTTATACAAATCTAATTGGCCAAATGGAAACATTAAACATGCATTTCATTTTATATATCAAAATAAGTCAATAGATACATAATACACAGTGGTGGAGTAGTGGAATTAAAGAGTTGGGATTCACGACTAGATCGTTCCCAGTCGGGACATGATGTTTCATAGTAAAATATTAGTTCCTAATTTTATGGTTGGTCGCTGTTTACCACACTTGTGGGACCATTTATCCGGCTCAGGCTGGCCATTTGACATGACCGTAAGCAATGGGTCTCTTTTCGATGTGTCAAAACGTTCGACTACAATAGATTGTTAGTGATCACTGACTAATCATCTTCGTCTATGCCTATCAGGTGTACATGTGATTCCCAAATATACAAACCATTCGTATACAACCACCTTTACAGTACAAGTTCACTGGTAAAGATAGAGAGGAATAAACCTGGATTCCAATTGTGACTCTACTCTCATACGCGTCTCATACCATGTATGAGCTTGGTGGTCTCTACCGTACATCCCAGGATAGTACACCACTCGAGATGATATGACGCACTATCCTTTCAAGTATTCACAGACTCTTTAACAACTCACAAAATAGCTATATATATATTATTTTCATTTGAAATCAAAAGAGAAATTAACAATATAAGATTGAGAATGGATATCCAGTTTCCTACCATACAAGTGTGGCCACTTGGCCTAAAATAAATAATAGAACGAAAAAAAAATAAACAGAGCTTCGTGCTAACAGAAAGTAAATAAATATGCAACCAGTAACATTATTCCTGAATATCCGTTCACCAACCTACACACAACACAACAATGTAAAATGCAGATATCACCCATCGAGTGTGACTCTGATATTTTACCGTTTCATACTCTTTTTCCCTTTTTTTGATTTTTACACTTTTCAATCTCTCAAACGAAATATCCACTTTTTGATATTCATCAACTCAACAAGAGTTCACTGAATATTAAATCATTTTTCAAACATTAAATTTTTTTTTTCAATTAACTTGTAAAAATTACAAAACTTTTATCAACATGGGTTCTGAGCAATGCACAGAACCCTACCAGCCAACATAAAATCCGGTGAAATATCCTACCCATGTATAACTTGTTATAAAATAAAATTAAACATATCAAATATGCAAGTTCTGGCGTGAATTTGAAATAATCAATTAAATTCTAAATATTTGTAAACACACCACAAATTTTTAATAAAATCCTAATGTAATTTTTACAATCTACGATTATTAATAGAAATTGAAAGTTCCTTACAATCTCTAGGCAATGGAATTGAAACACGTGTACGAAAATAGAGGCGATCGGCATAAAAATCGAGACAGATCAGATTTCAAAATTGTTGATTTTTGAATCTGACCTGGTGATTTTGAAGAACTCGACGCCATCGTCTTTTCTCCCTTCTACGACGGAAGATAGTTTGACCCCGAAACAGGCGAAATCTGAGGTCGAAGTTTTGAAACTCCCGTATATATATACAGTTGATTTTTGACTATACGGGGTGAAAGAGAAGATGAAATGAAGAGATCTTGGGTAGGTTTTGTAGATGTCGAGGTTGCGGACCTTTTTACCTTCTATGTCAGTCGTCGAAAGCTGGCCGTTCGTAATGAATCTGAGGTTGAAAATCGAACAAAAAAAAAGAATTTTTTTTATAAAAAGGTTGGCTGATTTTGGGTTGTTTAAAACGAAGGTGAAAGTGAAAATAAATTAAAAAAATTTATTTATATATATCTTGGGACGAAATCGATATTTTGCCTATTGTTTCGATCAACGATAACTCGAGCGACAGGACTCCAAAAGTGATGAATGAATACTTTATTTTGTATAATTTTTCATTTCAGATCTAATGGTGCAGTCAATTTCTACAAATTATGTCTCTAACAAAAATTTACATTTTTGACCTGGTGACCCCTAAAATTGATGTCATTTTCGTTTTTGATGACAATTCGACTTTTTGTGTTCCAAAAATGAGAAATAAATAGTCCATATTCAATAAATTTTCGTTACGAATCCAATGGTGTAATCGAATCTTAATAATTTTTGCTCTACCAAGAAGTCACTATTTTAACCTGGTCTGAAACAGTAATCGAAGATTTTACAACTTTTCTATTTGGACTCGCATTTGAACGTGTTTACAGGTTAAAACATGTTTTTCAATCATTTTGAATCTAATGGTGAGATCAGATTCTATTAAAAATAATCAGAAACATCCTAAAATTTTACCCCTAAGTCCCACTTTCAATATTTTTTTAAAATTTCATTATTTATTTTTCCTCGAGATACAAATAAAAAATTTGGGATTTTACATCAAAACCCTAATTAAAATCCTAATATAAAAAGACTAAGTTAATCTCATAAGACTAAAATCAAAAGCTTAATCTAAAAGGACTAAGTCAATCTCATAAGACTAAAGTCAAAATCCTAATTAAAACCTAAAAGAAACCTAATCAAACACTAACTCTACCCAAAAAGCTTTATAAATAGAGAGCCTCCACAACCTAATTTTGTAGGTCAAAGAAAATCCTAGAAAAAGTAGGTCAAAAAGTCACCTTATCCTTCCCAAAACCCTGATTTTGAAGTCTTAACCCCTTACCTATCATCTAAAACTCCCCAAAAACCACCTACAAACCCATCAAATACTAGGAAAAACTCAGATCTAAGGAAAAGCTACTTCGTTTTGGAGATCCAAAGTAGATCCTGTGATAGAAAAAAATAAGGAGAATTTATACGAGAAGTTGTTCTACCATATCTGAGGGAACAAGTCATTGCGATCGTCACGAGTATAATTTTTTTATCTTTTTTATTTATTTTAGGTCTTTAGCAATGTAATATTCTTAGAAATTAGTAGAGACTGGCATTTGTCAGGCGGGGTTGGTGCCTAACACCTTCCAACCCCGTAACGTGATCCCCAGACTTAGTATCTTTTGTAGATTAGTTATTTTATTTGTTTTGAGTCAATGCTCGGTTCCTAGACCGTACTAACTAGGTGGTGACTCCCAAACCCCAAAAATCAAAAGCGGATCCGCATACCCCACGGATCGAAGACACTTTCAAATACAAAAAAGTGTTGAATGAGCTAAAAATGTCCAATGAGTTAAGAATTGACAGGATCACGATGTTTGCTAACTCCTAACTCGTTGTTAATCAATACAACAATGAGTACTGTAGACACCCCATTTTTGCACTGGCCTGATTAATCAACTCGTCAACCCGATCGCAATGATTCCCAATGATGGATGTGTATTCCATTGCTTTATTTTGTTACCAGATGTGTTTCAGAAATCCGGATGAGGTATCTCGAACTGACAAAATCTTAGAAACCACGCTACGCTAGGAAAATACGACTCCAGAAACATAGAAATCATCATCTTGCAGATCAAAAAGAAGCTTCACGATAAAAATCACTAAAAAATGACAAAATTACCAAAATATCCCTAATCTTAAAACAACCCTAGAGCCTACATTACGCTTAGAAAAACCCATTCTAACACATAAAACAAAAAATCGAAACCAAATAAATCATTTTACCAATTTTAACAAAATTTGACAAAATTACGAAAATGCCCCTCATAAAGTTCATGACCATTTCACACAAAAAATTTCATAAATGACACAAACTAATATTTTCATTGAATTCCCTACGAAAAATTGATTAAAAAACATCCTAGAACATTAAAAACCGACTTAAAACGTGAAAAGTCCTCTCTGGGGGTAAAACAGTAATTTCACAATTTTCATAATTAAAAATTTTGAAATTAATAAATAAAATATTAAATAATTAAAGTGAAACATTAATGAAATTAATTTAAAATTTTGAATTAAAAAAATCGATCAATCGGGCTTTCATGGAAAATTGTTGAGGGTTTGTGAGATATTTCTTTAAGGACTCCTCAATTTGGGGGTCCAAAGAATTAAAGATATAATAGAGGGGGGTCCTCCAAAAATTTAAAGCCAATCAAGCAAGACTGAAGTAAAGGTATTAAAGTCAATCAAGCAAGACTGAAGTCAAAATTAAAGTCAATTAAGTAAGACTGAAGTCAAGATATTAAAAGTCAATTAATTAAGACTAAAGTCAAAATATTAAAAGTCAAACAAATAAGACTAAAAGTCAAAATCATAATAGAGTTCTAATTAAATAATAACTCTATCTAATAGAGTTCTAATTAAAACATGACTCCACCTAAAACAATTCTAATTAAAACACAACTCTACCTAAAACAATTTTAACTAAAACACAACTTTAATTAAAATAACTCTAATTAAACACTAACTCTATAAAAATCAACCCCTAAAAATATTTATAAATAGATGTGCTCACATCCTATTTTGGTATCAAATCATAAACCTTAAGAGAAGTAGGTCTAAAAGCATCCCTAGCTTCCCATAAACCCTAGTTTTGGAGCCCCAACTCCTTACCTAACATCCCTCCTGCGATTTTAGCCTAAAGAACACCCAAAAGCCTTCTAAAAACATCCCAAAATCCGTAACAAAGTTGAAGAGTTCAGATCCAAAAATAAGGAGATACCTTGCCTCGGAGATCCGAAATCAAATCCGAAGACAGAACGAAGCAAGGGAGTACGGTACAAGGAGCTATTTTTATCAGATCTAAGGGAATAAAGTTTGCTATCGGAAAGGTATAAAATATTTTTTATTTATTTTTATCTAGGTTTTTAGCAATGTAATTTACTTGAGAAGTTAGTAGAGACCGGCTTTGGCCGGGCGGGGTTGGTGCCTAACACCTTCCAACCCCGTAACATGATCCCCGAATTCAGTTTTTTTCTATTTTAGATTAGTCCTTTATCTGTTTAGAGTAATTGATCGGTTCTTAGACCGTAATAACTAGGTGGCGACTCCCAAACCTCAAGGGTCAAAAGTGGATCCGTGCACCCCGCGGATCGAGGGCGCTTTCAGTGACGACTCCACTGGGGATTATTGAGGATCAAACTTGAAAAACCCCAAGTATGGGAGCATTGCCAAGATGACGTAGTTTTCTTTTTTATTATTTAGTTCGATTTAATATATTTATTTTTTCTATTTATTTATTTTTGTGACCTGATTGTAGATGATTTTGGGTGTTGCATTTTTTTTTCCAATTAAGGATCACTTTTTGATGACCCCTAAATAATGGAAGATTCAAATTGACATATGAAAATGATGGAATGATGAAGGTTGGGGAAGTAATGTTCAAACATTTTTATAGAACATTCTAGTGAGAATTAAGTATGGGAACCTTTAATAAAACGTAGATCTCATCGAGTAGATTAATTTAGAATCTGAGTGCACTCAATTTCGTTATCAGAAGCCTTAGATATCATCGATACAAGTTCGATCTGTAAATCTGGAATTGTTGTTGAATGAAGGTTGGGACAATAATATTAAAATATTTTTATAGAATATTCTAGTGAGAATTAAGTTTGGAAACTTTTAATAAAACGTAGATCTCATCGAGTAGATTAATTTAGAATCTGAGTTCATTCAATTTCGTTATCGGAAGCCTTAGATATCATCGATGCAAGTTCAATCTGTAAATCTGGAATTGTTGTTGAATGAAGGTTGGGACAGCAATTTTAAAACGTTTTTACAGAATATTTATTGAGAATTGAATCTGGGAACCTATTAATAAAACATAGATCTCATCGAGTAGATTAATTTAGAATTTGAGTTCACTCAATTTCGTTATCGAAAACCTTCGATATCATCGATACAAGTTCAATCTGTAAATCTGAAATTGTTGTTAAATGAAGGTTGGGACAGTAATATTAAAACGTTTTTACAGAATTTTCTAGTAAGAATTAAGTCTGGGAACCTATTAATAAAATGTAGATCTCATCGAGTAAATTAATTTAGAATCTGAGTTCACTCAATTTCGTTATCGGAAGCCTTAGATATCATCGATGCAAGTTCAATCTGTAAATCTAGAATTGTTTCTGAAGGAAGGTTGGGACAGCAATGTTAAAACGTTTTTACAGAACATTCTAGTGAGAACTAAGTCTGGGTACCTGTTAATAAAATGTAGATCTCATCGAGTAGATTAATTTAGAACTTGAGTTCACTCGATTTCGTTATCTGGAGCCTTAGATACCATCGATGTAAGTTTGGATTGTATTTTCCTAATTCACAGAAAATCCGAATTTATCTAATGTTAGCACAATTAATGTTCCTGAGAGTGAGCTCATCTCAACCATTGTCATTCTATCATCAATGTAACATCTATTGAAATCTCGATTTATTTTGGATCACCCAAAAGTAATCCTTGATTGGACCATAGACAACAAATTAGTGGGCCTTTTTAATGTTGGATCAGATTAATTATTATTTGTGTTATATGCCCATATAATGTGCCATGATCTCTACAGATATATTTGTGATGTGTTTGCTTTCATCTTAATTTCGATGTGATGGGTTTTGTATTATTTTCTTGATCAATATTCATTTGATATCCATATGTGATGACATAATCTGGCCCATGGGCCCATGTGTTTGAAAAAGACCTCGGGCATACCCCACCCTGTTTTGTATACACCACATGCACATTTACTGTTTTGCACACTTACACGTCCTATATAGCCAACGTGGCACTAGTGCGTGGTCCGATCTCTTCGGAGATGCGACGTCATTCATGAAAACCACAACTCCAGTCACGTACCTTAGGGTATATCAAACTGGGGCATCAATACCATCTGATCAGGTGATTCTGAGAGATATATTGATGCACCCAGGCTGCAGCGACTTGAGCCTTTTACCTATTGTGAGCCACACAGTCACATGTCCCGATTGCTAACATAGTACTAGTACGTGGTCGGTCCCCTTGTGGGATGCCAAACCATTTATGAAAACTACAACTCTTGACTCGTACCCATAGGTATGTAAAAGATAATCTAAGTATATCAATTGCACTTCTTGGTCAAAACCAGTGCCTAAGCGAGATCATGCCCCGTTGTACCCTACTGTACGAGGGGGATAGACTACGTCTATTCTAGACGAGAGGTATTTAAATGGGCCCTTGCTCAGCATCGTGCGCCACCTCTCAACTGGAGATCAAACTGGTTGTTTTTGGCATCAGAGAAGTGGGTTGAGATTTTAGATTATCACCTATACGGTATATCAAACCAAGTCACCACGTATCGAAAGGTATATAGGTGTGCTTGGGCAAGGGTGGCCAGATAAAAATGCATTGCATGTAGTAAGCTTAGAGTTTAGAAACCTTTCCTGTAGGTCATGACTCGAACTTGTCGTGGGTGTTCCCGGGTTGTTTATTGAATGGAACCTTTGGATTGATGAATGTATAGATCAGAGTGTATGATTGTCCCCAAGGATCAAAAATGTTATTTTTAGAAATTAAAATGGGTGCACCAACCCAATAAAAAATCCATTTTAAACTTGACCCACTCCATCTCTATCCAACGATCATTATGGGCAGAGCCATTTGAATCAAAATGAAATTCAAGCTTTTTTCTGATTTGGATTTTAAACCCATTTTAAAAGAAGAAAAAAAAATTTCAGAAGAAAAATATTTTCCAGAAGAGAAATGCTTTTCAAAAGAAAATATTTTCTAGAAGAATAAGATTTTCCAAAAGGAAATGCTTTCCCAAAAAATTTTCTAAAAGAAAATATTTTCTAAAAAAAAGAAAAGGAAGAAAAATATTTTTCAGAAAAAAATGGTTTACAAAAATCTATTTTTGCATGAAAAATTATTGAAATATGTTTGTGGAAGTTGTTATTCAATGAAAACATTATTTGTCAATATTTTTCAAGAGTGCAATAAAATTATTTTTCTGAATAATCATTATATTAATGAATTGTTTAATGGATTGGTGCACAAAATTCAATAAAATCTCAGGGTTCATTTAAAATGTTATCAAGGGGGTGACACTGAAATTGGTTAAATTCACCTTCAAAGAGGTTTAAGGGTTATCATTGTGTCTAAGCTCAATCGTCCATCGTCTAACTAGGGTTGTAAATCCGGTTAGTTAGAGTAAACGTCAATATCAAATCAACAATCAGAAATGACCTCAAAATTTCTCAACATCGTCCAATTGTTCTTTGAAGATCATAGTGCTTCAATCCTACCGGTTATAAGCAATATCCCAATCCTCAGTCCTAATCAAACTCGTGGGGGTACTTGTCTTGAGTTTTCATGAGTCATTTGGGTTAGCTCGAGTCCTTTTTTCCAGCAAGGTCATGTCTTCCTTAGATTGAGTCTACTCTTTCCTATTGAGTCAAGTTAGTTCATCGAGTCTATAGAGGTGTCTGTTGCCCCATCTGAAATTGATCGGATAAAGAAAATTTTTGAATACCTCAAACGCATTAACGAATTAACTAATAATTTGATAGATTTCGTTTCTGAACAAGAAGATAAGAGTCGGGTTCAACCTTTAATCGAGAAAGGAAAGGTCTTTGATCTCGAAACAAAAAATAATTCCTAAAGAGATTCAAATAGAAACCATCTTATCCCTAAAGGAACACGAGGGGATAATGAATTTACTTAGAAATTTTAAAAGACTTGTTCGTGTGATCATATGAGGGTATGTTAGGTACAAGCTTGGGTGTTGTTCAACACGGAATAGATACTCGTCTATATCGATGGAATCAAAGAAGATGTTATAAAATGTATCAGCACTATCCTTACTACATCTTGAGTTTCAAATCACATATTATCAGTCGATATGGGGGTACCTTTTGAACTGATCTCTAATAATGGGTCGTACTTCAAAGCATAAATCATTACTCTATGTTTAAAGTTGAAGATCCGGAAGCACAAATCATCCCCCTACCGTCCTCAGATCAATGGAACGGTTGAAGCAGTTAGTAAGAGTCTCAAGACTATCATCAGGAAAATATGTCAATCACATCGAGATTGGTCAGAAAAATTATCATTCACGCTATGGACATATCGAACTTCAATTCGATCCTCTACTGGAGCTACTCCCTACTCTTTAGTGTATGGCATGGAAGCAGTCTTGCCAGTTGAAATGGAAATTTCGTCTCTCAAGGTTTTGTTGGAAAATCATTTATTAGAAACAGATTGGGTTCGTCAGTAGTATGAAGAATTAAACTTGATCGAAGAAAATGAGTTAAAGCCCTGTACCATGTGCAAGCTTATCTAAGAAGAGTCACCCGTGCATTTGACAAAAAGGTCAAAGCTCATCATTTATAAGTCAAGGATTTAACTATCAGATTTCAAAGAAAATTGAACACTCCTCCTCGACTATAGGAGAAAGTCTGAACCCAATTGGAGAAATTCATTCATTAAGGAAATACTGTCTGGAAAAGTCGTCAGACTTCAAGATCAAGATGAAATATAATTACCAGAACCGACCAACCTTGACCGAATCAAATGGTACTACATTTAAGGAGGCCATCTTTGGCCGAATCAATTCTCCTGTTACCCAGTTCAATATATCCTTTCTCAATCCATTTGCAACCTTTTTCAAAAAGAAAAATTATGCCTTCTTCTTTCTTAGCCCGATCACCTAACCTAGGGGAGGGAAGTTTCGAACTACGTTTTGGTCTGATCCCAAAATTCTGGGGTACGTAGGCAACCTGAGAAGTTACTTTAGGCCTGACCACATCAAAATAAAAAAAAATAAAAATATATTCCCCGACAAAGAAAAAATCAAAAAGTAAAAAATTCAAAAGAAAAAAATTGTCAAAGTGGGAAAGAAAATTCAAGGAAAAAGAAAATAATTTAAAAGGAAATGCCACACAAGGGGCATTTGGGTTTTTGAACCTCAAGATTCCTTTTTTTTTATACCCGATCCTAAGCTTACCCATGAAAGTCCTCCTAAGTACCATGCAAAAAGTCAAGAAAGATATCAAAGCATGATTAGACAGCAACTCTAGAAGTTCAGAAGGGAAGAAGAAGAAAAAAAGTCTGCTAAGTTGAAAACCCAAAAAGGGCGGCTTAGGCAAAAATTAAGGCAAGCTCACAAGGTTGAAAATCTGAAAGGACGACCTTGGCAACAATCAGAGCAAAGAAAAAAGAAAAAATTGTAAGCTCGCTAGATCGAAAACCTAAAAAGGCGATCTAGGCAAAAGTTAGGGCATGCTCGCTAGATTGAAAACCTGAAAAGGCAATCTAGGCAAAACTTAGAGCAATGAAAAAATAAAAGAAAATCTCCATTGAGTTGAGAAGCTGAAAAGGAAGCCCGAGTCGAAATATCAGAAGTCCGAATGATCAAGTTTCAATATCCAGTTTGAACCAAATATAGACTCAGTGGATACAAGTATCTTGTCTATGATTGATCTGAAGAGTTTCATGTCCCTAAGTGAACCGACGGGGATGAAGAACAAATTCTATGATGAATTTCAGAAAGAAATATTTTGTTCCAATTTCTTTGAGCCTGATTCAAAATCTTCAATATAAAAAGTTAAAATTAAAAGTTAAACCTTTATTGCGCTTGCGGTAATCAAGGATTTCAAACTTTCATAACAAGGGCACTTCTTTTTCTAAAGAGTACAGTTTCCCCCCTTATACTAGGGGCATTCGTTTCCAAATTATGTTCAATTATCCCTAGTGTAATATTCCCTGTTAAACTAGGGGCAGTTTTGTTCTGATGCCTGGTCAATTTCAACTCCAAAGGATAAGGTTAACTTTGAGTTAAAGGTTACCCTCTTGATAGCAATTTTGAAAACTCCTTAGATTCAAAGAGAGTTAAAATGTTTACCGGACCTTCATAAAATCCAACTTTTTATTAAAAAAAAAAAAATCAAATGCGAGGTTAATCCCCCATTTGTTCACTCAAAGCTTAGTTCATTATTCTTGCACCCTGGGCAGGTAGAATAGAACTTCCTAAAAAAAGAAAAAATTAGTTCATAACTCTTTTACTCCGAGTAGGTAGAGTAGAACTTTTCTAAAAAATTAGTTCATTACTCTTTCACTCCGAGTAGGTAGAGTAGAAATTCCCAAAAAAATTAGTTCATTACTCTTTCACCCTGGGCAGGTAGAGTAGGACTTCTAAAAAGCTTAGTTAATTACTATTTCACTCCGAGTAGGTAGAGTAGAACTTCCAAAAAAAAAAATTAGTTCATTACTCTTTCACTCCGGGTAGGTAGAGTAGAACTTCCTAAAAAAAATTTAGTTCATTACTCTTTCACTCCGAGTAGGTAGAGTAGAACTTTCCAAAAAAAAAATTAGTTCATTACTCTTTCACCCTGGGCAGGTAAAGTAGGACTCCTAAAAAATTAGTTCATTACTCTTTCACTCCAAGTAGGTAGAGTAGAACTTCCAAAAAAAAAAAATAGTTCATTACTCTTTCATTCTGGGTAAGTAGAGTAGAACTTTCCAAAAAAAAATTTAGTTCATTACTCTTTCACTCTGGGTAAGTAGAGTAGAACTTTCCAAAAAAAAATTTAGTTCATTACTCTTTCACTCCGAGTAGGTAGAATAGAACTTTCCAAAAAAAAAATTAGTTCATTACTCTTTCACCCTGGGCAGGTAGAGTAGGACTCCTAAAAAATTAGTTCATTACTCTTTCACTCTAAGTAGGTAGAGTAGAACTTCCCAAAAAAATTAGTTCATTACTCTTTCACCCTGGGCAGGTAGAGTAGGACTTTTAGAAAGCTTAGTTCATTACTCTTTCACTCCGAGTAGGTAGAGTAGAACTTCCAAAAATATATATATATAGTTCATTACTCTTTCACTCCGGGTAGGTAGAGTAGAACTTCCCAAAAAAAATTTAGTGCATTACTCTTTCACTCTGAGTAGGTAGAATAAGACTCTCAAAAAAATATAAATTCATTACTCTTTTACCTAGAGTAGGTAGAGTAGGACATTTAACTTTCTCCCAACTTTTGCTCAAATTTGTCTCAAATATCATTCAAATTTTCTCGAGTTTTGTTTTACTCAAATTTTACTCAATTTCACACAGTGCACACACTTGCACATTTGTTCTTTTAGTTAGGGAGAATTCTCTAAAATTCAAGGATCTGACACTGTCAGTGAGAGCTCATGCTTAAGGACCTGACAACCTTTTAATTCGGGGAGACCTTTACCCTCAAGGATCCGAACACCCCGACGAATTATTAAATCAGGCTGCAAAATGAATTGTCATTAGCTTTGGCATTCAGATATCGCACTATCTACCGAAATAGATTTGCTATCTAGTTTGCTTCAACCCTCTGCCAAAGAGGGGCATCTGTAGACACCCCATTTTTGCACTGGCTTGATTAATCAACTCGTCCACCCGATCGCAATGATTCCCAATGATGGATGTGTATTCCATTGCTTTATTTTGTTACTAGATGTGTTTCAAAAATCCGGATGAGGTATCTCGAACTGACAAAATCTTAGAAACCACGCTACACTAGGAAAATATGACTCTAGAAACATAGAAATCATCATCTTGCAGATCAAAAAGAAGCTTCACGATAAAAATCACTAAAAAATGATAAAACTACCAAAATACCCCTAATCTTAAAACAACCCTAGAGCCTACATAACGCTTAGAAAAACACAACAAATCGAAACCAAATAAATCATTTCACCAATTTTAATAGAATTCGACAAAATTACGAAAATGCCCCTCATAAAGTTCATGACCATTTCACACAAAAAATTCCATAAATGACACAAACTAATATTTTCATTGAATTCCCTACGAAAAATCGATTCAAAAACATCCTAGAACATTAAAAACCGACTTAAAACGTGAAAAGTCCTCTCCGGGGGTAAAATGGTAATTTCACAATTTTCATAATTAAAAATTTTGAAATTAATAAATAAAATATTAAATAATTAAAGTGAAACATTAATGAAATTAATTTAAAATTTTGAATTAAAAAAATCGATCAATAGGGCTTTCATGAAAAATTGTTGAGGGTTCGTGAAATATTTCTTTAAGGACCCCTCCATTTGGGGGTCCAAAGAATTAAATATATAATAGAGGTGAGTTCTCCAAAAATTTAAAGCCAATCAAGCAAGACTGAAGTAAAGGTATTAAAGTCAATCAAGCAAGACTGAAGTCAAAATTAAAGTCAATTAAGTAAGACTGAAGTCAAGATATTAAAAATCAATTAATTAAGACTAAAGTCAAAATATTAAAAGTCAAACAAATAAGACCAAAAGTCAAAATCATAATAGAGTTCTAATTAAATAATAACTCTATCTAATAGAGTTCTAATTAAAACACGAAATTCTAATTAAAACACAACTCTACCTAAAACAATTTTAACTAAAACACAACTCTAATTAAAATAGCTCTAATTAAACACTAACTCTATCAAAATCAACCCCTAAAAAAATCTATAAATAAATGTGCTCACACCCTATTTTGGTATCAAATCATAAACTCTAAGAGAAGTAGGTCCAAAAGCCCCCTAGCCTCCCATAAACCCTAGTTTTGGAGCCCCAACTCCGTACCTAACATCCCTCCTGCGATTTTAGCCTAAAGAACACCCAAAGCCTTCTAAAAACATCCCAAAATCCGCAACAAAGTTGAAGAGTTCAGATCCAAAAATAAGGAGATACCTTGCCTCAGAGATCCGAAATCAAATCCGGAGACATAACGAAGTAAGGGAGTACGGTACAAGGAGCTATTTTTGTCAGATCTGAGGGAATAAAGTTTGTTATCGGAAAGGTATAAAATTTTTTTTATTTATTTTTATCTAGCTTTTTAGCAATGTAATTTACTTTGGAAGTTAGTAGAGACCGGCTTTGGCCAGGCGGGGTTGGTGCCTAACACCTTCCAACCCCGTAACATGATCCCGAATTCAGTTTTTTTCTGTTCTAGATTAGTCCTTTATCTGTTTAGAGTCATTGATCGGTTCCTAGACCGTAATAACTAGGTGGCGACTCCCAAACCTCAAGGGTCAAAAGTGGATCCGTGCACCCCGCGGATCGAGGGCGCTTTCAAGTACCAAACAAAAGATGAGCGAATGGCACAATACTTGGCCATTAAAAACAAAACTCAAGAAGTTCACAGAGGTAAAAATATGTAGGATCTTGAGAAATGAAAATAGGCATGCAGACTTATTAGCATATATAGTATAGATACCTCATTTTTGCATTCGCTTGATTAATCAACTCGCCAACTCGATTGCAACGATTCCCATTGATGGATGTTTATTCTAATGCTTTATTACTAGATATGTTTCAGAAATCTAGATGAGTATCTCAAACTAACAAAACTGTAGAAACCATGCTACGCTAGGAAAATATAACCCCAAAAACATAAAAATCATCATTTCTCAGACAAAAAGAAGATTCACGATAAAAATCACTAAAAAATGATCAAATTATCAAAATACCCCTAACCTCAAAACATCCCTAAAGTCTACATTACGTTTATGAAAATCCTTTCAAACACCTAAAACAACAAATCGAAACCAAATAAATCATTTCATCAATTTTTATAGAATTCAACAAAATTACAAAAATGCCCCTCATAAAGTTCACGACCATTTCGCACAAAACTTTTTATAAATGATAAAAATCAACATTTCCATTGAATTCCTTACGAAAAAAACTGATTTCAAAACATCTTAGAACATTGAAAATTGACTTAAAACATGAAAAGTCCTCTCCGAGGGCAAAACGGTAATTTTATAATTTTAATAATTAAAAAATCTGAAATTAATAATTAAAACAGTAATTAATGTAAAGTGAAATCTTAATTAAAATCAACTAAGACTAAAGTCAAGATATTAAAGTCAATCAAATAAGACTAAAGTCAATCAAGTAAGACTAAAGTCAATCTTAAAGTCAATCAAGTAAGTCTAAAGTCAAAATCTTAAAGTCAATCAAGCAAGACTAAATTCAAAATCTTAAATTCAATCAAGTGAGACTAAAAGTCAAAATCCTAATAAAATTTTAATTAAATAATAATTCTATTTAAAACAATCTTAATTAAATAATAACTCTATTTAAAACAATCCTAATTAAACAATAACTCTCTTTAAAAGAATTATAATTAAACATTAACTCTATCTAAAAGGCACTTAAAAAAATCTATAAATAGGGTTCCCTATAACCTATTTTCCTATCAAAAAATAAATCCTACAAAAAGTAGGTCAAAAAGCTTCCCTAGTCGCCAATAAACCCTAATTTTGAAGTCCCAACTCTTTACCTAACATCCATACCCCAACTTTAGCTCAAAAAACACCTAGAAACCCTTCCAAAACACCCTAGAAATCCATAAAAAAAATTAGAAAAATTCATAAGGAGATACTTTGTTTTGAAAATCTGAAACGAATCCGATGACAGAATGAAACGAGGAGTACTGTACGAAAAACTATTCTACCAGATCTGAAGGAAAAAGACCGTTGTCTTCGTAAAGGTAAAGATTTTAATTTTTTTTATTTTTTAGGCCTTTTAGCAATGTAGTTCTATTTGAGAATAAGTAGAGACCGGTATTTGTCGGGCGAGGTTGGTGCCTAACACCTTCCAACCTCGTAACGTGATCCCTGGACTCGTATTTTCTTTCGTAAATTAGTTGTCTTTGTTTTTAGAGTCAGTGATCGGTTTCTAAATCGTAATAACTAGGTGGCGACTCCCAAACCTCAAAGGTCAAAAGCGGATCCGCACACCCCGTGGATAGATGGACCTTTTAGTGGCGACTCCACTGGGGACTATTGAGGATCATACTTGAAATACCCCAAGTATGGGAACATTGCCAGGATGACCTAGTTTTTTTTTATTATTTAGTTCGATTTATTTTATTTGCTTATTTGTTTATTTATTTTTGTGATTTGATTGTGAATGATTTTTGGCATTGTATTTTTATCCAATTAAGGGTCTGTTTTTTATGACCCCTAAATAATGAAAGATTCAAATTGACATATGAAAATGATGGAATGATAAAGGTTGGGATAGCAATGTTAAAATATTTTTATAGAACATTCTAGTGAGAATTAAGTCTGGGCACCTATTAATAAAATGTAGATCTCATCGAGTAGATTAATTTAGAATCTGAGTTCAATCAATTTCATTATCGGGAGCCTTAGATATCATCGATGCAAGTTTGGATTGTATTTTATAAATCTGGAATTGTTGCTGAATAAAGGTTGGGACAACAATGTTAAAATACTTTTACATAATATTCTATTGAGAATTAAGTTTGGGCACCTATTAATAAAAAGTATATCTCATAAAGTAGATTAATTTAGAATCTGAGTTCACTCAATTTCGTAATCGGGAGCCTTGGATATCATTGATGCAAATTCGGATTGTATTTTGTAAATCTGGAATTGTTGCTGAATGAAAGTTGGGACAGTAATGTTAAAACGTTTTTAGAGAACAGTCTAGTAAGAATTAAGTCTGGGCACCTATTAATAAAAAGTATATCTCATAAAGTAAATTAATTTAGAATCTGAGTTCACTCAATTTCGTAATCGGGAGCCTTGGATATCATTGATGCAAATTCGGATTGTATTTTGTAAATCTGGAATTGTTGCTAAATGAAAGTTGGGACAGTAATGTTAAAACATTTTTAGAGAACAATCTAGTGAGAATTAAGTCTGGGCACCTATTAATAAAATGTAGATCTCATCGAGTAGATTAATTTAGAACCTGAATTCACTCGATTTTGTTATCGGGAGCCTTAGATATCATCGATGAAAGTTCGGATTGTATTTTATAAATCTTGAATTGTTGCTGAACGAAGGTTGGGACAGCAATGTTAAAACGTTTTTACAAAAACATTCTAGTGAGAATTAAGTCTGGGCACCTTTAATAAAATGTAGATCTCATCGAGCAGATTAATTTAGAACCAGAATTTACTCGATTTTGTTATCAGGAGCCTTAGATACCATCGATGCAAGTTCGGATTATATTTTTCTAATTCACAGAAAATCTGAATTTATCTAGTGTTAGCACAGTTAATGTTCCTGATTTATTTTGTAAGAGTGAGCTCATTCGGCACTAGGATCTTTCTCTTTGGGATGTGTTTCTAGGTTTTTTTTTATAATTAAAAAAAAAAGGGTTCATCGCTCCTCATCTCAACAATTATCATTCTATCATCAATGTAACATCTATTGGAATCTCGATTTATTTTGGGCCACCCATAAGTAACCCTTGATTGGACCATAAAAAATATTAAAAAAAGTTGTGCCTATTGTAGTGATTGGATCTGAACAATTATCATATGATATATTCATTTATTGATTTGCCATGATTTATGTATGCAAGAGATGTGCATGTTTTAATTTTGAATTGAACCATATAAATATGTTTTAATCTTTCTTGATCAATGTGCTTGTATGGTCTATTTGGACCCATGGGCCCATTTGTTTGAAAAAGGCCCCGGGCACACCCCACCCTGTTTTGCACACACCACATGTACGTTTACTGATTTGCACACTTGCATGTCTCATATAGCCAACGTGGCACTAGTGCGTGGCCTGGTCTCTTTAAAGATGCAACGTCAAACACCTCAAACTTAAACATTATATTGTCATCAATATTTCAACATATACATGCAAAGGTAAAATTGAAATTGACAAAATGAAATGAAGTGGGTTAGATAGCACCTGAGAAAGACTTTACAGTCTAGTTGATATTTAACATAATGTCCCTTGAAGTATGTGGGTTGCCTCCTAGAAGCGCTAAGTTTAACGTCTTTAGCCAGACGAAAACATAGTTAATTTTGATAGACGAGGTCATTGAGGAAAAGAACTTCTTCTTGCGGAACATACTCGAGAAAAGGTTTGAGACGTTGGCCATTCACTTTGAACGTGGATCCGTCCTTAGGATTAAGGACTTCAACAACACCATGGGGGTAGACTGTTTGGATAGTATATGGGCCAGTTCATCGAGACTTGAGTTTTCCTGGAAAAAGGTGGAGTCTATTATCATACAACAAAACTCTTTGATTGGAAATGAAATTTCTTCTAAGAATGTGCCTATCGTGAAAAAATTTGGTACGCTCTTTGTACCTTTTGGCACAATCATATGAGTCATTTCTAATATCTTCTAACTCGTCTAGTTGTAACTTTCGCTTCTTACCGATTTTATCAAAATCAAAGTTTAGGTGCTTGATCGCCCAATATGCACGATGCTCGAGTTCTATAGGGAGAAGACAAGCCTTACCAAAAACTAACTGGTAAGGAGACATCTTTATGGGTGTTTTGAATGCAGTCATATAGGCCCAGAGTGAATCACTCAATCTCAAAGACCAATCTTTCCTTGAAGGATTGACTGTTTTTTCTAAGATAGTCTTTATTTCCCTATTAGAAATCTCCACTTGTCCATTTGTTTGTAGATGGTAAGGTGTGGCAACCTTATGCATTATGAGGTCTTTCTTCATCAACGTAGTAAAGATCTTGTTGTAAAAATGTGAGCCACCATCACTTATGATAGCTCGCGGAGTACCGAATCTTGAAAAAATCGTCTCCTTGATGAATTTTATCACAACCTTGTGATCGTTAGTTCTACATGCCATAGCTTCGACCCATTTTGACACATAATCAATAGCAAGTAGAATGTATTGGTAACCCTGGGAGATAGGAAATGGTCCTATAAAGTCTATACCCCATACGTCAAAAATTTCAATGATCAGGATAGGATTTTGAAGCATTTCATTTTTCCTGGAGATTTTTCCTAATCTCTGACATCTATCACAAGATTTGCTAAACTCGTGGGTATCATGAAAAATACTAGGTTAGAAAAAATCACATTATAAGATTTTCATAGCGATCTTCTTATCATTGAAGTGCCCTCCGCATACATGATTATGGCAAAACTCTAGGATATTGATTTGCTCACAGGTTGGAATACAACGTCTAATGATTTGATCGGGACAATACTTAAATAAGTATGACTCATCCCATAAATACCATTTTGTTTTTGACGGAAGACGAAGTTTCTCTTGACTAGTCATTTCGACTGGGAATTGACCTGTAACTAGGTAGTTGACAATGTCCGTATACCATAAAGCATTGGCTTGAGAGATTTGCATAAGTTTCTCATTAGAAAAGGATTTAGAGATGGGTAAAGACTCTTCAGATGGCTTGTTAACTATCTTAGACAAGTGACCAACTACGACATTTTCTGCCCCCTTTTTGTCTCGGATCTCGAGATCAAACTCTTGTAGAAGTAGAATCCAACAGATTAACCTTGTTTTAGCATCTTTCTTTGATAGAAGGTACTTCAATACTACGTGGTCTGTGCAGATCACGACTTTAGATCCTATGAGGTAGGGGCAAAATTTTTCAACGACATAGACCACTACTAGCATTTCCTTCTCTGTTGTAGAGTAGTTAAACTGAGCATCGTTAAGGGTTTTACTAGCATATTGGATAACATGAGGTTGTTTTTTGATTCGCTGACCCAAAACAACGCCTATTGCATAATCCGAAGCGTCGCACATAACTTCGAATGGAATGCTCCAGTTTGGAGGTTGAATAATGGGTACCGAGGTTAACTCGGACTTGAGCTTGTTGAACGTAGAGAAACATGACTCTGAAATGTCGAAATGAACATCCTTTCCTAATAGCTCACATAAAGGTTTCAAGATTTTCTCGAAATCTTTAATGAATCTACGATAGAAACCCACATGGCCTAGGAATGACCTAATTTCTTTGACCATTCTAAGAGGTGGTAATTTTTTTATTAGACCTACCTTCGCCTTATCTACCTCAATCCCCTTAGCATAAACAATGTGCCCTAGCACAATTCCCGATGTTACCATGAAATGACATTTTTCCCAATTAAGGACTAGATTGACCTCTTGGCAAGGTACAAGGACCAAAGTCAAGTGATGGAGACATTCCCCAAAACTTGGTTCGAAAACTAAAAAATCATCCATGAACACTTCGAGATATCTTTTAAGCATGTCAGAAAATATACTCATCATGCACCGTTGAAAGTAACGGGTGCATTGCACAATCCAAAAGACATGCGACAATACGCAAAAGTTCCAAAGGGACATGTAAAAGTTGTTTTCTCTTGATCGATTGGAGCAACAGGTATCTGGTTGTACTCAGAATAACCATCTAAGAAGCAATAGTAAGAATGTCTTGCTAGACGCTCTAACATTTTATCAATGAAAGGTAAGGGGAAATGATCCTTAGAAGTCATTGAGTTGAGTTTCCTATAATCGATACACACTCTCCATCCATTTTGGACTCGAATGAGGATTAATTCGTTGTCTTGGTTCACTAGCACAGTGATACCAAATTTCTTAGGAACTACTTGTATAGGACTTACCCAATGACTGTCAGAGATAGGATAGATAATATCCGCATCTAGCAATTTCATCACTTCCATCTGAACCACGTCTTTCACGATAGGATTTAGCCGACTATGAGGTTCTAAGGAAGGCTTAGCAAAATTCTCTAAACGAATATGGTGCATCACCACAGATGGACTAATTCCCTTGATGTCAGCTATCTCCAATCAATAGCTTTCTGATGTTCTCTTAATACTCTTAACAACTTTCACTCTTGAACTTCATTGAGGTGAGAGGAAATGATCACGGACAAGGTTTCATTTTTGCCAAGAAATGCATATCTCAAGGTCTTTGAAAAAGACTTGAGTTCTAATTTTGGAGGCTTGATAAGAGAATGAACAAAATTGGATGTGCGCACAGGAAGACTTTCAGCTTTTGCATGCCACCACACAGAATCTAAGAGTGGAACGGATTCAAGCAAAGCATTGACTTTGCCTGTAGACTCTTCTACGTTCAAGTCAAGGTCAAAGTAAGCCAAACATTTCGTTAGGGGATCAGAGTACCCTAATTCTTGATACGTTTGATTGACTAGTGTATCTATCATGTTCACTTCCTCCATACCATCATCTACATCAATTCCTTGGAAATTGTGGAAGACGTTCAGTTTCACTTTCATATCCCCAAATGCTAAAATCATAATCCCTTTTCTACAATGAATGACTGTGTTAGACGTGGCTAAGAATGGACGTCCTAAGATGATAGGAATATGACTGTTCGAATTGATGATTGGCTTTGTGTCTAAGACAACAAAGTTAATAGGAAAATAGAAATCTTTGACTTTAACTATCACGTCCTCAATTATACCCTTTGAAATTTTTATGGACCTATCGGCTTGACTCAACGTAATATCGATGGATTTCAAAACCTCCAAACCTAATTGTTTATAAACCGAATATGATAAAAGGTTCACACTGGCCCCTAAGTGTAAGAGACATTTTGCAACCATTTGATTTCCAATTTGAATGGAAATTGTCGGACATCCAGGATCCTTAAATTTTGGTGCAATCGTTTGTTGGATGAGCGACGAAGCTTGGGCTGCCATGATGGCTTCCGAAGGAAATGGTGTTTTCCTTTTAGCTGTGATCAAATCCTTTAGGAATTTCGCATAAGAACATATCTGCTTAATGGCATCTAGGAATGGGATATTGATATGCACATTTTGGAAGACTTCTAAGACACTTTAGACACCCCATTTTTGCATCCGCCTGATTAATCAACTTTTCAACCCGATCGCAACGGTTCCCAATGATGGATGTTTATTCCAATGCTTTATTTTGTTACCAGATATGTTTTAGAAATCCGGATGAGGTATCTCGAACTGACAAAACCTTAGAAACCACGCTACGCTAGGAAAATACGATTCCAAAAACATAGAAATCATCTTCTTGTAGACCAAAAAGAAGCTTCATGATAAAAATCACTAAAAATGACCAAATTACCAAAATACCCCTAACATCAAAATAACCCTAGAGCTTACGTTACGATTAGGAAAATCCATTCAAACACAAAATAACAAATCGAAACATAATAAATCATTTGGCCAATTTTCACAAAATTTGACAAAATTACGAAAATGCCCCTCATAAAGTTCATGATCATTTCACAAAAAATTTCATAAATGATAAAAACCAACATTCCCATTCAATTCCTTATGAAAAATTATTTCGAAAACATCTTCAAACATTAAAAATCGACTTAAAACGCAAAAAGTTCTCTCCGGGGATAAAACGGTAATTTCACAATTTTTATAATTAAAAATATCAAAATTAATAAATAAAATATTAAATAATTAAAGTGAAACATTAATGAAATTAATTTAAAATTTTGAACTAAAAAAATCAATCAATCAGGCTTTCAGGCAAAATTGTTGAGGGTTCGCAACATATTTCTTTAAGGACCCTTCCATTTGGGGGTCTAAAGAATTAAAGATATAATAGAGGGGGGTTCTCCAAAAAATTAAATTCAATCAAGAAAGACTAAAGTCAAGATATTAAAGTCAATCAAATAAGACTAAAGTCAAAATTAAAGTCAATTAAGTAAGACTAAAGTCAAGATATTAAAGTCAATCAAGCAAGACTAAAGTCAAGATATTAAAGTCAATCAAATAAGACTAAAGTCAAAATTAAAGTCAATTAAGTAAGACTAAAGTCAAGATATTAAAGTCAATCAAGCAAGACTAAAGTCAAGATATTAAAGTCAATCAAATAAGACTAAAGTCAAAATTAAAGTCAATTAAGTAAGATTAAAGTCAAGATATTAAAGTTAATCAATTAAGACTAAAGTCAATCAAATAAGACCAAAAGTCAAAATCCTAATAGAGTTCCAATTAAACAATAGAGTTCTAACTAAAATATAACTCTACCTAAAACAATTCTAATTAAAATACAACTCTACAAAAAATAATTCTAGCTAAAATACAACTCTAACTAAAAGAATTTTAATTAAACACTAATTCTATCTAAATCAACCCTTAAAAAAATCTATAAATAGGGGTCCTCACACCCTATTTTCGTATCAAATCAAAAATCCTAAGAGAAGTAGCTCAAAAAGTCCCTCTAGCCTGCCATAAACCCTAGTTTTGGAGCCCCAACTCCTTAACTAACACCCATACATCAATTTTAGCTCAAAAAATACCTAGAAGCCCTTCAAAAACACCCCCAAAATTCATAAAAAAATCCGAAGAATCCAGATCTAAAGAAGGGATACCTCGCCTCGGAGATCAGAAATCAGATCCGGAGATAGACTGAAGCAAGGAATACTGAACAAGGAGTTACTCTGTCAGATCTGAGGGAACGATAAAGTTATCTTCGAAAAGATATAATTTCTTAATGTTTTAATCTAGATTTTTTTTTAGCAATGTAATTTATTTGGAAAATTAGTAGAGACCGGCTTTGGCTGGGCGGGGTTGGTGCCTAACACCTTCCAACCCCGTAACGTAATCCCTGGACCCTTTTTTCTTTCGTAGATTAGTAATGTTTGCCTTTCTTAGAGTCAGTTTGGTTCCTAGACCTTAATAACTAGGTAGCGACTGCTCCCAAACCTCAAAGGTCAAAAGCGGATCCGCGCACCCCGCGGATCGAGGGCGCTTTCAGTAACGACTCTACTAGGGATCGTTGAGGATCAAACTTGAAAAATCCCAAGTATGGGAGCATTGTTAAAGCGACCTAGAATATTTTATTTAGTTTGTCTAGCTGTTTATTTTATCTATTTGTTGTTATTTTGGTTTGATTATTAATTATGCGTTTGGACTTTGAATATTTGGTATTTTAGCATATTATTGTTATGATTCAAATCGAGCATTATTTATTATTGTTTTATCCAATTGAGGGTCATTTATGGTGATCCTAAATAATGCAAAATTCCAAAAGGGTTATTAATGGATTAATGGTGGTTGAAGCGGGGAGATCGCCGTTTTTTATTATTATTATTATTTTGTTTTTAGGCATGCGTTGGTTATGCTTGGACGTTTTTTTTTTAAATAATAAAGAAGAATCCTTTGGTTAATCTCTATAGTTGTATGATAGTTTTTTGTGATCATTTTGTTTTAATCTGAGGGTTGTGCTGTCTATTGACAGCAAGAAAAAAAAAAAGCAAAAAAAAAAAAGAAAGAAATTTTTTTTGTGCTTTTGGCAACAGCAATGTACAAGACAACGTGGGTGGTGTGCATGAAGTAAATTTTCTTTTCTTATTCTCTGAACCCAATGTTTAAGTTGATGGGGTGGTGGGTTCTTAGTAAAAATATTATTTTACTTTTAAAACCCATACTTATTTGAGCTTTGAACATGTTTTCTTCCCAATCTCATCGTCTTCAACAGACGAATCTGTTTGAACTGTTCGGTTTAAGACCCAAAAAATCGTTGTTTTCTTCTAATAGAGAGTCATAAAATTCTGAATCGACAACCCCCTTGAAGTTTATTTGATCAAGAACAAGTTAACCACACTCTTCAGTCGGCTGTCAAAGAAAACTTAATGAGGCGCTGGTTTATATCGACATAATTTTTTTTCTCTCGAAGTGAAACGATGGATTTCACTTGAAGAGCCAAAGATCTTTGCTGGAAAATGTGTTTCTCGTTTGTTTTTTTAATCTCTGATTCGTCTCCCCGAACAATCGACAGATTTTTTTTCTCCTCGAAGTGAAACGGAGGATTTTAGTTGAAGAACCAAAGATCGTTGTTGAAAGTGTATTTCGTTTCCTTTAAATCTCGGATTCGTCTCTTCGAGCAAAAATGTTTTTTTTATTGCGTTTGAAAGCTTAAATCGTGAATGAAAAGGTAGGATAATGCAATTGTTTCACTTCGTTTGGGCCGAACTTGATCTTGATCGACCTCTCTTCTCACTGTCGAAGAGAAATTCAGATTTTGGTTGTTCAGATTATTAAAAACACAGAGATTTGAACGACTATGGGTTAAGAAATCGAGCTTAAAGATGTTTCGAATCAGCTCCTGTTCATTTAAAATTTTTTTTTTGAACATTGATGGTCGATCCATTCCTAGTTGTTATTTGGTTTGTTCGGCCAAATCGTAGAATCGTTTTCTGTGTTCGATTTTGCAAATTCGAATTTGGTAGAATGTTGAAAACAGATTTTTGCTAGTTTGGTGTGCAACCTTCGAATTTCATTAGAAGTGTGAGTTTTTTTTTTTTTTTTTTTAAATTTCTTTGATTGGACTCGTTGTGTCGTTGAACTCGAATATCAAAATTGTAATCCATTGAGTGTTGGTTCGATTTCGGGATCACTCAAAGAGGGAGGTTTTGGGGTTGACATTTTCTGAAAATTATTAAAATTTTCGATGATTAAAACCAATGGTTTAAACGGGAAGCCATGGTTAAATAAGCGTATTCTTGTGTGATTTTCGCTTAATTATGAAAATTATGATTATTCGATTTGTCTTGATTTTTTATGGACACACCATCATGTTAACACACCAATTGACATTTAATAATTATTTATGTTCAAAAGAATTGGTGGGTTATAAATTAATAATGGGTTGCTAATATACTTCAATGTTGTTCAAATTGTTGTGAAAGACTAGTGGCAACCCTCTTTGTGGCGGAATGATCTGTTATTTTGACACACCAATTGTTCTAATGTCACCTTAATGATTTACATGGAAATTGGGGTGACACCAGTAAAAGATGGTTTGTCAACAATGATCCACTTGTTGGCTAATTTTTTATTAGGATTTTTTTTTTGTTTTTTTATTTAAAAAATAAGGGTATTTGATTTTAAAATCTCCATCCTAACGAATATCCAATCATCCTCAATTCAATATGCTTTGAAATTCTAAATTATTTTGGATCACCCGAAATGACCCTTGATTGGTATACATAAGGAAATAATGTTGGATTAAATGCTTGTTTCTAATATCGGTATATGCTTAATGTGCTTATCTTTACTTATGTGATTCGAATGGTGTTGATCTTGATTAAATATTCATATGATTCGAATGGTGTTTGATTTGATAAAATATTCATGCGATTCATGATTGGTTTAATTGGACCCATGGGCCCATTTGTTTGAAAAAGACCCCGGGCACATCCCACCCTGTTTTGCACATACCACATGCACGTTTACTGTTTTACCCACTTACACGTCCCATATAGCCGACGTGGCACTAGTACGTTGCCCGGTCTCTTCGGAGATGCGACGTCATTCATGAAAACCACAACTCTAGTCACGTACCTTAGGGTATATTAAACTGGGGGATCAATACCGTCTGATCAGGTGATTTTGAGAGATATATTAATGCACCCAGGTTGGAGCGACCTGAGCCTTTGACCTATTGTAAGCCACACAGTCACATGTCCCGATTGCCAACGTAGTACTAGTACGTGATCGGTCCCCTTGTGGGATGCCAAACCATTTACGAAAGCTACAACTCTTGACTCGTACCCATAGGTATGTAAAAGATAATCTAAGTATATCAATTGCATTTCTTGGTCAAAATTGGTGCCTAAGCAAGATCTTGCCCCGTTGTACCCTACTGTACGAGGAGGATAGACTACGTCTATTCTAGATGAGAGGTATTTAAGTGGGCCCTTACTCAGCATTGTGTGCCACCTCTCAATTGGAGATCAAACTGGCTGTTTTTGGCTTCAGAGAAGTGAATTGAGGTTTTAGATTATCACCTATACGGTATATCAAATCAAGTCCTCACGTATCAAAAGGTATATAGGTGTGTTCGGGCAAGGGTGGCCAAATAAAAATGCATTGCACGTAGTAAGCTTAGAGTCTAGAAACCTTCCCAGTAGGTCACGACTCGAACTTATCGCGGGTGTTCCCGGGTTGTTTATTGAATGGAACCTTTTGATTGATGAATGTATGTGAATGATGTGAATGATGAGATCAGAGTATATGATTGTCCTCAAGAATCAAAAATGTTATTTTTGAAAATTAAAATGGGTACACCGACTTAGTAAAGAATCTATTTTTTTACAATAATGACCCAGTCCATTCCAACAATCATGGTGGGCCGGGCCATTTAAATTGAAATGGAAATCAAATTTTCAAAAGAAGAAAAATAGTTTATAGGAGAAAAATATTTTCCAGAAAAGAATGTTTTCCAAGAGAAATGTTCTCTAGAAAAAATATTTTCTAAATAAAAAGAAAATTGATATTTTACATGGACCTTGGAAGAGTACTAAAATACCCTTTTGTGTCGAACCAGGATGCTAGTCACAGGCGATAACCCAATCGATTAGTTAGTCAAAACAACTGTCATAGGAATGCACCCTGTAGAGAAGATCAATTTTGGGAGATTCATGTTGAGGAGTGCTCTCTACTTCCATGAATTTGAGATAGACGGGAACCTCTTACATGCTATGGCTAAGCGATGGAACCCCTATCTGCACATATTCCATATGGGGTATATGCATTTGTGCCCCACTCACGAGGATTATTGTACTATCATGAGGATATCCACTTCAGGACCTCTAGTCAGGCCCTCATTGAAGATCGGATATTCTGGTGACCTCGCCACAGGACTGAACATTTCTAAGGAAGAAGCCAAGGCCTTAGTTCATAACGGGAAATTGGATTTAGTACCTTTATTGAGCTTGTATCGCTCCCGCAGTCATCCTATCAATGTAAAACCCGAAGCCTGGCAAGCCGCTAAAGATTATCGATTATGCTTAGGAATCCTAACCCAATACATACTGACCTCTAATAGTGATGGCCAAACCATCCCTGAGTCCTTCATAGATATAGCCTCTCAACTCTTAAGGAAAGCCAACTCGGTACTTCTCATCCTAGCTGAAACTTTCTCAGGTTTAGATGCCATAAAAAATGGTGAACGGGAAAGCTTCAAAGGAAGCTCCTATTTACTCTATATGTGGCTTTGTGGTCATTTCAAAATCGTAGATGTTCCCTCAAACCTCGAATATGGGCCAAAATACTTTTCCAAGAGAAACCTGTTAGTGCGTCACAACTCAGTCAAAGCTTGGAGCAAATAGTTAGACTCTCGCCTTGTATGTCATATCGGTTTTAGGTGCCCTTGGTGGATGACTGATGCCCCTGTTCAAGGAACCAAATGATCCTATTATGTCCGTCTGATGGGTTTAGAAGAAACATCTTTTACCATCCTAATCTGATCCCAGAACAGTACGACGTACCTATAGAATTATCTTTACCTCAGCACAAAGCTTTCTTTTCCCCCGAGCCTTTGACCGAAAAGTTAGTACACCTTAGGGTATCTAAACGGACCAGCAGAATTCAAAGAGCCAGTTGTTAGAGCCAAGAGGGTCAAGCCTGACAGCAATCTTGATGACCATCAAGACAAAATCAAGCGTTCATGTAAAAATAGTTCAAGTCAAATTTGTTGAAAGATGTTTTAATAAAAACATATTGTTTGTCAATCATTTTCAATAAAACTATCTTTCTTTTTTAATAAATATTTATTTCCTTTTCGAATACTCATTGTGTGAATGGATTAATTAATGGATTGGTGCACAAACCTCAATAAAATGATTCTTTAAAATGTTATCAAGGGGGTAATACTGAAATTGACTAAATCTACCTTTGATGGGGTCATATAGGATTATCATTACGTCCAAACTCAAGCGTCCACCTCCTAGTTGGAGTCGTAAGTCCAGTCGGTTAGAACGAGCCACAGTACCAAGTCAACAAGTAGAAATGGCTTCAGAATCTGAGCTCACAGAGATCCATAAGATCTTGGCAGCCTTTGCCAATGATATTAACAGTATAAAAGGCAAAGTGGAAGTGTTAGAACAGACCTCGGAATCGATGGGAAATCCTCTAGATGGCTCAAAGGGAAAAAAGGTTGAAGAGAAACATCCACGTGAAGTCTTCGAACTCGACGGAGACGAAGAGTATGTTGATGAAAATCCGACGTTATCTAACAGAATGTCTCAATTGGAGTCAGCTATGAAAAGTATAAAGGGTATTGATGAAATTGCAGCAGGCATTGAAGCTCTGAACTGCTTCCCTAGAATCCATTTGCCAGAGAAGTTTGTGATGCCAGAAATAAACAAGTTCAGTGGGACAGGGTGTGCGAAAACACATCTTAAGGTGTATGTTACCAACATGCGCACTATGGGGCTCAGCGACGAACAGATGACATTATTGTTCCAAAGAACTTTATCAGGATCAGCATTACATTGGCTAATGTCTCAAGATCTAGTTACGGTGGATACATGGGAGAACATGTCAAAGGCCTTCTGGAATCAGTATAAGTACAGTACCGAGATTGCGACTTCAAGAAGGGATTTTGAAGCAACTAAACAGAAAAATGGGGAGACATTCATTGATTTCATTGGTCGTTGGAGGACCAAGGCTACTCAAATGTGGGATAGACCTTCGGAGAAGGAACAAGTAGCGATTATCCTAAAGAACCTTTCACAAGGATATGCTCAACACCTAGTGGCCCAATATCTCCCTAGTTTTGAGTCCCTATTACAAGCTGGAAGTCAACTCGAGGATGCATTTGCCTCTAGGGTTCTTTCTAACCCCTCAGATAACAAATCTAAGAAACCATATGTAACCAAACCTAATACCAACCACGTCTACATAGCCAACACGTCAGCTACCCCATCTCAACCCCCAGTCAGGACTAATAACCAGGTTCACCCAAGTCAACCTCGAACTCCGCGTCAGTTTACCAATCTAGGATGAGTCTCACTGTAGCGCTTCACAAATTGATGAAAAAATGCTTCTTACCCCTATCCAACCCCGACCTTTACCTAATCCCTTGCCAGCTGGACACAATGCTAACTTGTTCTGCGAGTTCCATCAAAACCCTGGCCATCACACGGATCGATGTATCACCTTGTGCCATGCCATTCAAAACCTTATTGACAACAAAAAGGTCACAATCCCTAGCCCACCAAATGTCACCACTAATCCACTACCTACTTATCAACCTCCACTAACCCTGAACATGGTTTCTCACATCCCATTACTATTCGACCCTGTTTCTCTCATCCATCCAATCCAAGTTAAATCACCTAGTTACCCCCTTGCCGGGATAGCCTTCACTGATGAGGTTTTCATCACAAACTATGAACCATTTGATTTAACCTCGGATGATACGTATTGTTTATCCCCGCCTCGCTACAATAGTCCCGCATTCACTAGTTACCTGTTGGCTCAGATGAACCTGAAAAGCCCTGTACCTTTAACAGATAAAGATCCATACTTGTTGATTGAAGAAGATGAGCCCTTCCCTCTCTCCTGTGATGAAGTTAGACATATGACTCGAGGGGGAAGAGTTTTTAAGCCACAAGAACTCTATGTTGATAATCCTGCAGCCCTAGCAAGAAAACAAGGAGAAGATCCCACTAAGGAAAGCATCGAAGAAGATAACTCCGTGATCAAGCAGTTGAAAAAATCAGGGGCCAATATCTCAGTATGGGGTTTACTCATGGCTTCCACTGCTCATAGGGAGGTTGTTCTCAAAGCACTAAACACAGCCCAAGTCTCCCTTGATACTTCTCCAGATCAGCTGGCCAGTATAGTAGGGGCAACTTACGTGGAGAATATCCTATCCTTCTCGGACTCAGATCTCCCAAAAGAAGAAGCAAGCCACATTAAGCCGTTACACATTACAGTTGACTGTAACGGGATGAGGGTACCTCTAGTTTTGATCGATAACGAGAGTGCACTGAACGTTTGCCCGCTGAAAATGGCTATTTGTCTCGGGTTTAAGGTTGAAGATCTCAAGCCTACTAATCAAGGTGTTAGGGCCTATGATAACACCAAGAGGGATGTACTGGGAATTTTGCACCTTCAATTTTCCACAGGCATAGCTGAATTTCTTGTGGAATTTCAAGTCATTGATATCCAGTCCTCTTTCAATTTACTGTTAGGGAGGCCATGGTTACACCAAATCAAAGCTATCCTTTCCACGCTGCACCAGAAGGTCAAATTTATCAAGGATGGGCTAGTGATTACTCTCCATGGAGATGTTGAAATTGTAGGGATTATAAATAGTACTGAAGCTAAGGATGAGCTGTTGCTTGAGATTCAGCCAGAACAACAGGGAGTAGAGCTCAATGGGTTCAAGTTTGAAAAGATATTCTCAGTCCAATGGGATCAAGCCATGAAAGAATATTTTCCAATGGAAAATACCTCTAATTGCTACATGGCCAATATATTCAAGAAAATGAAATTCTTCCCTGGTATGGGCTTAGGTCGCAAGCAGCAAGGTATTAAAGAGGCACCAGTGATTAAAGAGGTCATCGGCACATTTGGACTAGGATATAAGCCTACTAAGGAAGATTGGGCCCAATACTAGAAGACAAAACGGGACAAGGCCATTGCAAAAAGGCAAAGGCGCACCACGGATCTCATTAAAATGAAGTCCTATCGAAAGACCCTCAATGGTTATTTTGTGAAAGAAAGAGAAGATTTCTGTTACTGTGGGTTCCCAAAGTCGTTCATTGATCACATCACAGGTACTCGTCTGCCGGGGTTTGAAATCTTCTTTGGCATGGAATGGCCTGAAAAGGAAGCAAGCACAAAAGTTAAAGAGAAGAAAGTTAAAGACTGGCAACTCGATCTGGACTCCCTCAACATCGATCAGCTATTCATTGAAGATCATAGTGTCTTAGTGTTGTCAGTCAGTAATCAAACCCGCTGTTGGGTGTCTCTCAAATTATCATGTAATTAGTCATGTGTTGCATGTCAAGGCTGGATCTATCGGTCCCATTAGTCCTGTTCAGTCTGACATGCCAGTTGAGTCCTTTATTTCTGTTGAGTCTGTTATTTCTAGTGAGTCTATTTTTCCTACTGAGTCAAGTGAGTCTGTCAAGTCTGCAATGAGTCTTGTTACCCCATCTCTTTTTAATGAAATGAAAGAAATTTTTGATTACCCCGAGAGCAATAACAATTTGACTAATAATCTGGCTTCGGAAGGAGAATCTTCTGACGAAGAACCTCCCCCTGAAATAATCAAATTACTTGAACAAGAAGATGAACGTCGGGCTCAACCTCTAATAGAGGAAATAGAGGTTATCAACCTCTGAACAAGAGAAAGTCCTCAAGAAATTCGGATTGGGGTCACTTTATCTCCCAATGAACGCAAAGGGATAGTAGACTTTCTCAGAAAGTTTAAAAACGTGTTCGCGTGGTCTTACTAGGATATGTCGGGAGTAAGCACAGATATTGTTCAACATCGGATTCCGTTATATCCTGATGCTCGACCAATCAAACAGAAACTTCGACGTATGAAACCGAAATGGACTTTGAAAATTAAAGAAGAAGTTACGAAGCAGATTAACGCTGGATTTTTGGAAGTAGTAGAATACCCTGAGTGGATTGCCAATGTCGTCCCGGTGCCGAAAAAGGATGGAAAAGTCAGGATGTATGTGGATTTTAGAGACTAAAAAAAACAAGCCCAAAAGATAGTTTTCCTTTACCACACATAGATGTCCTAGTAGATAGTACAGCAGGGCACGCTTTGTTGTCCTTCATGGATGGATTTTCAAGGTACAATCAGATAAAGATGGATCCTCGAGATATGCAAAAAATGTCGTTTATCACACAGTAGGGAACCTTTTGCTACAAGGTCATGCCTTTTGGTTTGAAAAACGCTGAAGCCACCTATCAAAGAGCAGCCACGACTTTACTACATGACATGATACACAAGGAAATCGAAGTCTATGTAGATGATATGATAGTCAAATCTAAGGAACGACTGGGGCACGTTACTACGTTAGAAAATTTTCTCACAAGGATTCAAAAGTACCAACTCCGCCTCAACCCACAGAAATGCGTATTTGGAGTAACTTCTGGGAAACTATTGGGATTTGTGGTCAGTTAGAGAGGGATCGAAGTAGACCCTGTGAAGATTAAAGCTATCCAAAAGATGCCGTCGCCTGAGACTGAAAAGCAGATTCGAGGTATTTTAGGCAGAATCCAGTATGTTAGCAGATTCATTATCAACTCACCAACGTCTGTGAACCTATTTTCAAGCTTCTCAAGAAGAATGAACCAACAATTTGGAATGAGCAATGTCAAAAGGCTTTCGACCAAGTCAAGGAGTATCTTTTAAACCCACCTATTTTGGTTCCACCTACACCGGGTGAACCACTTCTTCTTTATCTGTCAGTCACAGAAGAAGCTATGGGATGCATGCTTGCACAATATGACAAAGATACTCGCAAAGAGAGGGCTATATACTACATCAGTAAAAAGATGTTAGAATATGAACGAAAATATTCGACTCTCGAAAAAACTTGCTTAGCACTGGTATGGGCTACTCAGAGACTCCGGCACTATATGCTATCTCAATCCATTATCCTGTTAAAGCCGACGTTGATAAGGAGAACCGCGCAATGATTATTGTTTCTATCAGAGTTTGACATCACGCATGTTACACAGAAGTCTATCAAAGGGAGAGCTGTAGCAGAATACTTGGTAGATCACCCTGTAGTAGAAGGAATAAGGCCTGTTGATCAATTCCCAGATGAGAACATCTTGCACGTTTAAGAAGAATCATAGAACCAAACATGGCAATTGTATTTTGATGGAGCCGCCAATCAAAATGGGTATGAAATAGGGGCAGTCCTGTTTTCTCCGGAAGGATGCCACATTCCTATCGCTATTAAATTAGCCTTTTCGAACACTAATAACACGGTTGAATATGAGGCGTGCATCGCGGGGCTCGAAGCTACTTTGAACCTGGGCATTACAGAAATTGAAGTTTTTGGGGATTCAACCTTGGCCATACATCAGTCATTGGAAGAATGGAAGACTAGGGATGAAAAATTGAAACCTTATCATGAGTATTTGTTAAACTTAGTCAGTAAGTTTAAAGCTATCATGTTCCATCACTTGTCAAGGGAGGATAACAGATTTGCTGACTCCTTAGCAACTTTATCTTCAATGATCCATTTACCCCCTGGCATGGAATTGAGGTCGATCACTGTTGAAGTCAAAGACAAACCCGCATACTGCCATCAAATCAATATTACTACTCGACTACCTGATGGAAAGCCATGGTACACAGATATAAAGAGAGTGTTTGAAAAACAAGAATTCCCGGAAGAAGCATCGAGGAAGGAACGACAAACCCTACTAAGATTAGCATCTCAATTCATCCTATGCGCAGGAAGTTTATACAAAAGATCTTATGATGGGATTCATTTGTCGTGTGTTGATGAAGATCAAGCTGAACAGATAATGGTTGAACTACATTCAGGAGAATGTGGCCCTCACATGAGTGGGAAAATGTTAGCTAAGAAAATTATGAGACAAGGATACTACTGGCCCACGATGGAAACAGATTGTCATCACATGGTCAAAACCTGTCATAAGTGCCAAATACATGCGAACCTTATACATGTGCCACCATCTCAATTAGTGGGTCTGACTTCACCATGGCCATTCTCAGTCTGGGGAATTAACATTATTGGTAAAATATCGCCTGAGGCATCAAACGGGCATGAATACATTCTAGTTGCCATCGATTATTTCACCAAATGGGTCGAAGCTGCCTCTTATGATGTCCTCACTGCGTCTCGAGTTGCAAAGTTTATTCAAATGAACATCATCAGTCGATACGCGATACCTTCGGAGTTGATCTCTGATAACGGGTCACACTTCAAAGATGAGGTTATCAAATTGTGTTCAAAATTTAAAATCTCACACCACAAATCATCTCCTTACCACCCTCAGACTAATAGAGCAGTCGAAGCAGCTAATAAGAATCTCAAGACTATCATCAGGAAAATGTGTCAATCACATCGAGATTGGTCAGAAAAACTGTCATTTGCACTATGGGCATATCGAACTTCAATTCGATCCTCTACTGGAGCCACTCCTTACTCCTTAGTGTATGGCATGGAAGCAGTCTTGCCAGTTGAAATGGAAATTCCGTCTCTCAGGGCCTTGTTGGAAAGTCAATTGTCAGAAGCAGATTGTGTTCGATCGAAGAAAAACAACTAAGAGCTTTTTACAACGTGCAAGTTTATCAAAGAAGAGTCGCCCGTGCGTTTGACAAAAGGTTCAAGGCCTGTCACTTACAAGTTGGAGATTTAGTACCTATCTTTGACCCTAGAGGGAAGTTCAAATCAAATTGGAGAGGTCCGTTCATCATCAAGGAAATATTATCAGGAAAAGCTGTCAGGCTTCAAGATCGTGATGGAATCGATTTACCAGAACCAACCAACCTTGACCAAATCAAACGGTACTACATTTAAGGAGGCCATCTTTGGCCGAATCAATTCTCCTATTACCCAGTTCAATATCTCCTTTCTCAACCCTTTGCAGCCTTTTCAAAAAAAAAATTATACCTTTTTCTTTCTCTACCCGATCACCTAACCTAGGGGAGGGAAGATTCGAACTACGTTTTGGTCTGATCCTAAAATTCTGGGGTACGTAGGCAACCTGAGAAGTTACTTCAGGCCCGACCATATCAAAATAAAAAAAATCTATTTCCCCACATAATAAAAAATCAAGAAAAAATTCAAAAGAAAAGAAAAATATCTTCAAAATGGGGAAGAAAATTTAAGGCAAAATAAAAGAAATGCCACACAAGGGGCATTTAGGTTTTTGAACCTCAAAATCCCTTTCTTTTTATATCCAGTCCTAAGCTTACCTATAAAAGTCCTCCTAAGTACCGTGCGAAAAGTCAGGAAAAATACAAAACATGATCAGACAGTAATTCCATAAGGAAGAAAAGAAAAAAGCCTGCTAGGTTGAAAAACTGAAAAGGGTGACTTAGGCAAAAATTAAGGCAAGCTCGTAAGGTTGAAAATCTGAAAGAACAATTTTGGCAACAATCAGAGCAAAAAAAAAAAAAAGGGACTCGCTAGATTGAAAACCTGAAAAGGCGGTCTAGGCAAAAGTTAGAGCAAACTCGCTAGATTGAAAACCTGAAAAGGTGATCTAAGCAAAAGTTAGAGCAACAAGGAAAAAATAGAAGAAAATCTTTGGGGAGTTAAAAGCTAAGAGTGGTCTGAGAAGTCCGAGTAATCAAGTTCAATACTTAACTTAAATTAGGCACAGACTCGGAAGCTACAAGTATCTTGTCTACGATCAATCTGAAATATTTTACTTTCCCAAGTGAACCAAGGGAGATAAGGGTAAATTTTATGATGAGTCTCGAAAGGAAATAATTTTGTTCTCTTGAGCCTGACTCAAAACCTTCAATAAAATTAATCAAAATTAAAAGTTGAGTCTTTATTGCGCTTGTGGTAATCAAATATTTCAAACCTTCATACAAGGGGCATTTTCTTTCTTCTTTAATGTAACTTTTCCCCTTTATACTAGGGGCATTTTTTTTTATGATGTGTTCAATTATCTTCAATGCCATGTTCATTGTCAAACTAGGGGCATTTTGTTTTTGAGCAATGTTAATCCTAAAAGATAATGAGAACCCCAAACTTAAGGTTACCCTCTTGATAACAGTTTTTCGAAAAACTTTTGAGGTTCAAAAGAAATAAAAACTCGGGTTTTAAATTCATAAAACTCTTGGATAAAACCTCGAGGTTCAAACAAAAGTATTTTGGATCTCACATAGGAGATAGGGCATTCATTATGTCTCAGATCTATTCATTTCCAGATCCAACCCCTCTTTTCTAGATTCATTTTCAATCGTTCTTTCCCAGATTTATTCCTTTAGTCTCAGTTTTACTCAGTCAGATACCGCCAAGGGTTTTCTCAGAATTATGCTCAGATGCCGCCTAGGATTTTCTCGGAACTATGCTCAGATGCCGCCGAGGGCTTTCTCAGAATTATGCCCAGATGTCGTCGAGGGTTTTCTCGGAATTATGCTCAGATGCCGCCGAGGGTTTTCTCGGAACTATGCTCAGATGCCACTGAGGGTTTTCTCGGAATTATGCTCAGTTGCCGCCGTGGGCTTTCTAGAAATTATGCTTAGATGCCGCTGAGGGTTTTCTCGGAACTATGCTCAGATGCCGCCGAGGGCTTTCTCGGAATTATGCTCAGTTACCGCCGAGGGTTTTCTCGGAACTATGCTCAAATGCCGCCGAGGGCTTTCTAAGAATTATGCTCAGTTACTGTCGAGGGTTTTCTCAGAATTATGCTCAGATGCCGTCGAGGGCTTTCTCGAAATTATGCTCAGTTACCGCCGGGGGTTTTCTCGAAATTATGCTCAGATGCCGTCGAGGGTTTTCTTGGAATTATGCTCAGATGCCGCTGAGGGCTTTCTCAGAATTATGCTCAGATGCCGTCGAGGGCTTTCTCGGAATTATGCTCAGTTACCGCCGAGGGCTTTCTCGGAATTATGCTCAGATGCCGCCGAGGGCTTTCTTGGAATTATGCTCAGATGCCACCGAGGGTTTTCTCGGAATTATGCTCAGTTTATGCTCAGTTTATGCTCAGTTATGCTCAGTTTATGCTCAATTTATGCTCAGATTATGCTCAACTACGCTAGTTTATGTTCAAATTATGCTCAGTTATGCTCAATTTATGCTCAGTCTATGCTTAGTTATGCTGAGTTTATGCTCAGTTTATGCTCAGATTATGCTTAGTTATTGATGAGACTGTCGTTGTTCTTCTCACCGGAGTTAATAATAATCTTAGTTTTACCTTACTTGTGGGGCAAGTAGGGGATCGAACCCAAGAGAAAGGAGGAATAGAGCTAAGCTAAGAAGATAAAATTCAAATTAATTAAAAGGAATTAAAACTGTTTTTCTTTGTATTTTTGAACTTATAAGAAGATGTAAAATTGCTAGAAAATAAACTAAAGTAAATGAAATTAAAAGCAAGTAAACTTATGAATTAAAACACCATTGGAGGTGGATCTACCTAAAACATGTTAATGAGCAATTTCTAGTCTCTAGCCTTTTTATAACTCAATCATAAGGGCTTGGTGTTAGCTCCTTAGATCGGAAAGTTTTGCAATTAAAATGAAATAAAGGAACAAAAACAAAGTAGAATTTCTTGAAAACTTCTTACTACAAATTATCTAATTTAAGCATACTTTATCTTGATCTAATCTAAGCATAAAGTATCTATATTAAGAATAAAATGTGCAAGAAACTTAAAGAGAATTCATAAGCATTTTAAATAAAAGAAAGGCATAAAATTAGAAATAACACAAGAACTTGCTCTAGGCTTTTCCACTCTCCAATGGAGGGGAACTTAGCCTAATGTCATTGCAAGAGAGGGAAGACAAGAGATGAAAGAACTTTTCTTCATTTCATGGAGAAAATTACAACTTCTTCTTCTTCTACTTCTTACAAGACTAGTTAACCAAAAGAAAATAACTAGAAAATGAAAATACAAAAAATAAGAGAATAGGCAAAGAGCCTTAGATTAAAGGAGTCTTGGATAAGAGAACCAAGATGGGACCCTTTCTCTAGAAATGAAGGCTCTATTTATAGAGAAAAATGTGTGTAGAAGAGTCTAAAAGTAGCCTCCACTTTTCTTTGCACAAAAAGACAAAAGAGGAGAATATGAGTTAAGGATTAGGGCATTCCAAAGGATTAGGGCATTCCAAAGTGTTAGGGCATTCCAAAGTGGGCCCAAATGCTTTTGCCTTGAGATTTTGATTCCAAATTGTTGATTTTCTGCACAAGAAACACACGTAATTAGATTTATCTAGTAAATGAATTTATTTATATATAATTAAGCCTAATTAACATGCAACGTGGTGGTTTGAGGCTTATCATGATTATTATCTTAATATAGAGAAATAGGTACAAAAATCAAGATAAATATCCGGAAAATGTGCGTATAATTGAGTGTTTGGAGACACTCATCACACCCCCAAACTTACCTTTTTCTAGTCCCTAGAAAATAAAACTGCCACTTTCGCAGGCACCTCGACTGCATTTAGCGAATGCAGCAAGCCCTTGAACCGCTAGGTTACCCCTAGTGGACGAGTTTGACTCGTGAGGGTTTGCAGAAAATATACCCACAAAATTTGAAAACAACTTTGAAGTAAAAATAGTCAAAATCAAAACTTATATTGAAAAGCACAAGTCTTTTTTTTTTTATTTTGTCAATCAATTAGAAGTACTGCTTGGTATAGAGTCCCAACCCTTATTTCTCTACGACAAAACTTAGACTTAAATTGACCTTTGAGCGATAGTGATTCTAACTTAGAAATTTAAGAGATTCGATTTCTCAAAATGAGTTTCAACCTTCTAACTACTCAAGAATAACTGGAGTAACTTAGGGTTTAATTCTAAACTTAGCATCCTGTCTGGGGTAGTGAGAAGTGTGGATATTCACTTTAATACCTCTAAGGGGCTTTATCTGTGATATTCCAGTATACTCACATTTTTACACTTGATGGCTTTCACCCTACTAAAACTTTACATAAACTTTTGGATCTTTGACTTTTTCTCTTTTTTTTTTTTTTTTTTTATATTACTTCTTCACTATTTTTCTAAGAAAAGTAGGCAGCCCTTTTCAAGGTACCCAGTCTAATTCAATGGTTGCTGTACAAGGTGTATACAATCCAGTTCTGTTTTTCTTCTAATCAACCAACCAATTGAACAAGGAAGTCAAAGTTCATCAAACCTAGTTTTTCCTTAAACTCTAGGTAGAAAGAAGGTAACAAGCTCTTTTAATACAATCTAGACTCTTGGTAACCTTATTAGAAGTGACTATAAACCAAAAGATAACTTTGCTCTAATTTTTGCCTAAGAGAAACATAAATGGGGACTCCAGATCATAGCTTCCAATGAAAGACTGATTAAATATTTTCACTAAGTGCTTAAAAGATACAAGCTAAGACTTTGAGAAAAATACAACAAAGTTGCCAACCAAATATTTTTCAATTTTTTTTTTTTGTATAAAAGAAGAAAATAATAAGTGGAAATCCAACCCATACACCCCCAAACTTAAACATTATATTGTCCTCAATATTTCAAATATACATGCAAAGGTAAAATTGAAATTGACAAAATGAAATGAAGTGGGTTAGATAGCACCTGAGAAAGACCTTATAGTCCTGTTGATATTTAACACAATGTCCCTTGAAGTGCATGGATTGCCTCCCAGAAGCGCTAAGTTTAACGTCTTTAGCTAGACGAAAACATAGTTAATTTTGATAGACGGGATCATCGAGAAAAAGAACTTCCTCCTGCGGAACATACTCGAGAAACGGTTTGAGACGTTGGCCATTCACTTTGAAAGTGGATCCGTCCTTAGGATTAAGGACTTCAACAGCACCATGGGGGTAAACTGTTTGGATAATATATGGGCCAGTCCATCGAGACTTAAGTTTTCCAGGAAAAAGGTGGAGTCTATTATCATACAACAAAACTTTTTGATTAGGAATGAAATTCCTCCTAAGAATGTGCCTATCGTGAAAGAATTTGGTACGCTCTTTGTACCTTTTGGCACAATCATACGAGTCATTTCTAATCTCTTCTAACTCGTCTAGTTGTAACTTTCGCTTCTCACCGGCTTTATCAAAATCAAAGTTGAGGCGTTTGATCGCCCAATATGCACGATGTTCTAGTTCTACAGGGAGATGGCAGGCCTTGCCAAAAACTAACCGGTAGGGAGACATCCCTATGGGTGTCTTGAATGCAGTCCTATAGGCCCAGAGTGAATCACTCAATCTCAAAGACCAATCTTTCCTTGAAGGATTGACTGTTTTTTCTAAGATAGTCTTTATTTCCCTGTTAGAAATCTCCACTTGTCCACTTGTTTGTGGGTGGTAAGGTGTGGCAACCTTATGCGTTATGAGGTATTTCTTCATCAACGCAGCAAAGATCTTGTTGCAAAAATGCGAGCCACCATCACTTATGATAGCTCGCGGAGTACCAAATCTTGAAAAAATCGTCTCCTTGATGAATTTTATCACAACCTTGTGATCGTTAGTTCTACATGCCACAGCTTCGACCCATTTTGACACATAGTCAACGGCAACTAGGATGTATTGATAACCCTGGGAGATAGGAAAAGGTCCCATGAAGTCTATACCCCACACGTCAAAAATTTCGATGATCAGTATAGGATTTTGAGGCATTTCATTTCTCTTAGAGATTTTTCCTAATCTTTGACATCTATCACAAGATTTGCTAAACTCGTGGGCATCACGAAAAATACTAGGCCAGAAAAAACCGCATTGTAAGATTTTCATGGCGGTCTTCTTACCACTGAAGTGCCCTCCGCAGGCATGATTATGGCAAAACTCTAGGATACTGACTTGCTCACAGGTTGAAATACAACGTCTAATGATTTGATCGGGACAATACTTAAATAAGTATGGTTCATCCCAGAAATACCATTTTGTTTTTGACAGAAGACGAAGTTTCTCTTGACTAGTCATTTTGACTGGGAATTGACCTGTAACTAGGTAGTTGACAATGTCCGCATACCATGGAGCATTGGCTTGAGAGATTTGCATAAGTTGCTCATCGGGAAAGGATTCAGAGATGGGTAAGGATTCCTCGGATGGCTTGTTAACTATCCTAGACAAGTGATCAGCTACGACATTTTCTGCCCCTTTTTTGTCTCGGATCTCGAGATCAAACTCTTGTAGAAGTAGAATCCAACGGATTAATCTTGCTTTAGCATCTTTCTTTGATAGAAGGTACTTCAATGCTGCGTGGTCTGTGTAGATCACAACTTTAGATCCTATAAGGTAGGGGCGGAATTTTTCAACGGCATAGACCACTGCTAGCATTTCCTTCTCCGTTGTAGAGTAGTTAAGCTGAGCATCGTTAAGGGTTTTACTAGCATATTGGATAACATGAGGTTGTTTTTCAATTCGCTGACCCAAAACAGCGCCTATTGCATAATCTGAAGCGTCGCACATAACTTCGAATGGAATGCTCCAGTTTGGAGGTTGAATAATGGGTGCCGAGGTTAACTCGGACTTGAGCTTGTTGAACGCAGAAGACATGACTCTGAAAAGTCGAAAGGAACATCCTTTCCCAATAGCTCACATAAAGGCTTCGAGATTTTCCCGAAATCTTTAATGAATCTACGATAAAAACCCGCATGGCCTAGGAATGACCTAATTTCTTTGACCGTTCTAGGAGGTGGTAATTTTTCAATTAGACCTACCTTTGCCTTATCTACCTCAATCCCTTTAGCAGAAACAATGTGCCCTAGCACAATCCCCGATGTTACCATGAAATGGCATTTTTCCCAATTGAGGACTAGATTGACCTCTTTGCAACGTTGAAGGACCAAAGTCAAGTGATCGAGACATTCCTCAAAACTTGGTCCGAAAATTGAAAAATCGTCCATGAACACTTCGAGATATCTTTCTAGCATGTCGGAAAATATACTCATCATGCACCGTTGAAAAGTAGCGGGTGCATTGCATAATCCAAAAGGCATGCGACGATACGCAAAAGTTCCAAAGGGACAGGTGAACGTTGTTTTCTCTTGATCACTTGGAGCAACAGGTATCTGGTTGTACCCGGAATAACCATCTAAGAAGCAATAGTAAAAATGTCCTGCCAGACGCTCTAACATTTGATCAATGAAAGGTAAGGGGAAATGATCCTTAGGAGTCATCGAGTTGAGTTTCCTATAGTCAATACACACTCTCCATCCATTTTGGACTCGAGTGGGGATTAATTCGTTGTCTTGGTTCACTACCACAGTGATACCAGATTTCTTAGGAACTACTTGTATAGGACTCACCCAACGACTGTCAGAGATAGGATAGATAATACCCGCATCTAGCAATTTCATCACTTCCATCCGAACCACGTCTTTCATGACAGGATTTAGTCGTCTCTGAGGTTCTAAGGAAGGTTTAGCAAAATCCTCTAAACGAATGTGGTGCATCACCACAGATGGACTAATTCCCTTGATGTCAGCTATGCTCCAACCAATAGCTTCTTGATGTTCCCTTAATACTCCTAACAACTTTCCCTCTTGGACTTCATTGAGGTGAGAGGAAATGATCACAGGCAAGGTTTGATTCTTGCCAAGAAATGCATATCTCAAGGTCTCTGGAAGAGACTTGAGTTCCAATTTTGGAGGCTCGACATGAGAAGGAACAAGATTGGATGTGCGTACAGGAAGACTTTCAGCTTTTGCGTGCCACCGCACAGAATCTAAGAGTGGAACGGATTCAAGCAAAGCATTGACTTCGCTTATAGACTCTTCTACGTCCAAGTCAAGGCCAAAGTGAGCCAAACATTTCGTTAGGGGATCAGAGTACCCTAATTCTTGATACGTTTGATTGACTAGCGTATCTATCATGTTCACTTCCTCCATACCATCATCTACATCAATTCCTTGGAAATTGTGGAAGACGTTCAGTTTCACTTTCATATCCCCAAATGCTAAAGTCATAATTCCGTTTCTACAACGAATGACTGCGTCAGACGTGGCTAAGAATGGACGTCCTAAGATGATAGGAATATGACTGTTCGAATTGATGACTGGCTCTGTGTCTAAGACAACAAAGTCAACAGGAAAATAGAAATCTTTGACTTTAACTATCACGTCCTCAACTATACCCTTTGGAATTTTTATGGACCTATCGGCTAGACTCAACGTGATATCTGTGGGTTTCAAAACCCCCAAACCTAATTGTTTATAAACCGAATATGGTAAAAGGTTCACACTGGCCCCTAAGTCTAAGAGACATTTTTCGACCACTTGATTTCCAATATGAATAGAAATTGTCGGACATCCAGGATCCTTAAATTTTGGTGCAATCGTTTGTTGGATGAGTGACGAAGCTTGGGCTGCCATAATAGCTTCCCGAGGAATGGTGTTTTCCTTTTAGCTGTGGTCAAATCCTTTAAGAATTTCGCATAAGAAGGTATCTGCTTAATGGCATCTAGGAATGGGATATTGATATGCACATTTTGGAAGACTTCTAAGACACCCTCAAACTGCTTACCTTTTTAGAATCTCTAAGGCGATGGGGAAATGGAGCTTTTGGAATTGGCAAAATGATAGGAGGATTTTCCAAATCTTTCTTCTTCTCTGTTGGAGACTCTATGGCTTCTTTTTGAACTTTGTCCTTTTCTAAGACCTTTTCTCCCGTGTCAATAGGTTGGACCTTGTTGTCCACCTTCTTTCCCGAACGCAAGGTGTGGATAGCCTGGACTGAGTCTTGTGGAGCTCCAGAATGGCTTCCTACTTCGTATTGACCTTTTGATCCGTTTGGAATCAAAGGTTGACCTCTAGGGTTAGGGATAGTCTGACTAGGAAATTGACCTTTCTCTCTCCCACTCAAGGAAAGAGCTAACTGCCCCAACTGAACTTCCATCTTAGCTATGGATTGCGCAGTGACCTGGTTAATCTGAGTTTGATTTTGATGGGTTTGCTGTTGAGTTTGGATGAACTGCTGTTGCTGCCTCATCAACTCGGCAATCATAGATTCTAAAGACGACTGTTGTTGGGCAGGCTGCTGGTAATTGGTCATGGGATCTGGTATGATGGCTCTGCAATTGGTAGATTGTTGGGGTTGATAAGGGACTTGAGGAACAATAGCTTGGTTTGTGGAAGAACCAGATTGCCTAGGAAAACTCCTATTGTAACCTGACGGACCACTAGATTGAATAGGTTCATTCTGTCTGTATGAGAAATTAGGATGGAACCTATTATCTGGGTGATACGTTTGGCTAAAAGAGTTTGGAGTTGGCTTCCTAAAAGTACTATAGCCATTAATCGCATTTGCTTGTTCAGCTTTGATTTGAGGCAAGGTGGGACAACACTCGACCAAATGGTCGTTGCCGTCGCATATGACACACAAAGAACTCGGTTCGACAGTCACTTGCGAAATTGTACGAGGGTCTAGGTGAGGTTTGGATGCTGAGATGGCAAAGGCATCTAACTTCTTCGTGAGATTATTCATCCCACTCACTAGACTACACATGACATTTTTGAGATCAGGGTCTGCCTTCATCTCATACATGCCTGTCTTCCTAACCGGATCGTCTCTATCAAATTCTTCTTGGTTAGTGCTCCAATTTTGAGCACTCTCAGCTAACTCTACGAGGAAATCATACGCTTGGTTGGGAGTCTGGTTCATGAACTGACCCTTATGCATTGACTCAACTAAGGTACGTTGATTCATTGTTAATCCTCTATAAAAACTTTGCACCAACTGTGCTTTGTCAATGCCATGGTGTGGGCATTTGACCAATAAATCATTGAATCTTTCCCAAGTTTGGGAAAATTCATCATCAGGACGGGCTCTAAAATTTCTAATAGAGTCCTTCATTTTCTCAGTTTTGGCCACGGGGTAGAATTTGGCCATAAATTTCTTGGATAGAACATCCCAGGTAGATATGGAATTGGGTGTTAGGGAGTTCAACCACGCAGCTGCGTGGTCTTCCAAGGATAACGGGAACAGAATAAGCTTGATACTCTCCTCATCTAGATTCTGATTTCTAAAAGTTTGACATATAGTCAAGAATCGATTAAGATGGGTGTAAGGTTGTTCACGCTCTAAACCGTGGAACTTAGGGAGCATATTGATGGTGGCAGCCCTAATTTCAAACTGAGGTGCATTGTTCAATGGTAAAACAATGCATGTGGGAGGAGATGCGGAAGCTGGAGCGAAGAGCTCATTGAGAGTTCGCTCTCGATCACCCATCATAACTACTGATGGTGTCTTGCGTATCCTACTGATGGTACGTTCGATCTCAGGATCAAATGGTTCTAACACGTTATTTTGTGAACGTCTACCAAGCATACAAATCACACAGTCGATCAAACAATCACGAAAAGAAAAGACTGGACCTAGATAGGTTGCCTAAAGCTAGACAGCTCCTAACTGGGTAGAAATAGCGCAACTAGCCTTCCAACTCGGTTCTATGAAATCAAGTTTGAATCATTCGGATCTCCAGATCGGAGGAGGCGCATAATGCATAAGCAAGAGCACGCTTAAATACCTTCCTTTCTTGAATAGACTGAGTCTATCCCCTCAAAGGGCAAGATCTTACTAGATACAAAAATGACCAAGAAGCGCAATTGGCACAACTTGAAGCGAAATTTCTCCTATTGAGCTCGTGGGCCCTATAGTCAAGTCTAATTGATTTTAATTAATTTGATTGGATGACTAGTGAATTGATTATCCTAATTAGAGCAAGGAATTGGTAATGACTTCCAATCCTTATCTTATCATGCCATCCCTAGGAGAGGGGTGCTCTTTACTACTTAATTAACTATTCCAAGTGTGTGCAAATTGGAAAAATAACATACAAAGGCAAGGAGTAACCCACTAGCAAAGAGAGGCGTGGGTGTTTCGGGATTACCTCCCGTGCTAGACGGGGTGAAGACGGTTTGAGTCGACTTAGGCCACCAACTCCAATTTTGGTGTGCGAACCTAAGGAGCCGTGACGGTATTGTCCACCCGTCGTCCTTCCTTAGTCTATTACAATCCAAGCCTTCTTGGATAATTAATAAAAATTACAAAAATCCTATACAAGAGTTTCTAAAACAAAAAAATAAACTAACTAAAGATTAAAGGAAATTGAAAGAAAAGAAGAAAAAAAAAATGTTCACCTACAAGAAGCAAAACAGAAATGTTAGCAGAAATGATAGTAAATGGACTCAAAAACAGAATCTGACTTACCGCTATCTTGCTGACTTTGTCACATTTTATAGAAAATTTCGTTCTACCCCAAATCGATATATACTAATAGATAATCGGAGATCGGAGTAGAAAGTTACAGTCAGTTTAAGTTCTGCTGTCAAGGGTGAAAAAGAAAACGAGAATGACTTTTTTTTTTTTTCAATATTTTTTTTTCTTCTTTCTTCTCTCTTAAAATCTCAAGAACACTTGAAATTATAGAAAGAAACCAAAAGAAAAAAATAAAATAAAATAAAAATGAAAAAAAAAATAAATTTTAAATCAAAACTTACCACTACTACCTTTACCTTTCCCCGGCAGCGGCGCCAAAATTCTGATGAGACTATCGTTGTTCTTCTCACCGGAGTTAATAATAATCTTAGTTTTACCTTACTTGTGGGGCAAGTAGGGGATCGAACCCAAGAGAAAGGAGGAATAGAGCTAAGCTAAGAAGATAAAATTCAAATTAACTAAAAGGAATTAAAACTGTTTTTCTTTGTATTTTTGAACTTATAAGAAGATGTAAAATTGCTAGAAAATAAACTAAAGTAAATGAAATTAAAAGCAAGTAAACTTATGAATTAAAACCATTGGAGGTGGATCTACCTAAAACATGTTAATGAGCAATTTCTAGTCTCTAGCCTTTTTATAACTCAATCATAAGGGCTTGGTGTTAGCTCCTTAGATCGGAAAGTTTTGCAATTAAAATGAAATAAAGGAACAAAAACAAAGTAGAATTTCTTGAAAACTTCTTACTACAAATTATCTAATTTAAGCATACTTTATCTTGATCTAATCTAAGCATAAAGTATCTATATTAAGAATAAAATGTGCAAGAAACTTAAAGAGAATTCATAAGCATTTTAAATAAAAGAAAGGCATAAAATTAGAAATAACACAAGAACTTGCTCTAGGCTTTTCCACTCTCCAATGGAGGGGAACTTAGCCTAATGTCATTGCAAGAGAGGGAAGACAAGAGATGAAAGAACTTTTCTTCATTTCATGGAGAAAATTACAACTTCTTCTTCTTCTACTTCTTACAAGACTAGTTAACCAAAAGAAAATAACTAGAAAATGAAAATACAAAAAATAAGAGAATAGGCAAAGAGCCTTAGATTAAAGGAGTCTTGGATAAGAGAACCAAGATGGGACCCTTTCTCTAGAAATGAAGGCTCTATTTATAGAGAAAAATGTGTGTAGAAGAGTCTAAAAGTAGCCTCCACTTTTCTTTGCACAAAAAGACAAAAGAGGAGAATATGAGTTAAGGATTAGGGCATTCCAAAGGATTACGGCATTCCAAAGTGTTAGGGCATTCCAAAGTGGGCCCAAATGCTTTTGCCTTGAGATTTTGATTCCAAATTGTTGATTTTCTGCACAAGAAACACACGTAATTAGATTTATCTAGTAAATGAATTTATTTATATATAATTAAGCCTAATTAACATGCAACGTGGTGGTTTGAGGCTTATCATGATTATTATCTTAATATAGAGAAATAGGTACAAAAATCAAGATAAATATCCGGAAAATGTGCGTATAATTGAGTGTTTGGAGACACTCATCAGTTATGCTAGTTTATGTTCAGTCTATGCTTAGATTATGCTCAGTTTATGCCTAATTTATATTCACTTTGTGCTCGGATTTTAGTCAAACTCTTTGAAATTTATCTCAGATTTTAAGTCCACACATTTGCACAATTGTTACATTAGTCAAGGAGAATTTTTTTAAAATTCAAGGATCTGACACTGTCAGTGAGAGCTTTCACTCGATGACCTGACAACCTTTTAATTCGGGGAGAGCTTACCCTCAAGGATCCGAACACCCCGACGAATTGCTAAATCAGGTTGCAAAATAAACTGTCACTAGCTTTGGCATTCGGATATCGCATTATCTACTAAAATAGATTTGCTATCTAGTTTGCTTCAACCCACTGCCAAAGAGGGGCATCTGTAGACATCCCATTTTTCGATCCGCCTGATTAATCAACTCGTCAACCCGATCGCAACGGTTCCCAATGATGGATGTTTATTCCAATACTTTATTTTGTTACCAGATATGTTTCAGAAATCCGAATGAGGTATCTCGAACTGACAAAACCTTAGAAACCACGCTACGCTAGAAAAATACGATCCCAGAAACATAGAAATCATCTTCTTGTAGACCAAAAAGAAGCTTCACGATAAAAATCGCTAAAAATGATCAAATTACCAAAATACCCCTAATATCAAAATAACCCTAGAGCTTACGTTACGATTAGGAAAATCCATTCAAACACATAAAACAACAAATCGAAACCAAATAAATCATTTCGTCAATTTTCACAAAATTTGACAAAATTACTAAAATACCCCTCATAAAGTTCACGATGATTTCACAAAAAATTTCATAAATGATAAAAATCAACATTCCCATTGAATCCCTTATGAAAAATTATTTTTAAAACATCTTAGAACATCAAAAATCGACTTAAAACGCGAAAAGTCCTCTCCGAGGGTAAAACGGTAATTTCACAATTTTTATAATTAAAAATTTTAAAATTAATAAATAAAATATTAAATAATTAAAGTGAAACATTAATGAAATTAATTTAAAATTTTGAACTAAAAAAATCGATCGATCAAGCTTTCAGGAAAAATTGTTGAGGGTTCGCAAGATATTTCTTTAAGGACCCCTCCATTTGGGGGTCCAAAGAATTAAAGATATAATAGAGGGGGGTTCTCCAAAAAATTAAAGTCAATTAAGAAAGATTAAATTCAAGATCTTAAAGTCAATCAAATAAGACTAAAGTCAAAATTAAAGTCAATTAAGTAAGATTAAAGTCAAGATATTAAAGTCAATCAAGTAAGACTAAAGTCAAGATATTAAAGTCAATCAATTAAGACTAAATTCAAAATCTTAAAGTCAGTCAAATAAGACCAAAAGTCAAAACCCTAATAGAGTTCCAATTAAATAATAGAGTTTTAACTAAAATATAACTCTACCTAAAATAATTCTAATTAAAATACAACTCTACATAAAATAATTCTAACTAAAATACAATTCTAACTAAAAGAATTCTAATTAAACACTAATTCTATCTAAATCAACCCTTAAAAAAATTTATAAATGGGGGTTCTCACACCCTATTTTCGTATCAAATCAAAAACCTTAAGAGAAGTAGGTCAAAAAGTCCCCCTAGCCTCCCATAAATCCTAGTTTTGGAGCCCCAACTCCATACCTAACACCCATTCCTCAATTTTAGCTCAAAAAGCACCTAAAAGCCCTTCAAAAACACCTCTAAAATTCATAAACAAATCTGAAGAATCCAGATCTAAAGAAGAGATACCTCGCCTCGGAGATCAAAAATCAGATTGGGAGACAGACTGAAGTAAGGAATACTGAACAAGGAGTTACTCTGTCAGATCTGAGGAAACGATAAAGTTGTCTTCGGAAAGGTATAATTTCTTAATGTTTTTATCTAGGTTTTTTTAGCAATGTAATTTGTTTGAGAAATTAGTAGAGACCAGCTTTGGTCGGGCGGGGTTGGTGCCTAACACCTTCCAATCCCGTAACGTGATCCCCGGACCTTTTTTTCTTTCGTAAATTAGTAATGTTTGTCTTTCTTAGAGTCTGTTTGGTTCCTAGACCTTAATAACTAGGTGGCGACTCCCAAACCTCAAGGATCAAAAGCAGATCCGCGCACCCCGCGGATCGAGGGCGTTTTCAAACACCCTCAAATTACTTACCTTTTTTAGAATCTCAAAGGCGATGCGGAAATGGAGCTTTTGAAATTGGCAAAATGATGGGAGGATTCTCCAAATTTTTCTCCTTCTCTTTTGGAGACTCTATGAATTCTTTTTGAACTTTGTCCTTCTCTACGACTTTTTGTCCCTTGTCAATATGTTGGACCTTGTTGTCCATCTTCTTTCCTGAATGTAAAGTTTGGATAGCCTAGACTGAGTCTTATGGAACTCTAGAATGGCTTCCTACTTCGTATTGATCTTTTGATCCGTTTGGAATCGAAAGTTGACCTCTAGGGTTAGGAATAGTTTAACTAGAAAATTGACCTTTCTCTCTCCCACTCAAGGAGAGAGCTAACTGCCCCAATTGAATTTCCACCTTAGATATGGATTGCGCAGTGACATGATTAATCTGAGTTTGATTTTGATAAGTTTGCTGTTGAGTTTGGATGAACTGTTGTTGCTGCCTCATCAACTCGACAATCATAGATTCTAAGGACGATTGTTGTTGGACAGGCTATAGGTAATTGGTCATGGGATCTGGTATGATGGCTCTACAATCTGTAGATTGTTGGGATTGATAAGGGCCTTGAGAAACAATGGCTTGGTTTGTGGAAGAACCAGATTGCCTAGGAAAACTCCTATTGTAACCTGACGGACCACTAGATTAAATAGGTTCATTCTGATACGTTTATCTGGGTGATACGTTTGGCTAAAAGAGTTCGAAGTTGGCTTCCTAAAAATACTATAGCTATTAATCGCATTTGTTTGTTCATTTTTTATTTGAGGTAAGGTAGGACAACACTCAACCAAATGGTCGTTGTCGTCTGAAAGCGCCCTCAATCCGCGGGGTGCGCGGATCCGCTTTTGACCCTTGAGGTTTGGGAGTCGCCACCTAGTTATTACGGTCTAGGAACGGAATATTGACTCTAAACGGATAAAAAACTAATCTACTACAGAAATATGGGTCCGGGGATCACGTTACGGGGTTGGAAGGTGTTAGGCACCAATCCCGCCCGGCTAATGCTGGTCTCTACTTATCCCAAATAAGTCTACATTGCTAATGAAAAAACCTAGATAAAAATAACAGAAATTTTACCTTCGATACGCAAAGGTTCTATTCCCTCAAATTTGATGAAACTACTCCTTGTACCGTACTCCTTACTTCGTTCTGTCTCCGGATCTGATTTCTGATCTCCGAGGCAAGGTATCTCCTTCTTGGATCTGGATTTTTCGAATTTGTTATGGATTTTGGGGTGTTTTTGAAAGGCTTATAGGTATTTTTCAGCCTAAAATCGAAGTATGGGTGTTAGGTAAGGAGTTGGGGCTTCAAAATTAGGGTTTTGTGGAGGTTGTGGAGGCTTCTTCACCTACTTTTTCTAGGATTTTTTCTTTGATACGAAAATAGGGTGTGGAGGCTCCTATTTATAAAGTTTTTTAGAAGAATTAGAGTTTGATTAGGATTTCTTTTAGGGATTTAATTAGGATTTTGACTTTAGTCTTATGAGATTGACTTAGTCTTTAGGGTTTTAATTTAGGGTTTTGACTTTAGTCTTATGAGATTGACTTGATTAGTTTAGATTAGGGTTTTGATTTAGGGTTTTGGCTTTAGTCTTATGAGATTGACTTGATTAGTTTAGATTAGGGTTTTGATTTAGGGTTTTGACTTTAGTCTTATGAGATAGACTTAAATACTTTGGCTTTGGTCTTTCTTGATTGACTTTTAATATCTTGAGTTTAGCCCTACTTGATTGACGTTAAGATTGACTTTAGTCCTATTTGATTGACTTTAATTTTTGGAGAACCCCCTTTTATTATATCTTTAATTCTTTGGACCCCCAAATGGAGGGGTCCTTGAATAAATATATTGGCAACCATCAACAACTTTGCCTGAAAGCCTGATTGATCGATTTTTTGGTTCAAAATTTTAAATTAATTTTATGAATGTTTCACTTTACATTATTTAATGATTTATTTATTAATTTCAAAAATTTTAATTATTAAAATTGTAAAATTACCGTTTTGGCCTCGGAGAGGATTTTTTACGTTTTAAGTCATTTTTCAATGTTCTAGGATGTTTTAGAATCAGTTTTTCATAAGGAATTCAATGGGAATGTTGGTTTTTGTCATTTATGAAATTTTTGTATGAAATGGTCGTGAACTTTATGAGGGGCATTTTTGTAATTTTGTCGAATTCTATGAAAATTGGTGAAATGATTTATTTGATTTCGATTTGTTATTTTATGTATTTGAATGAGTTTTTCTAATAGTAAGGTAGGCTCTAGAGTTCTTTTGATGTTAGGGGTATTTTGGTAATTTGGTCATTTTAAATAATTTTTATCGTAAAGCTTCATTTTTATCTGCAAGATGAAGATTTCTATCCTTCTGGGGTCGTATTTTCCTAGCGTAGCGTGGTTTCTAAGGTTTTTTCAGTTCGAGATACCTCATCCGGATTTCTGAAACATATCTAGTAACAAAATAAAGCATTGGAATAAACATCCATCATTAGGAACCGTTGCAAGCGAGTTGACGAGTTGATTAATCAGGCGAGTGCAAAAATGGGGTATCTACACATGCCCCTCTTTGGCAGAGGGTTGAAGCAAATTAGATAGTAAATCTATTTTGGTAGATAGTGCGATATCCGAATGCTAAATCTAGTGACAGTTCATTTTGCAGACTGATTTAGCAATTCGTCGGGGTATTCGGATCCTTGAGGGTAAAACTCTCCCCGAACTAAAAAATGTCAGGTCCTTGAGTGCAAGCTCTTACTGGCAGTGTTAGATCCTTGAATTTTAGAAAATTCTCCTTGACTGATGTAACAACTGTACAAGTGTGTGGACTTAAAATCTAAGCACAAAGTGAATATAAATTAAGCATAAACTGAGCATAATCTGAGCATAATTTGAACATAAACTGAGCATAAACTGAGTATAATTCTGAGAAAACCCTCGGCGGCATCTGAGCATAATTCCGAGAAAGCCTCGACGGCATTTGAGCATAATTCCGAGAAAGCCCTCGGCGGCATCTGAGCATAGTTCTGAGAAAACCCTCGACGGCAACTGAGCATAATTCTGAGAAAACCCTCAGTGGCATCTAAGCATAGTTCAGAGAAAACCCTCGGCGGTATCTGAGCATAATTCCGAGAAAACCCTCGACGGTAACTGAGCATAATTCCAAGAAAGCCTTCGGTGGCATCTGAGCATAATTCCGAGAAAACCCTCCGTGATAACTGAGCATAATTCTGAGAAACCCTCGATGGCATCTGAGCATAGTTTCGAGAAAACCCTCGGCGGTAGCTAAGCATAATTTTGAGAAAACCAACGGCGGCATCTGAGCATAGTTCCGAGAAAACCCACGATGGCATCTGAGCATAATTCTGAGAAAACCCTCGGCGGCATCTGAGCATAGTTCCGAGAAAGCCCTCGGCGGCATCTGAGCATAATTCCGAGAAAACCCTCGGTGGTAACTGAGCAAAATTCCTAGAATGTCCTCGGCGGCATCTGAGCATAGTTCCAAGAAAACCCTCGGCGGTACTGAGCATAATTCTGAGAAAACAATCGGCGACATCTGAGCACAGTTCCGAGAAAACCCTCGTCGGCATCTGAGCATAATTCCTAGAAAGCCCTCAGCGGTAACTAAGCATAATTCCGAGAAAGCACTCGGCGGTATCTGAGCATAATTCAAAGAAAGCCATCGGCAGCATCTGAGCATAATTCTGAGAAAACCCTCGGCGGTAACTGAGCATAATTTCGAGAAAACCCTCGGTGGCATCTGAGCATAGTTCTTAGAAAACCCTCGGCAGTAACTGAGCATAATTTCGAGAAAACCCTTGGCTGCATCTGAGCATAGTTCCCAGAAAACCCTCGATGGCATCTGAGCATAATTCCGAGAAAACCCTCGGCGGTAACTGAACATAATTCTGAGAAAACCCTTGACGGCATCTAAGCATAATTCTGAGAAAACCCTCGGCGGTAACTGAGCATAATTCTGAGAAAACCCTCGACGGCATCTGAGCATAGTTCCGAGAAAACTCTTGACGGCATCTGAGCATAGTTCTGAGAAAACCCTCGACGGCATTCTGAGAAAATCCTCGACGGTAACTGAGCATAATTCTGAGAAAACCCTCGGTGGCATCTGTGCATAGTTCCGAGAAAACCCTCAGTGGTAACTGAGCATAATTCCGAGAAAACCCTCGACGACATCTGAGCATAGTTCCGAGAAAACTCAGCGGTAACTGAGCAAAATCCAAGATAACTCTTGGCGGCAACTGAGCAAAATCCAAGATAACCTTTGGCAGCATCTGAGCAAAATCCAAGATAACCCTTGGCGGCATCTGAGCAAAATCCAAGATAACCCTTAGTGGCAACAGAGCAAAATCCAAGATAACCCTTGGCGGCAACTGAGCAAAATCCAAGATAACCCTTGGCAGCAACTAAACAAAATCCAAGATAACCATTAGCGGTATCTGAGCAAAATTGGCAGAGGAATGAAAGAATTTTGGGAATGAATGAATGAATTTGGAGAAGACTGATTAAAATGAATCGGAGAATGAATAAATCTGGAAGATAATGAATCTGGAAGAGAATGATCATATCTAAGAATGAATGGATCTGAAAAAGAATCTGGGAACAAAAGAATGCCATATCTCCTACTCTAGGTAAATGAATTATTAGTTAATCTTTGGGCACAGTCAAATGTGAGATCCGAAGTGCTTTTGTTTGAACCTCAAGGTTTTATCCAAAAGTTTTATGAATTTAAAACCTGAGTTTTTATTTCTTTTGAACCTCAAGGGTTTTTCAAAAAATAGTTATCAAGAGGGAAACCTTAAGTTTGGGGTTCCCATTATCTTTTAGGATTAACATTGCTCAAAAACAAAATGTCCCTAATTTGACAATAAACATGGCATTGAAGATACTTGAACGCATCATTAAAAAAATGCCCCTGGTATAAGGGGGAAATTACATATTTAGAGGAAAAAGAAAATGACCCTTGTATGAAAGTTTGAAATATTTGATTACCACAAGCGCAATAAAGATCCAACTTTTAATTTTCATTAATTTTATTGAAGATTTTGAGTCAGGCTCAAGAGAAAAAAATATTTTCTTTTGAGACTCATCATAGAATTCACCCTTCTCTCTATTGGTTCAGTTGGGAAAGTAAGAATTTTCAGATCGATCGTAGACAAGATACTTGTACCTTCTGAATCTTTGCCTGGTTTAAGTTAAGTATTGAACTTGATTATTCAGACTTCTAATGTTTTAGGTCGGACCACTCTCAGCTTGGGATTTTCTTCTATTTTTCTTTGTTGCTATGACTTTTGCCTAGATCGCCTTTTCAGGTTTTCAATCTATCGAGCTTCCTCTAGCTTTTGCCTAGATCCCTTTTCAGGTTTTCGATCTAGCGAGTTTCTTTTTTTTTTCTTGGCTCTGATTGTTGCTAAAGTTGTCCTTTCAAATTTTTAACTTTGCGAGCTTGCCTTAATTTTTGCCTAAGTCGTCCTTTTCGGGTTTTCAACTTAGTAGGCTTCAACATTTTTTTTTCTTCTCCTCTAAACTTCTAGAGTTACTGTCTGATCATGTTTTGCTATCTTCCTTGACTTTTCGTACAGTACTTAGGAGGAATTTTATAGGTAAGCTTAGAACTGGGTATAAAAACAAAGGAATTTTGAGGCTCAGAAACCCAAATGCCGCTTGTGTGGCATTTCATTTAAATTTTTTTTTGAATTTTCTTCCCCATTTTGGATGATATTTCTTTTTTTATTTTGAACTTTTACTAGATTTTTTTTCGAGGAATCTATTTTTTTATTTTGATGTAGTCGGGCTTGAAGTAACTTCTCAGGTTGCCTACGTACCCCAGAATTTTGGGATCAGACCAAGACTTAGTTCGAATCTTTCCCTCCCCTGGGTTAGGTAATCAGGCTAAGAAGTAAAAGGCATAATTTTTCTCTTTTTGAAGGTTGCAAAGGGGTTGAGAAAGGAGATAATGAACTATGTAGTAGGAAAATTGATTCGGCCCAAAAATGGCCTCCTTAAATGTAGTACTGTTTGATTTGATCAAGGTTGGTTGATTCTGGTAACTCAATTCCATCATGATCTTGAAGCCTGACAGCTTTTCCTGGTAATATTTCATTGATGATGTACGGACCTCCCCAATTTGGTTTGAACTTTCCTCTAGGGTCAAAGATAGGTGTCCGATTCTCTTTGAGTATTAAATCCCCGACTTGTAAGTGACAGGCCTTGATTTTTTTGTCAAATGAATGGACGACTCTTCTTTGATAAGCTTGCATGTGATACAAAGCTCTCAGTCATTTTTCTTTGATCAAATTCAATTCTTCATACCGTTTGTGAACCCAATCTATTTATGACAACTAACTTTCCAACAAGACCTTGAGAGATGGAATTTCCATTTCAACTGGCAAAACCGCTTCCATGCCATACACTAAGGAGTTGGGAGTAGCTCCAGTAGAGGATCGAATTGACGTTCGATATGCCAATAGTGCAAATGAAAATTTTTTAGACCAATCTCGATGTGATTGACATATTTTTCTGATGATAGTCTTAAGATTCTTATTAGCTGCTTCGACTGCTCCATTAGTTTGAGAGTGGTAAGGAGATGATTTGTGGTGTGAGATTTTGAATTTTAAACACAAAGTAATAACCTCAGCTTTGAAATGTGACCCGTTATCAGAAATCAGTTTCGAAGGTACCCCGTATCGACTGATGATGTTCTTTTGGATAAACTTTGCAACTCGAGACGCAGTGAGGACAGCATAAGGGGCAGTTTCGACCCACTTAGTAAAATAATCGATAGTAACTAAAATTTATTCATGCCCGTTTGATGTTTTAGGCGATATTTTACCAATAATGTCAATTCCCCAAACTGAGAATGGCCATGGTGAAATCAGACCAACTAATCGAGAAGGTGGCACATGTATGAGATTTGCATGTATTTGGCATTTGTGGCAAGTCTTGACCATGTGATGACAATCTGTTTTCATCGTAGGCCAATAGTATCCTTGTCTCATAATTTTGTTAGCTAACATTTTCCCACTCATGTGAGGGCCGCATTCTCCTGAATGTAGTTCAACCATTATCTGTTCAGCTTGAACTTCATCGACGCATAACAAATGAATCCCATCATAAGACCTTCTGTATAAAATTCCTGCGCACAGGATGAATTGAGATGCTAATCTTAGTAAGGCTTTTCGTTCCTTCCTCGATGCTTCTTCTAGAAATTCTTGTTTTTCTTACACATTTTTAATGTTTGTGTACCACGGCTTTCCATCAAGTAGTCGGGTAGCAATGTTGATCTGGTAACAATATGCAGGTTTGTCTTTGATTTCGACAGTGATCGGCCTTAATTTCATGCTAGGGGGCAAATGGATCATTGAAGATAGAGTGGCTAACGAGTCAGTAAATCTATTATCTTCCCTTGACACGTGTTGGAACAGAATAGCTTTAAACTTACTAACTAGGTTTAACAAATACTCATGATAAAATTTCAACTTTTCGTCCCTAGTCTTCCATTCTTCCAATGACTGGTGTATGACCAAGGTTGAATCCCCAAAAACTTCGATTTCTGTAATGCCTAGATTCAAAGCAACTTCAAGTCCAGCGATGCATGCCTCATATTTGGCTGTGTTATTGGTGTTAGAGAAGGCTAACTTAATAGCGATCGGAATGTGGCATCCTTCTGGAGAAAATAGGACTGCCCCTATTCCATACCTATTCTGATTGGCGGCTCCATCAATATACAACTGCCATGTTTGGTTCTTAGGTTCTTCTTCAACATGCGAGATATTCTCATCTGGGACCTGATCAACAGGCCTTATGCCTTCTACTACCGGGTGATCTGTCAAGTATTTTGCTACAGCTCTCCCCTTGATAGATTTTTGTGTAACGTGCGTAATGTCAAACTTTGATAACAACAATAACCATCGTGCGGTTCTCCCTATCAGTGCCGATTTCTCAAAAAAATACTTCAGATGATCCATCCGAAATAACAAGATAATTGAATGAGATAGCATATAGTGTCGAAGTCTCTGAGTAGCCCATACTAGTTCCAAGCAAGTTTTTTCCAGGATTGAATATTTTCGTTCATCCTCTAACATCTTCTTACTGATGTAGTAGATAGCCATTTCTTTACGAGTATCTTTGTCATACTGTGCAAGCATGCATCTCATAGCTTCTTCTGTGACTAACAGATAAAGAAGTGGTTCACTCGGTGTGGGTGGAACCAAAATAGGCAGGTTCAAGAGATACTCATTGACTTGGTCGAAGGCCTTTTGACATTGCTCATTCCAAACTGTTGGTTCATTCTTCTTGAGAAGTTTGCAAATAGGTTCGCAGACGTTGGTGAGTTGAGTGATGAATCTGTTGACATACTGGATTCTGCCTAAAAAACCTCGAACTTGCTTTTCAGTTTCCGACAGCGGCATCTCTTGGATAGCTTTAATCTTCACAGGGTCTATTTCGATCCCTCTTTGACTGACCACAAATCCCAACAATTTTTCAGAAGTTACTCCAAATACACATTTCTGCGGGTTGAGGCAGAGTTTGTACTTTTGAATCCTTGTGAGAAATTTTTCTAACGCAGCAACGTGCCCCAGTCGTACTTTAGATTTGACGATCATATCATCTACATAGACTTCGACTTCCTTGTGTATCATGTCATGTAGTAGAGTCGTAGCTGCTCTTTGATAGGTGGCTCCAGCATTTTTCAAATTAAAAGGCATAACCTTATAGTAAAAGGTTCCCACTGTGTGATGAACGACGTTTTTTGCATATCCCGAGGATCCATTTTTATCTGATTGTACCCCAAAAAGCCATCCATGAAGGACAATAAAGCGTGCCCTGTTGTACTATCTACTAGAACATCTATGTGTGGTAAAGGAAAACTGTCTTTTGGGCTTGTCTTGTTTAGATCTCTAAATTCTATACACATTCTGACTTTTTCATCTTTTTTAGGTACCGGGACGATGTTGGCAATCCACTCAGGGTATTCTACTACTTTCAAAAATCTAACATTAATCTGCTTCGTAACTTCTTCTTTAATTTTCAGAGTCCATTCCGACTTCATACGTCGAAGTTTCTGTTTAATGGGTCGAGCATCCGGATATAACGGAATACGATGTCGAACAATGTCTGTGCTTATTCCCGGCATATCCTCATAAGACCACGCGAACACGATTTTGAACTTTCTAAGCAAGTCTACTATCCCTTTGCGTTCATCGGGGGATAATGTGATCCCGATCCGAATCTCTTGAGGACTTTCCTTTGTTCTGAGGCTGATAACCTCTACTTCCTCCATTAGAGGTTGAGCCCGACATTCATTTTCTTGTTCAAGTAATTTGATTATTTCAAGGGGAGGTTATTCGTTAGAAGATTCTCCCTCCGAAGTCAGATTATTAGTTAAATTATTATTGTGCTCGGGGTAATCAAAAATTTCTTCATTTCATTCAAAAGAGATGGGGTAACAGGACTCACTGCAGACTTGACAGACTCACTTGACTAGGCAGAAAAAACAGACTCATTAGAAATAACAGACTCAGCAAAAACAACTAACTTATTCGACTCAACAGAAATAATGGACTCAACTGGCATGTCAGACTGAATAAGACTAAGGGGACTAACAGACCCAGTCTTGACATGCAATAAAGGACTAATTACATGATAGCTAGAAAGACACCCTACAGTGGGTTTGATTGCAAACTGGGGATTTGGGATCCCCTTCTCAATTGACAACACCAAGAAACTACGATCTTCAATAAATAACTGGTCAATGTTGAGGGAGTCTAGATTCAGCTGCCAATCTTCAATTTTCTTCTCTTCAGTTTCTGTGCTTGCTTCCTTTTTAGGCCAATCCATACCAAAGAAGATCTCAAACCCCGGCAGACGAGTACCTGTGATGTGGTCAATGAATGGCTCTGAGAACCCACAGTAACGAAAATCTTCTCCTTCCTTCACGAAATAGCCATTAAGAGTCTTACGATAGGGTTTCATTTTAATGAGATCCGTAGTATGTCTTTGCCTTTTTGCAACTGCCTTGTCCCACTTTGTCTTCCAGTATTGGGCCCAATCTTCCTTAGTAGGCTTATATCCTAGCCCGAATGTGTCGATGACCTCTTTAATCACTGGTGCCTCTTTAATACCTTGCTGCTTGCGACCTAAGCTCATACCAGGGAAAAATCTCATTTTCTTGAATATATTGGCCATATAGCAGTTAGAAGTATTTTTCATTAGAAAATATTCTTTCATGGCTTGATCCCATTGGACTGAGCATATCTTTTCAAACTCGAACCCACTGAGCTCTACTCTTTGTTGTTCTGGCTGAATCTCAAGCAACGACTCATCCTTAGCTTCAGTACTGTTTATAATCCTTACAATTTTAGTATCTCCATGGAGAGTAATCACTAGCCCATCCTTGATAAACTTGACCTCCTGGTGCAGCGTGGAAGGGATAGCTTTGATCTGGTGTAACCATGGCCTCCCTAATAGTAAATTAAAAGAAGACTGGATATTGATAACTTGAAATTCCACAAGAAATTCAGCTATGCCTGTGGACAGTCGCAGGTGCAAAATTCCCAATACATCCCTTTTGGTGTTATCATAGGCCCTAATCCCTTGATTAGTGGGCTTAAGATCTTCAGTTTTAAACCCAAGGCAAGTCGCGATTTTCAAAGGGCAAACATTCAATGCACTCCCATTATCGATCAATACCAGAGGTACCCTCATCCCGTTACAGTCAACTGTGATGTGCAATGGCTTAGTGTGGCTTGCTCCTTCTTTTGGGAGATCTGAGTCTGAGAAGGATAAGATATTCTCCACATAAGTCGTCCCTACTATGTTGGCCAGCTGATCTGGAGAAGTATCAAGGAAGACTTGGGCTGTACTTAATGCTTTGAGAATAGCCTCCTTATGGGCAGTGGAAGCCATAAGTAAACCCCAAACCGATATATTTGCTCCTGATTTCTTCAATTGCTTGATCACGGAGTTATCTTCTTTGATATTTTCTTTGATAGAATCTTCTCTTTCTTTTCTTGCCAGGGCTGCCGGATTATCAACACAGAGTTTTTGTGGCTTAAAAGCTCTTCCCCCTCGAGTCATATGTCTACCTTCATCACAAGAGAGGGAGTAAGGCTCATCTTCTTCAGTCAGCAAGTATGGATCTTCATCTGTCAAAGATACAGGGCTTTTCAAGTTCATCTGAGCCAACAGGTAACTAGTGAATGCGGGGCTACTGTATCGAGGTGGGGATAAACAATACGTATCATCCGAGGTTAAATCAAATGGTTCATAGTTTGTGGTGAAAACCTCATCAGTGAAGGCTATCCCGGCAAGGGGGTAACTAGGCGGTTTGACTTGGATGGGATGGATAAGAGAGACAGGATCGAATGCCAATGGTGTGTGAGAAATCATGTTCAGGGTTGGTGGAGGTTGATAAGTAGGTAGTGGATTAGTGGTGACATTTGGTGGGCTAAGGATTATAACATTTTTGTTGTCAATAAGGTTTTGAATGGCATAGCGTAAGGTGATACATAGATCCGTGTGATGGCCAGGGTTTTGATGAAACTTGCAGAACAAGTTAGAATTGTGTCCAGCTCGCAAGGGATTAGGTAAAGGTCGGGGTTGGATAGGGGTAAGAAGCCATTTTTTCACCAATTTGTGAAGAGCTATAGTGAGACTCATCCCTAGATTGGTAAATTGACACGGAGTTCGAGGTTGACTTGGGTGAGCATGGTTATTAGTTCGGACTGGGGGTTGAGCTGGGGTAGCTAACGTGTTGGCTATGTAGACATGGTTGGTGCTAGGTTTAGAAACATAGGGTTTCTTAGGCTTGTTATCCGAGGGGTTAGAGAGAATCCAAGAAGCAAATGCATCCTCAAGTTGGCTTCCGGCTTATAACAATGACTCGAAAGTAGGGAGATATTGGGTCACTAAGTGCTGAGCATATCCTTGAGAGAGGTTCTTTAGGATAATCGCTACTTATTCCTTCTCCAAAGGTCTATCCCACATTTGGGCAGCCTTGGCCCTCCAGTGACCAATGAAATCAGTGAATGTCTCCCCATTTTCTGCTTAATTGCCTCCAAATCTCTTCTTGAAGTCTCAATCTCGGTGTTGTACTTATACTGATGCCAGAAGGCCTTTGACATGCTCTCCCAGGTGCCCACAGTAACTGGATCTTGAGACATTAGCCAACGTAGTGCTGATCCTGATAAAGTTCTCTGAAACAACAACGTCATATGTTCGTCACTGAGCCCCATAGTGCGCATGTTAGTAACATACATCTTAAGATGTGTTTTTGCACACCCTATACCACTAAACTTGTCCATTTCCGGTATTACAAACTTCTCTGGCAAATGGATTCTAGGGATACGGTTCAGAGCTTCAATGCCTGTTGCAATTTCATCGATACCCTTTATACTCTTCATAGCTGACTCTAATTGAGACATTCTGTTAGCTAACATCGGATTTTCATCAATATACTCTTCGTCTCCATCGAGTTCGAAGACTTCACGTGGACGTCTCTCTTCTACCTTCTTTCCTTTTGGATCATTTAGGGGATTGCCCGTTGATTCCGAGGTATGTTCTAACACTTCCACTTGCCTTTTATACTGTTGATATCATTGGCAAAGGCTGCCAAGATCTTACGGATCTCTGTAAGTTCAGATTCTGAAGCCATCTCTGCTTGTTGACTTGGTACTGTAGCTCGTTCTAACCGATTGGACTTACGACTCCAACTAGGAGATGGACGCTTGAGTTTGGGCGCAATGATAATCCTATATGACCCTATCAAAGGTAAATTTAGTAAATTTCGGTATTACCCTCTTGATAACATTTTAAGGAATCATTTTATTGAGGTTTGTGCACCAATCCATTAATTAATCCATCCACACAATGAACATTCAAAGAAGAAATGAATATTTATTTGAAAGAAAAAAAATAGCTTTCTTGAAAATGATTGACAAAGAAATGTTCTTATTGAAAACATCTTTCAACAAATTTGACTTAAACTATTTTTACATGGATACTTGACTTTGTCTTGATGGTCATCAGGATTGCTGTCAGGCTTGACCCTCTTGGCTCTGACAACTGGCTCTTTGAATTCTGCTGGTATGTCTAGATACTTTAAGGTGCGTTTATTCCAAGCCTTCTCAATGAGATGCACTAACTTTTCAGTCAAAGGCTCGGGGGGAAAGAAAACTTTGTGTTGAGGTAAAGATAACTCTATGGGTACATCATACTGTTCTAGGATCAAATTAGAATAGTAAAAAGATGTTTCTTCTAAACCGATCAGACAAACATAGTAAGATCCTTTGATTCCTAGAACAGAGGGATCAGTCATCCACTAAGGGCATCTTAAACCGATATGAGGAGCAAGGCGAGAGTCTAACCATTTGCTTCAAGCCTTGACTGAGTTATGACGTACTAACATGTTTATCTTGGAAAAGTGTTCTGGCCCATATTCGAGGTTTGAGAGAACATCTATGATTTTGAGATGATCACAAAGCCACATATAGAGTAAGTAGGAACTTCCTTTGAAGCTTTCCCGCTCACCATTTTTTATGGCATCTAAACCTGAGAAAGTTTCAGCTAAGATGAGAGGTACCGGGTTGGCTTTCCTTGAGAATTGAGAGGCTATATCTATGAAGGTCTAGGTGAGGTTTGGATGCTGAGATGGTAAAGGCATCTAACTTCTTCGTGAGATTGTTCATCCCACTTACTAGACTAGACATAACATTTTTGAGATTAGGGTATGCCTTCATCTCATACATGCATGTCTTCTTAACCGGATCATCTCTATCAAACTCTTCTTGGTTAGTGCTTCAATTTTGAGCACTCTCAGCTAACTCTACGAGAAAATCGTATGCTTGGTTGGGAGTCTGGTTCATGAGCTGACCCTTATGCATTGACTCGACTAAGGTACGTTGATTCATTGTTAATCCTCTATAAAAACTTTACACCAATTGTGCTTTATCAATCCCATGGTGTGGGCACTTGACCAATAAATCATTGAATCTTTCCTAGGTTTGGGAAAATTCATCATCAGGACGGGCTCTAAAATTTTTAATGGAGTCCTTCATTTTCTCTGTTTTGGCCACGGGGTAGAATTTGGCCATAAATTTCTTGGATAGAACATCTCAGGTAATGATGGAATTGGGTGTTAGGGAGTTCAACCACGTAGCTGCGTGGTCTTCTAGGGATAACGGGAATAGAATAAGCTTGATACTCTCTTCATCTAGATTCTGATTTCTAAAAATTTGACATATAATTAAGAATCGATTAAGGTGGGTGTAAGGTTGTTCACACTCTAAACCGTGGAACTTAGGGAGCATATTGATGGTTGTAGCCTTAATTTCAAAATAAGGTGCATTGTTCAATGGTAACACAATACATGTAGGAGAAGATATGGAAATTGGAGTGAAGAGCTCATTAAGAATTCACTCTCGATCATTCATCATAACTATTAATGGTGTCTTGCATATCCTACTAAAGGTACGTTCGATCTCAAGATCAAATAGTTCTAACATGTTGTTCTATGAACGTCTACCAAGCACGCAAATCACACAGTCGATCAAACAATCACGAAAGGAAAAGACTGGACCTAGATAGGTTGTCTAAAGCTAGACAGCTCCTAACTGGGTAGAAATAGCGCAACTAGCCTTCCAACTCGGTTCTATGAAATCAAGTTTGAATCATTCGGATCTCCAGATCGGAGGAGGCGCATAATGCATAAGCAAGAGCACGCTTAAATACCTTCCTTTCTTGATTAGACTGAGTCTATCCCCTCAAAGGGCAAGATCTTACTAGATACAAAAATGACCAAGAAGCGCAATTGGCACAACTTGAAGCGAAATTTCTCCTATTGAGCTCGTGGGCCCTATAGTCAAGTCTAATTGATTTTAATTAATTTGATTGGATGACTAGTGAGTTGATTATCCTAATTAGAGCAAAGAATTAGTAATGACTTCCAATCCTTATCTTATCATGCCATCCCTAGGAAAGGGGTGCTCTTTACTACTTAGTTAACTATTCCAAGTGTGTGCAAATTGGAAAAATAACATACAAAGGCAAGGAGTAACCCACTAGCATAGAGAGGCATGTGTGTTTTGAGATTACCACCTGTGCTAGACGGGGTGAAGACAGTTTGAGTCGACTTAGGCCACCAACTCCAATTTTAGTGTGCGAACCTAAGGAGCCGTGACGGTATTGTCCACCTGTTGTCCTTCCTTAGTCTATTACAATCCAAGCCTTCTTGGATAATTAAAAAAATTACAAAGAATATTATACAAGAGTTTCTAAAACAAAAAGTAAAATAAAACTAATTAAAGATTAAAGGAAATTGAAAGAAAAAAAGAAAAAAAAATGTTCACCTACAAAAAGCAAAACATAAATGTTAGCAGAAATGATTATAAACGGACTCAAAAATAGAATCCGACTTACTACAATCTTTCTGACTTAGTCACATTTTATAAAAAATTTTGTTCTACCCCAAATCAATATGCTATAATAGTAAATCGGATATCGAAGCAGAAAGTTACAGTCAGTTTAAGTTCTACTGTCTAAGGTGACAAAGAAAACGGGAATGACTTTTTTTTTTCAATGTTTTTTCTTCTTTTTTCTCTCTCACTTGAACTTACAGAAAGAAATCAAAAGAAAAAATAAAATAAAATGAAAATGAAATAAATAAATTTTAAATCAAAACTTACCACTACTACCTTTACCTTTCCCCGGCAGCGGTGCCAAAATTCTGATGAGACTATCGTTGTTCTTCTCACCGAAATTAATATTAATCTTACTTTTACCTTACTTGTGGGGAAAGTAGGGGACCGAACCCAAGAGAAAGGAGGAATAGAGTTAAGCTAAGAGGATAAAATTCAAATTAACTACAAGGAATTAAAACTAATTTTGTTTGTATTTTAAACTTATAAGAAGATGTAAAATTGCTAGAAAATTAACTAAAGTAAATGAAATTAAAAGTAAGTAAACTTATGAAATTAAAGCACCATTGGAGGTCGATCTACCAAGAACATGTTGATGAGCAATTTCTAGTCTCTAATCTTTTTATAACTCAATCGTAAGGGCTTGGTGTTAGCTCCTTAGATCAGAAAGTTTTGCAAATGAAATCAAATGAGGGAACATAAACAAAATAGAATTCTTTGAAAACTTCCTACTATCAATTATCTAGTTTAAGTATACTTTATATTAATCTAATCTAAGCATAAAATATCTATATTAAGAATAAAAGGTGCAAGAAATCTTAAAGAGAAATCATAAGCATTTTAAACAAAAGAAAGGCATGAAATTAGAAACAATACAAGAACTTGTTCTAGGCTTTTCCACTCTCCAATGGAGGGGAACTTAGTCTAATGTCATTGCAAGAAAGGGAAGATAAGAGATGAAAGAACTTTTCTTCATTTTATGGAGAAATTTACAACTTCTTCTTCTTCTTCTACTTCTTACAAAATTTTTAGCCAAAAGAAAATAACTAGAAGATAAAAATACAAACAATAAGAGAATAGGCTAAGAGCCTTGGATAAGAGAACCAAAAGGGACCCTTTATCTAGTAATTGAGACTCTATTTATAGAGAAAAATGTGTGTAGAAAAGTCTAAAAGTAGCCTCCACTTTTTTTTACACAAAAAGACAAAAGAGGAGAGAACATGAGTTAAGGATTAAGGCATTCCAAAGTGGGTCCAAATGCTTTTGCCTCGAGATTTTTATTTCAAAATGTTGATTTTCTGCACAAGAAACACACTTAATTAGATTTATCTAGTAAATAAATTTATTTATGTATAATTAAGCCTAATTAACATGCAACATGGTGTTTTGAGGCTTATCATGATTATTACCTTAATACAGATAAATAGGGGCAAAAATCAAAATAAATATTCGAAAAATGTGCATATATTTGAGTATTTCGAGACACTTATCATGCAGCATCAAAACAACAAATATGAATCAAAACTTCTAAAATAAGGTAAATCGAAAAAGAAACAAAGATTAGGGTTCTCACTCGTCGTCGTTTGTGAAGAGAGTGTGATTGGTTAACCTAATGAAAAAGAGCTATTAAAAAGTCCATGTTAGATTGAAAATCATTTTCCTTGGGGTAAGGGGGGGATTTCAAAATCCAACAAATTGAGGACTTATGTTGGTGAAGGAAAATCGATTGCCATGGAAAAATCTGCAATGAAACACTAGAAATTATTATTTTTCATGGAAACTGAAATCCTTATAATTTTCCAGGCATAATCAAACAGACCCTTACTTAAGGGTAAAATTGGAAACATACGAAAAAATTTGACGAAAAAACTACTCTCCACAAAAACAAAATTGAGAAGTACCAATTTCGGTACTTCTCATAAAAGTACTATTTTGACTCTTTTTAAAAATTACTCTTTCAAAGTATTGAATGTCCAAATGATAAAGTAATCCTTTATTTTCTCTACCAAAGCCAGAAGTACTTAGATAAGTCAATCCAAACAGGCCCTTTGACTCTCCACAAGATAGGTCTTGAGAAATAGGTTATCATGACTTCTTTACAAAGACCAATTCACCAATGCTCTTTGTAGACATGAAATGTTCACAATGAACCTCAAGGCTGCATTGTTTGGAGTCGCCACCATTCTTTTTTGGAAATGGGTGTGAATGGGCACCCGAATCAATTTTTTGAAAAAAACCATTTTTTATGGCATTGTAGTGACTCTCATACGTTGAAAAAGGGCAAGGTCTACCTAAGATCTAGGTAAGGAGGTCCAGTTAGAGGATGGGAAAGGTGTTAGGCACCCCATCCTCTCCACCAAAGGTGGTCACCTTGCTTGGCCATTTTATTTTGTAAAAATTTAAGGAAACAAATACTAAAATGCATGAGAATGCATGATAAGGGTGGGCATTAAAGTGAAATGTCCCCTTTTCAAAGGGTCTTGATTTCAAAGTGACATTAGGGGCATTCTATGGAAAAGAATGACCCATGTAGTCACATTAAATTTATGCATATGAATGTAGGTTTGAACTTTTAGAGAGACTCCATAATGGAGTTTCCTTAAAGCCACAACCTTGATGCATGTATGCATGACTAGAAACTTAGTATTTCACCCCATCAAGAGGGTGACACATTTCTTCATCATTGTCATGCATAGGTGAGTGTGTACATTGTGTACAATATGATGCATGAAATTAAGGTAAAAAGGGTTTCAACCCCCCATCCTTTCGATCGAACCTTAGTCCAATCTACCGGGGATGGGAGAGGGTATGCATTACATCCTAAGGGATTTCTAAAAAAAAATAAAGTAGAGGGTTAGAAGAAGAAGATGCAAGCTTTTAAACAAATAACCTACATCTTAACCCCACCTTGTCCCTTGGTGGTCTTGAACCTTAAGAGGTAGATTTGAGAGTTGAGTGAGATGGTTGAGGGTTGAGTGAGTTGAAATTAGGAGATGAGAGAATGAGTAGGGATTTTGGTAGAGTTTTAAGTTGAGAGATGGGGGTTTGAGAGCATGAGTTATTCATAGAAAATGAGGGTATTTATAGAGTTTTTAGAGAACTTTTGGGGATAAAGTGGTCCAACCCTAAAAATAAAGAGAATGGACATAAAGTTTAGGTTATTTCTTTTTGGATTTTTCATTTGTATGAAGGTAAAGAAGACATTTGTGAAGAAATCCTAAAAGCATTCTTTGATTTTTGATTTTTTGGTAAATAGAGATGAGAGAACAAAAGTACTTTTGAGAGGGTAAATAAGGGAGTGACATGTGTAAATGTAGAGTGATAGGTAAAAAGTAGATCTTGGTTCATTTGTAAATAACACATAAAGCAAGGGTGGAAGTATATTTTTGAAATGGACCAATGGGAGAACAAAAGCACTTTTGGGAGGGTGAGTAGGAAAATGACATGTGTAAAGGTGAAGTGGTAGGTGAAAAGTAGACATTGGTTCATTTGTAAATAACACATAAAGCAAGGGTGGAAGTATAATTTTAAAATGGACTAATGGGAGAACTCCATGTATGTACTTGAAGATTCCCACCTTTTAAGGTTATGATTGGAAGTTCTCTCAACTTTATAAATTATTACCAAAGACCTAAGAACCTTTTTGGTTTGACCAACCTTTTTGGGAAGGGCATTCTTGAATTTTCACAAGGAAGAGTTGACTCTCCAATTAGATAATGCATTGGGTATTGGGGGCTTATGAGATATCAGCATGTGTCATCTTTTAAAGGGGTGTGAGAGAATGGACTTGGTATTGGGCTTTGAGAGTGGGCTAAAAGAATGGACTTGGATTTGGGTTAAAAGATGGACCTTGTCTTGGGCTTAAATTGATTTTAGGATATGGACTTGGATTAGGTTGGAGAATGGATGTGGATTTAGATTGGATCATGGAAATGAGTAGAATTGGATTGGATTAGGAACAAGGTATGGGCATGCAAAAATAATATGAGATGATGCATGTATGCATGTGTGCATGAATAATGATGCCAAGTGGCAATGCGGACCCGTTGAGAGGCTTAAGTCCTAAATTGAAATCAATTTGAAGAAACATGAATTTTCCTAATGGGTTCGTGCAAATTGGGGTGTCTACACTCTTGCGCGAAGTTACTCTTCAAAGGAGTTGCTCATCTAAACGCATCTAAACAACTTCTAACTCCCTGCAAGAGTAAGAAGTAGCCAAAGAGTCCTATCCAAATGCCCACTAAGTTTCTATTTTTTTTAGAAAAACAAATTTATTTTTCTTTCTTACACGTTTTTGCTTTTTTTTTAGGAAAATGATGGTGGTGATTCCACGTTACTCGCACCACAATAGTCTTATGTCGATGAGTTGTGATTGGTCAATTTAATTTTGTTTAGATTTTGAATTAAATTTTGATTGAGTTTTACCGACATCAAATTTGATGTTCAAAATTTAACTTTTAATTTGATTTTGCATTTGATTTCAAATTTTAATTGTCTACTTAAGATTTAATTTCAATTTGGTTTGGTCGATTAAGTTTGATTATAAGTTTTGAATTTGTTGAATAAATAATCAGTTGAGTTTCGATGGAATTTGAATTTGAATTTATTGGTAGATTGATTTTTCATTTTAATTGGTTGAATAATTTTTAATTTTAATTTTTTATTGGTTGATTTGAATTTCTAAATGGATTTTGCTATTTAATTTGAGTTTAATTTTTAATGTGGTCGATTAATTTTTAATTTTTATTCGATTAGACTTTCAATTTGATTTCGATTTTTTTATCATGTTTTCCTAAGGATCAAGGTTTCTAAGTCGATTTTGGATGTTGAGGGGCATTTCATTATTTTTATGATTTTTCTAAAATTTCTCTGTTTTCGTAGATTTTAGTCTCATTAAACTCAAAATCACATTCTGAGTGCGGTGGTGGTACTATCGAGATTTTCCATAGTTCCGAAATTCATGAGGGGCATTTTCGTTATTTCGGTGATTTTTGTAGATTTTTACGAATATTGGCGTAATGTTTCTATCAGTCCCAACGTGATTATTTATAAGTATCAAGATTATGTTTCCTAGCGTAATGACATCTCTAAGTTATCGAACTGTGTAGCGAACCTAAAGATTGTGTTTTCCTATTGTAGCAAGATTTCTAAATTATCGAACTGTGTAGCGAACCTAAAGCATATGTGCTTGCTAAATCGGGTGTACAGTGTAGTGATCATAAGCGTGCGTAAATTACTATGTCAAGTCATAGCAAGTAAATAGGATGAAATGACTAGAAATAGGAAGAATCAGAGGCAGTACTCACAAGCCTTCGAGTACTTTGTATCATCATTAGGAATTCACGGCAATCGATTGATGATTTGTCGAATTAGGCTTATGCAAAAAAATGGGGTCGCTATAAGACCATGATTCCTTAGTCAACTTGATCAGTGCGGTGGTAACGGTGAAAAATTATTCAAGATTTATGCAGGATCTTAACAGATACAAATACTTCGTATTGAAATAGAATGGGTTTGGAGGTAATTTTGTTTAAGGAAGATTTTCGAACCCTAGTTTCAGATCAACATCTCTTCTTCTATTCTTTTATAGTTTTAGAGTTTTATTAATATTTAATTTCATTATTAGTTTCAAGATTGTAAGGGTGCTAGTTTCAAATCAAGATCAATAAAATAAGATATTTTTTCTTTCTCTCATCTCTCTTGTTATGATATTTATTTTTCTATGAAGTCAAATGATTATTTTAATTAAAAGTTGCATATGAACCCAGGTTTATTTATGTTCTTATGTATTTCATTATTTATTACTAATTATTAGAAATTATTTTACATTATCATAAGTTATGATGGTTTGATCATAAATAAAGTCAAGTTAAGGCATGCTTACTTTTCGGTAGTTTGAATTAGAACTTTAATATTAAAATTTGATATTGAATAAAATAGTTTTGATCTAATGTCAAAATGCTCATTCTGACATTGAATAAAATTCTTCTCATCTAATGTCAAAATGAGTATTTTGACATTAACTAAATTACTTCTGATCTAATATCAAAATAAGCATTTTCACATTGAATAAAATAGTTCTGATCTAATGTCAAAAGGCTCCTTTTGACATTGAATAAAGTACTTCTGGTCTAATGTTAAAAGGTACCTTTTGACATTGACTAAAAATCTAATGTCAGAAGGAGCTTTCTGACATTGTCTAAAATACTTATGATCTAATGTTAGAAGGCTCATTCTGAAATTGACTAAAATAATTCTTATCTAATGTCACAAGGAGCCTTCTAACATTGACTAAAATACTTCTGATCTAATTTTAAAAGGCGCCTTCTAACATTGACTAAAATAGTTCTGATCTAATATCAAAAGGCTCCTTCTGACATTGTTTTAGTGTTCGTTAAATCTATTCAAATTTCTTGATTTTTAACTCAGTCTTTCCTTACATAGTGTATAAAGCAAGTATACGGCCATTTACATTGTAATCAAGGGGAAGAAAAATGATAAACCATGAATTTATTAAATGACACTTGAAACACATAAAGATGATCTAAGAGATCCTCTATTGCCTCACCAAGTTTTTCAAATGCTAAAAAGATGAAAAACAATAAAGAAGTAACACATTCAATATTGTGGTGGATTTACCAAAATTTGATTTTTCAACAAAATCTTTGTAATCTAAACATACTTAGTTTAATTCTTAAGTCTTTAGTAACAAAATTAATGTTCAAAGTCAGAAGAACTGTCATCGTCTTCATCCGATATAGCGTAAGTACACTATGTGAAAAAATCCCATATTTGATGATCTTAACCCATCATTGAATTTGGAGGTTTAACAAACAATAACACAATCATCTAATTCACCAATCACAATAAACGAAATAAAAATAAAAATCAAAAAATAAAAATAAAAATCATAAAACAAGCTCAAAATTAAATTAAAGAACTCAAAATTCATATTATATATTGAAATTCCATTACTAAACAAGTACTAATAGAAGCAATAGGGCACTAACAAATGAAATTGAGTCACATAATTGCTTAGAAATAAAACACAATCAGAAGCAAATGATCGTGATGCCTTTTATCTCTTCTAGTTTTCTCAACTCTATCGTGTCCTCTTATTTTCCTCAAGGTTTGGATTTTCCCTACATTGCCACTGTTCTAGACTCGCACTTTTTCAATATCACAAGACTCTTTTAAAGTCTCAAAATCTTCACAAACCTCACATGGTAGAGAATTCTACTTCAATTGGAGAGTAATATTTATGGTACAACACATTCCTCTATGTTCCAGATTTCTTTTGCATACTGGGCGATTGTCTAGTCACTGCAGAATTAACATGCATTGCTTCCTCAACAACATATGTATAACTCAACAACATATTAATCGATGAAATTGTTTTAGAACCACTTGGTTTCCAATTCTTGAGTAGTTCATATAAATAAATAAAATCCAAATACCTGCACATATAAAATATTAATTGAGCACAAAACTCCAAAATGAAATCCAACACTTGGTTTATTTTATGTAATCAAACGAACATCAACAACCCAAGCTCAACATTCAGATGCATCCCCCACAATAGGGACATAAAATAACTTAAAATAGTATAATCAATCTTTAAACAATTCAGAACCATCAGATCCCATTGAACCTTCTTTTTGTTTGATCAACAAAAAATATTATAAGAGATGGATAATCTATAATCTGTTTTGTTTTAGTAACTTATGACCTAATTATGTTGTGTTTTGTTCACTGTGTTGTATGAAAAATACAAAATACATCAATGTGAAAGGCACCCTGTAATTGTCAAAGCTATGAAAGCGACCAATGTAAAAAAGAGATCAGAATGTTTATCTCATTGTTCATGTTCCCTTAAGCTTTGATTCAGATTCAATATGGAAAAGTCTTTTTAAAACTTATTAAAAGGTTCTAAAATTGCTATGGTTACATTTATCATTTAACTAGTCCAATGCTCTCAAGGTAGCTCTTCTTTAGGGAACTTCAAAGTGACCCCAATTGAAGATAAAAGAAAATAAAATCATTTGAGATGGTTAGGCATGTGCACAGATGCAAGTTAAAAGACTCTAAAAAGGCAGAAGGCAGACCAAAGATAATGTGTATGACAAGCAAATATATGCATATCTTGAGTGAATATAAGGTTGAATAACATAGTAGAACTCACGTTGTTGAATTCCAATACTTTGAGTAAAGCATGCATGATGATGATGATACTACTGGATCACTGTTTTAACAATTGGTCGGGTTTGGAACTCTTTACATCAACAAATCCTTTTGTGTCCGATTAGTTTTTTGGACCATTTCAAAGACTCGACATAAGGGCCTGACTCCAGCTTAGCTACAAATGGATATAACAGACGATGGGAAAAGAGATGAGCCAAGCTTTCTAAGCTTGCGAATGGGCTTAATTTCTACCCACACAAATATGGTCCATTGATAAACCACAATTTGAGTGCAACAATTTATTTCATCAGTCAATATAAATCAAGCCTTGGTGTTGAATCTAATCAATCACACACTTAAATATTATTTAGACAGAGCAATACAAATAAGTTGAACGAATGTCGTAATCAAGCCCTATTCTGAATACTAATATAGCATAGTAAATGGAATCAAATCCTCATAATGGAATTATAATTTTTTTTATTATAATGAGAATGTACAACTCACGAGTCATGACATATTGTTACCTAAATCTAGCAATTTCTCTCAATGGCCCACTAGTTCCACATCCCACGTCCAACACCTACAATGACAACCCAAAAGCTGAACTTCAAAATTTTTCCAAGATGAAAATATAAAGTCTTATAATGATTGTAAGAACATCTAAATGAAACAAACCTTTGGGCTACGTTATAGGCCTAGTTGTAAAGCAAGAAAGTGCTCACGCCGCTTGATACTCATACATTGTTCTAAAGTAACAATGGGTTTCTCAACCACTAAAAAGGACTCATGGGAAGACTGAAGTCATGATTGAACAAATACATGATCGTTGGAAAAGGGAATTTTGGTAAGGACAAGACATTCTAATTAATTTCTAATTCCTATTTTTGATCAAGCATGAGAAAACATGTATGCGAGTTTGTGGATTGTTGTCATGTCTTTTAAGTTTCTAAAGGACTAGTAACCAATCTGGGTTATACATGTCGTTACCAGTACCGAATGAACCATGAAGCGATTTGAGTATGGACTTTATTTTGGGCTTACCTAGAACACAGCGGGGTATGGACTCCATCTTTGTGATCCTTGAATGCTTCTGAAAAATGGCTCATTCTATAGCTTGCAAAAAGACAAGTGATGTGGTAAACGTAGCTCGATTATTCTTCAAGGAAGTGTATTGTCTTCATGGTTTACCCATATCCATTGTGTTTTGTCATGACACAAGATTCCTCAGTCACTTTTAGAGGAGTTTGTATAAACTTACTAACACCAAGTTGGATTACAGCAATGCATACCATCCACAAAGTCAAACTGAGTTTGTTAACCGATCGTTAGGAAATTTACAACGCAGTCTTACTGGTGAAAATGGGAAGAAGTGGGACCAACAACTTTATCAAGCCGAGTTTGCCTTTAAACGATCAAAGAATATTAATAAAGGGTTCAACCCTTTTCAGGTTGTTAATGGATAGAATCCCCAAACAACTTTAAATTCAGCACCTGTTCAAGATTTGCAAAGGACTCATGGGAAGGCTGAAGTCATGATTGAACAAATACAACACATGTACTCTGCCACTAAAAAAAATTTATTTGAATCTAGTGCAAATATAAAAGGCTTGGTGCAGGGATGATTGGTCCATTACAAGTAATTGCCAAGCTTAATCTAATGCATACCAACTAAAGCTATCAAGTCACATTCGCACATCTTACATGTTCAATGTCAAGCACCATCCCATTCGCACCTCACAAGTAGAATCCATTCACGTTCCAGCATGTACTTTCTATATGCATCTCCTATCTGAAATTCAAGACACATATTCTCATCTAGATTCATTGTAGATTTAAAGTATGAATAAAATTTGGACTCATTCCCTGAATTAGATTATATATTGAAGGCGAAGTCGTATTATCATTAATGTACATGTAAGTGTATTTACATTGAAATTCAATGTTTACCAAATGACATTTAATTCCTCATGAGTGCTCATGTCACCATATTTCATTTTGCCCACCTAACTCCCTGCATAAAAATTAATTAATTTATTACTTTATTAGGGTCAATAAATACAGATTAACACTTCTACCTACATAATCTCCACATTTATCAAAAGTTGGATACTATGCTTAAGCATGATTGAAGGTGAACTAATATTTCTAAAGATCTGATTGCTTACCAAATGACATTTAACTTATCATGAATAATTATATCACCATGCAATTATATTATACTATTTAATTTTGCCCATACAACTCCTTACAAAATTTTATGTAGTGTGGTGCCCCGTCAAACGCTAACACAAATCCCTATGTCAGATCTCGAGGTACTAGGTGGCACCTCGAAATTTCGGCATGGTCTCCTCTGTTTATGCTAGCATTCCAAGGCGTTCAACCTGCACCTGATAAACGACATACAATCATGCTTATATATAAAAAATATAATACTAGCGGAAGCTTATATACGTCTAATAACGTACGAAATTCAAAGTGCGGAAGAAAACCAGAATACAGGATTTACAAATATTTCTCACTCTAACAAAAGTCTTTATGCTTAGAACAAAATCTATTATACTCCTTGACAAATCAACCCACTTAAGGGTGTAGCCCCAATACTTACCAGGTGACAAACTCTAGTTGTCTATTTGACCCACCAGATGATCCTCACTCGTACTCTATACTTGCCTCACCAAGCTCTGTATCTGAGACTAAAAAAATAGAGAAGGAAAGGGTGAGTGATAATGGTTACCCAGTAAGGAAGAAACCAATTTCTGTCAATAATTTCTCCTAACATGAACGAATAAACATACTGAATCAGTTTAAAATATGTAAAATTTTAAAGAAGAAACTACGATTAACTGGTACATATAACCAGGGATGAGCAACTAAACATTTTAAAACTCACATTACATCGATCATCATTACTCCCTATAACATTCTCTTTTTATACAAATGTAATTGATCAAATGGAAATATTAAACATGGATTTCATTTTATATATCAAAATAAGCAACAGATACATAATACACAATGGTGGAGTATTGGAATTAGAGAGTTGGGATTCACGACTGGATCGTTCCCAATCGGGAGATGATGTTACAATTCTTCTCTGGCTTTTAGATCCTGATTTTGTGACTGGTAGCTGTTTACCACGCTTGGTTCACCATTTATCCGGCTCAGGCTGGCCGTTTGATGTGACCGTAAGCAATGGGTCTCTTTTCGATGTGTCAGAACGTTCGACTACTATAGATTGTTAGTGATCATTGACTAATCATCTTCGTCTATGCCTATTAGACGTGCATGTGATTCCCAAATATACAAACCATTCGTATACGACCACCTTTACATTACAAGTTCACTAGTAAAGATAGAGAGGAATAACCCGGATTCTAGTTGTGACTCCACTCTCATACGGGTCTGTAGACACCCCATTTTTGCATCCGCCTGACTTGGCGATCCGTCACCCGGTTGCTGTGGATTCCTAATGATGAGCGCAAAGAACTCGAAAGTTTGTGAGAAGTCTCCTTCCAATTCCTTCCACCTGCTAATTTTATTCTATTCTTTCTCTTTGCCACGCGACATAGAATTACGCATGCTTAGAATCGCTATACTATACACTCAACTTAGCAAGCACGTACACTTAGGCTCGCTATACATTTAGACAACTTAGAGACCTCGCTACGCTAGGAAAACATAACCTCGAGACTTAGAAATAATCACGTTGTGACTAAAAGAAACTTCACGTCAAAATTCATCAAAATAAATAAAAATGACGAAAATACCCCTCATGAATTTTGGACCTTCGAAAAATCTCGAAAGTACCTCCATTGCATTCAAAATATGATTTTGAGTCTGACGGGACCCAAATCGATGAAATCGAAGAAATTTATGAAAAATCACAAAATGACCGTAACGCCCCTCGATGTCCAACTCTTAGAAACCTTGACGCTTAGGAAAACACACTTAAAGAATTAAAAAGACTTCAATAAAATCTCGAATAATCAAAATTAAATTAAATTTTAAAATTTAAATCAATTAAAATTTACAATCAAATAAATAATTTCAAATTGAAAATAATCATTAAACTAAAATTAGAATTTAATCAACAACTTAAAATTTAAGACCAACTTGAAATTCAAATTAAAATTCAAAATTAAATCAAAAATAAATTTTAAAATCAAATTAAAGATCAATTAACCAATCCAAATTAAAATTATATCAAAACCCAACTAAAGCCAATCAACAAATTAAATAATTAAAATTCAAGCTTAGATTAAACTCAATCGACCAATCAATATTCAAATCAAAATATAATTAACCAATCGAATTAAAATCTTAATTTAATCAACCAATCAAGATTGAAAAGAAAAATATAATTAACCCATCAAATTAATTAAAATCAAACCAAAATTAAAAAAAATTGTAACCTAAACCATCAACGAAAATTAAAAATTGAAATTTAATCAATAATTCATCATCCACGTACCATGGGTTGCGAAGCGTGGGATCATGGTCCCATTCTTTCTAAACTCAAAAAGAGAGACATTCTCTCTTTGGGTTCGGTCAAAGAATAAGCAAACAAAAAGGCAAAGAATAAGCAAACAAAAAAGAAACAAATAAATGAAAGAAAGAAAGAGAATAAAAGAAAAATAGAAAGACTATGCTATAAAAGAAAGGTTTTGGGCTGGTTGCACACGAGTGCTCTAAAAAAAGAAAAAGAAAGAAAAAAAAAAACAGCCAAAGAAGACTGACGTTCTTGGGACAGCAAAAGGAAGAGACTTCTCCTCTGAAATTTTTTCTCTCATATATCACACACGACAGTAACTAAATAAAGAGGAAAGTGGAGAAGTATTGAAAAGCCACAGAAAAGGGAAAAAAGGAAAGAAACGAGAGAGGAGGAAAGAGTGTCACAGGGTTCATCTCCTCCAGCATCACGTCCTCTACTAGACCACCATTAATGACCTTTCCTTCCATCTCAACAGCACCCCACCAGAAATCTACTTACTGTCTTCTTCTCCACTGCTTGCAACTGTCCTCTTATCTCTATCTCTATCATGTTCTATCGAGCTCCCTCTCTCAGCCCTCTTCTTCTTCATCATAATAGCCTTCATTAACAGCCCCCACACGTCCTCTAGCAGCCTCCATTAACACCACCTTATAGAAATCTCACACGTCTTCAAGCTGCTCTTATTGACCAGTCACTACGTGAAAAACCCAAAATTTGAACAAAATATTTGTTGGGCCTGGCCCGACGAATTTTATAACTTGAAATACCACGGCCTTTCGACCACGTTTCTCTCTCTCATAGGCTCGCTCGCTCGCAGTCTCTCCCACGATCACTCTCTCACTGTATCTTTCTCATTGTCTCTCCCTCGATCTCTCTCTTGAACGACATCTCTTTTTCTATAAATCTCTCTCTCTCTCTCTGTCTCACTGTCTCTCTCGATCGACCTCTCCATCTCTCACAGTTTCTTTCTCGATCGATCCCTCGATGTCTCTGTCTGTCTCTCTCTCTCTCTCTCTCTCTCGATCTACCTCCCTCGATAGATCTCATCTCCCACTTTATTTGATCGATCAATCTCGATTTAGATCTGATCCTCTTTTTTGATTGATAAGTCATCAAGAGGTATGTTTTTGATTGATAAGTTCAATTCTGTTCATCTGTGGAGAGATCACAGAGATGTATTTGAGGTATCTTCGATTTTGTAAAGTTTTGATGAAATTGATTTGTGGTTGATGCAGTTTTTAGTAATTAGAGTTTGAGATTTGATTCGAAAGATGCTGACGAAATTCGAAACAAAGAGTAATCGGGTGAATGGTTTGAGTTTCCATCGTAAGAGGCCATGGATCCTTGCGAGTCTTCACAATGGTGTGATCCAGTTATAGGATTATAGGATGGGCACTCTTATTGATAGATTTGATGAGCATGATGGACCTGTTTGTGGCGTTCATTTTCACAAATCTCAGCTTTTGTTCGTCTCCGGAGGTAATTTTAATTCTAATTTTATATTTCATTTTGTAGTTCATCAATTTCAATTTCTCGTTAGGGTTAACTGTTACCATATCAATTGAGATCATCTTTGTTTCTATCTATAAAATATTGGGGTAGTATAATTCTGTAGATCAGTTTTTGAATTTATACTCCTTTTTAGAAATTTAGGGACAATTGTGAATTGTGAATTTGTGATTGAGTTTCTATAACCAGATCAGTACTAGATAGTAGTAGTTCTCTAATATTTTGTTTAGATGGGAGTAGATCTATACGAATAAGTGTATTTATTAGTAATCTAATCAGCAACAACAATTATCTAATCTAAAATCACTCAATACTATTTAAGTAATATCTAGAAGAATATGAAGAGTTTCAATGATCCTAGCTTTACAAAATTGGTGTGCTCTTTTGGTTTTTGATCTTGTGACACCTCCAACACCTATTTCCTTGTTTTTGTGAAATTATCTCATCCTTGCTTGAACATTCTGATAATATCTCACATCTGATCTTGAATTTGAACACATCGTCTACTTCTCTTTGGAGTTATTGTTGATTGAGAAAATGAGCTCGAACAACAACACCAAACAATACCAACTATGGCTTTCACACTGAATAAAAAGAAGCAGAGAGAGAGAGAACGAGAGAGCAACACTTTTTTTTCTCAATTTTCTACTAAAGGCTGAGAAAGTCTGGAAGAAAAACACTACCAAATGAACACTCCACAACAGAACTCTAATCAATTTCATCAAGAACACCATTGCCTTTGACATCAAATTTCAGTGGGCCCACCCTACTTCTTTTGTTTTGAATCAAACCTCATAGTTTATGATTTTGAAAGAAATCAGGAATTCCTTGGTTCTAATGGAAGATAACCAAGTCTTTTTAACTTTTAAAAGCCTATTAAAAAGCTATATTGCAAGTGGGTGTAAAAGTTGAGGATACATATGCCTATGAGATTCATGCCTGGGTTTAAGTTTTTTTTTCTCTCTTTCACACGTTATCTTTTTCTTTTCTAAAATTAATCATGTCAATTAAAGAGCATCTTTTGTCAAAAAAAAAAAAAAAAAAAAAAACAAAAATGGTTTCAATGGTATGAGAAGACTATGGAATTGGTTTTCTTTGTAAGCAAGTTTTTGAATGTTGGATGTTTGTCTCTGCCTTTTATGGATCATACAAGTATTTTTTGCAGTCTTGGACTAAGCTACTTGACAGCTACAATAGGGCTGAATTTGAACAGTAATTTGTGTTCTTCTGGGAGTAGTACACTATGAAAAAAAATATTTATTTTAGTCACAATTCCAATATTCTAGTGGAATAATTTTTAATAACTTTGTGGGACTGTGCGCTTTGATTTGGGATTCACATAGGTGTCTGGGGTCAACTAGGGGTACGTATTGGGTAATGGTCATATTTCATTAAGATATTTTTGATGATCTATAATGCCTCACACAGGTCTGTGACCACCATCAATTGTAAGAATGTACATATTTTCCTGGACAATACATTTACTATGTCACATAATTTGTATATCAAGGAATCACTGTTTACAAATTAAGAAGGCATTAGAAACCACTATGGACCTACAAGGCACCTTGTCTTCCGACACAGCTAGTGGAAAACTCACTACAATGGCATATATATCTCTTGTTGATTTAGACAAACATACAACTTCTTCATGCATACTTAGAAGGCATGCCCCCCACCCCACCATTTCTCAATCAGACCTACACCAGTGGTTTTAGCTAGAATCCACATTCTTCAAAGTTGTTAGGTTCTCATTAGCAGTCGGTGACCTTTTCTTCTTTTATTATTTCACATAGCTTTCCGTAGGCCGTAGCACGTCCATTCTTCATCTTTTAGGTGCCCAAGGTGATGATGTATGTCGGGTAAAACTTGGGAAATTTGACCCGTCTAGGATGCCCATTAATTGTGTTGAGTTCAACGTATCTTGAGTACAAGCTGGGCTGGTCAAGTAAATACTTTTATTTTTAACTTCTTGAAGAAAAACATTAAGGAAGAAGTATAACCCAAAATCAAATCATAAAGTCCATGAAATTAAGAGCACACTATATAACTTGAGAGTGCCTACATATGTTAGCAGATAAGATGAGAATTCAAGTACAATCCTGGATTTCACCCTAGATGACAGCTAGAACCTTTATAAGATTTCCCAAACCCAAAAAAAATCCTTATTTTCATGTTCTTGTAACCTAAAATGATCAATTACAATAATATACAAAAAATTCTTCAAAAAGAAGGACATTGTCCTTATATCATCTATGTCAATATGTCATCTCCATCTTATGCTGCAGGTTTGATTTTTTTAATTATTGGAAAGCAACTTAGGGTATTTCTTTATGAATCAATCCTAACTTATTAGTATAAGTTTAAAGTGACACAAAAATGATGCAACAAAGAAAATGACCACACACAAGACTCAAAATTTAAATGGCTCTCTGCAGCATGCTTACTCCACAGAGGAGATGATTTGGATCAAATCACTATATTCTTAAGCAAATTACAGCCATAGAGATCTTTAATCGCAACCGAATACACAAGTGCAAGTCTTTTCCCAATTAAAACCCCCACACCATCTAAACTAAGAGACACAATCTGAATAGTTCCCACATTAATTAACCTACAGAATATGAGACACCTATCACAACAATTAGGTGAATTTTGTATGCACCAAGACCTTTCCTTAACCGTAGATTTTGAAACATGTCTTGATGATTGATCCGTATAATAAGAGGGGCCTATGCCATCACCTTCACTCATTGTTTTTTTTATGAGCTTTTCTTTTTAAAATAAATATAAATGAAGAGTTTAGTGTTTGATTGTTGGCAAAATAAATTCTTTTTATTTTTTATTTTTTTTATTTTTTATGTGATGCAGTGATACATCAATTATATGTATATGTTCGATCCTTGCTATATGAAATTGGGAGTGATGGGCTCATCTGATAAGTCTCTTGAGAATATACTAACATCTATTTATTGTGTTAAATACATGATGTTGATACTGATAAAAGAGACAACTTCATAAAAAGGGCTTTCTTTTGACAGTTATCAATTCTGTTATGTATACAAAGGAACGTAGGAGGTTGAGGAGACCTCAAAAGGATTAAACAGAGGTACGGTCACAAACAAAGGAACAAGTAACAAAGCTCTCTAGAAATAGCTAAATTTCATATAGAGGCCCAACTAAACAAATCCTCATCTAGAGACAAAATCTTCCAAACCCATAAATATGTCTTGATAATAATAAAGGATTTTTCTTGACATCTCATTTTGATGCAATGTTTCAGTCTAGAGAAAAACTGAAATGGTCTCAACCAAACATTCCTAGACTATCTAAAACATTCAATGTTTAGTTCGATCTCGACTGAAATCAGAAAATTCTGCTGAAAACCCCTCATATTTCTTTCCAACTAAATACCTAACATATTGGTATTCATCTCATTATTGTTAGAATTTAGAATGGTTAGATATCCAAATTAGTTGGACAAGTGGATAGTGTTGGTGTGATACCAGAGAAAAAGAAATTGTATAATATATATAAATAAATAAATAAGGTAAGAGAATTCTTGAAATTGAGGAGCAAATTCGTGGGTTTTCTCTTGTGAGCAACTCACATAATTATTTACAATAGAGTATTGATGTTACAGTCAAGATATGATGCACGAGACTAATGTATTACAATTGCTCTGTGGGACCTTTCACTTCTGTCTAAAAGAAATTCCTAACCACTATTAATGAGTAAAACTCCTAAAATCTCACTGTCAGACATATACATAAGAAACGTATTACATACATCCTTGACATAAAATTAACTTAATGAGGTTTGGAGTCCTTGAAGCTTTGTTGCTTCCTCAAAGCCACTGCATATTTGCAAGCTCTAATCACCATTGGAGTTATCCCATCTTTTTTGGAAAACTTTCATACTATGTCAGTAATTATATTAAAAATCTGTGAATTTATATAATGAAGCTATGATTTTACCTGCTCCGAAACAACCAGCATTTTCTTTTGGGAAAAGTGTGTTGGAGGCAGATTTACTTAGAGACAAACAAGAAAAGGAATTGTCGCTCTACTTTCCTGCACTGAAAGTTTATCTTACTTGATTTTCCTTTCCTTTGTAACTCTTCTTATTTACATCTGTGTAATTCTATAGAAAGTTTACCGTACTTGATGGAATTTAATCCCTTAGGTCTCTTCGCGCTCTGAATATGATTAAGCATGAGTTCTACAACATACGAAACAAATTCCAGGACATCGTTCAGGTAATACTTAAATTTCAAATTTCAAATGATTAGTGTTGGGTGTACAACTACAGACTGCACCCATCCAAGTGCACATGCAAGGGTAAAGGTGACCGACCATTTGATGGGTCCACCTTGGATATCTATGTCCTTTAACCAAACCAATTGAGTGACCGTAACGCCCTTGATACCCTCTTACTTGTTGGCTCACTGCCCAATAAACATTTGACATGTGGTGCGAATGACATCAGCAATAGAGAGAGCTTCTCTCTTGCCTACTGCCCACATAATTCCATAATTCCATGGATCATCTAGAAATAAATATATCGATTGAACTTATTTTACTTGTTTTGTTAACAGTGCAGTCTGCCTATTTGAGCAGCAATCATCAGATGCAACTGTCACCTCAGATAATGAAGACTCGACAAGGGCCTTTTACAGCTGTTGTTTTGTTACCGTTAGATCAAGGGTTGGTCTGTGTCATTGCAGATCAGCAGTTTCTTTTTTGTGGATATAAAGTTTTTGGGTGAGGAGGAAAAGGTATTGTTCTGTAAAATTCATTCCTATGTTTGTACTGCTGAAATTAATATGATACTAGGTAGGATTTTTGAACTTGGAGATCGTTTTGATGGACCCTGAAATTGTTAGTCTGATCCTTCTATGTGCAGGATGGATGTGTTTGAGCATTCGTGACCTAAGTATTTCCTAGGTGCGTGTGTATGACCTTGCATTCATGTCATGTTCCTATGTGTTGGCTGGGCATACTGAAATTGTACTATGCCTAGACACATGCATTTCAAGTTCTGGAAGAACACTTCTTGTAACTGGAAGCAAGGACAATAGTGTGAGTCTCTCTCTTTCGTCTGCTCTCGCAAGGCATTTATAGATTTGTGTATTTAATCATTTCCAATTGCTTTTTGAGTGTTTTCAATTACATATGCCACATGGTACAACTAAAAAAAGCACTTATACCGGTTGATTACTGTTGGTAATTGTGATTGGAGAAAACATGATCAAGATATATTTTCTTATTCTTATTCTTATTCTTATGTTTATCTTCCAAACAGCTTTTGTGTTTTCTAGAGTGGTGACCATATAGGTGAAACTTGTTCCCTTTTTTAATTGATTTCTCATGTTTATTATCTTCTATGGATTACAGGTGAGATTATGGGAACATGAAAGTAGGTGCTGTATTAGAGTTGGTACTGGTCATATGGGAGCCGTTGGAACTGTTGCATTTTCAAAGAAACGGAAGAATTTCATCGTTAGTGGTAGTAGGTAAGCACTGGGGGACAAACTATGTCTTTCTTGAATGGTTTTTGCTTGCATTTATGTGTTTGAATCTTAGTTGGGGTTTTCATTTCAGATCTTGTAGTTCAATTGATGGGTTGGACTTGGAGCTGTGCATCGGTTTTAATTGCATTTTTTTTTTTTTTGCAGGATTGTTCATAGAGATATCAAGGCAAGCAACATCCTTCTTGACGAAAAATTCCAATCGAAGATTGGGGATTTTGGGCTAACTAGGTTCTTCCTTGAAGACAAAGCGTATCTCAACACCACATTTGCTGGAACTTTGTGAGTTGTTTGCTTATTATACAAAATTATAAGTATTAGATTATAAAACACAATTATGTAATCCACTTCTATGAAAGACTGTAAAAGATTAATCATGGAGTGTTGTTTGTGTCTCTTATAGAGGTTATACGGCCCCTAAATACGTCATTAGAAGAGAATTATCTGAGAAGGCTGACATTTACAGCTTCAGGGTTCTAGTGCTCGAGATCATTAGTTGTAGGAAAAACACAGATTTTTCTGTACCATCAGAAATGCAATATCTTCCCGAATATGTAAGCCTTATAAGCTTTTTCGGGTTCTTATGTTCTTTAATTCTAGTTCTTTTTCTTTCGTTATACTTCAATCTCAATTTGCCAATTTTCTCTTCTTGTATATAGGCATGGAAGCTTTACAAGAAATCTAGAGTACTTGAATTGGTGGATCCAAAACTACATGAAGACAGGTTTGTAGAAAAGGATGTCTTACAAGCAATTCAAGTGACATTCTTATGCTTCCAAGCTTACCCAAACATGCGGCCACCAATGTCGGAGATCGTTGCTATGTTAATTTGTTTTTCTATTACTTTGGGTTGATATCTCGATGTACCAAACCTTTTCCGTGTAGGTACGAGAGCGCTATTAGGATTTTTTAGAAAACAGTAGCAATGGAGGGGAAATCCGAACCTTGAGGAAAATAAGAAGACACGATAGAGCGGAGAGAGCTAGAAGGGATCAAAAACATCACGACCATTTGCTTCTAATTGTATTTTATTTCTAAGCAATTATGTGATGTAATTTCATTTGTAACCGCCCAATTGCTTCAATTAGAGCTTGTTTAGTAATGAAATTTCAATATATAATATGAATTTTGAGTTGTTTAGTTTAATTTGAAGTTTGTTTTATGATTTTTGTTTTGTTTGTTATTTTTCTGATTTTTTTATATTATTATTTCATTTATTGTGATTGGTGAATTAGAGGACTGTCCTATTGTTGGTTAAACCTCCATATTCGACGGCCATATTCTATGGATTTTTTTTTTTAAAGCCCATTCTCCAATCAATTTGATAGTCTAGGGCCGTCAAAAAAAAAATTCTACAAGAGAATATTTGACGGGCATATTTGACGGTAGGGTCCGTCAAATTTCTCAAAATTTGACGGGCTAAGACCGTCAAATATGGGCTTTTTTCACATAGTGAGTACTCTCTCACAGCCAACACTACTTTGACGACCTTCTCATCACTACCATCCATTAACAGCCCCATTTCAGTCCAAACTCAGTCCCAAAAACCTGCCCCATTCAGCCATGAAGCAATCCCAAAAATCACCTCGTCCTAGCCATTGAAGCATCCATAGAGACCACCTAGTAGCAACCCATCACATCACCATTCTACCTCTTCTTTCCTCATGTGTTGGCAACCCTCTCTCTCACCCTTTTATATTCAAGGGACTAGTAGCTTATTCATTCTCACAAGCTCTTGACAGACTAAACGTGAAGGAATACCCACAACGGCCATCCCTTTCTTAAGCAGCAATTTCGTTTTTCATTGGGCAGCGGGCAAATCAAGTAATTCTGAAGGAACTCCGCGTAACCACGATTGCAAGTGGTAAGTCCGTTTTATTTCCTTTTCGTACTCTCCTCTAGGTGTTATTTTATGTGTTGGTTTCATTCACGAACATTAATTTGTGAAGTTTGCATGAGTCGATTTGCTGTTTTTTTTTTTTTTTGTGCTTAGAAGTTTCAAAATTGATTTTTTTTTATTAAAGTTAACACGTGAGATGACTCACTGAAACTTGGTGCATATAAGGGCTCAAAGTCAGGTTTTTTTTTAATAACGTGGTTGTGGATCAAGTTATTGAGTTTATGTGTGCAAGGGGGTTTTAAATTGCTTTTTTAAATAATATGCATGTGAATCAAGTCGCTGATTTTTTGTGCACATTGGAGGTTTAAAATCATATTTTTTTATGAAATGAGTATCGAGTTAACTCACTGATTTGTGTGTATATCGGAATTTCAAAATTGGTTTGTTTAATTGAATTAATATGTGAGTCAACTCGCTGATTGGTATGTGCATGAGGAACATTAAAGTCGATTTCTTTTAAAATGTACACGTGAGTCAACTCACTGATTTTTTGAGTACATATGAGGTTTAAAATTGATTTTTGGTAAAGTTGCCACGTGAGTTAACTCACTGATTTGTGTGCACATATGAGTTTAAAATCAATTTTCTCTTTAATAATATTGCCACGTGAGTTAACTCACTGATTTGTGTGCACATATGAGTTTAAAATCAATTTTCTCTTTAATAATATTGCCACGTGAGTTAACTCACTGATTTCTATGTACATTGGAATTTCAAAATTGATTTATCAACAAAATAGACATTGAGTTAACTCACCGATTTGCATGTGTACATAGGAAACTAAAATCGATTTTCTTGATAAAATTGACATGTGAGCCAATTCACTGATTTTGGTGTGCATAGGAATTTCAAAATTAGATTTTTTTGAGGAAATGGACATGTGAGTTGACTCACTGATTTTTGTGGACATTGGGAAGGGAAAACATATCTTATGTTTCAAAACGTTGTCAACGAGTTAACTCGTTGATTTGTGTGCATGTGACAAAAATGGGTTATTGAAAAGATCATAGCTTGTTAATTTGGGAAATCCAATATTAACAATTCTTTAACTTGGAAAATCTTTTTATAAATTTTTAGTTGGGAACTCATCATATTTGGAAATTCCTATTTTGGAAAGTTTATTTCTAATTTGGGAAATCTTCATATTTTCATAAATTCCCAATTTAGGAAATTTCAAAATTTTAATTTAGATATTCTATGAGTTACATGTTCACGATTTTCTAATTTAAAAAATTTTTATAAATTCTTATTTTAGTCCATTCAGAAAATATTGGTACATTTGGATTTGTAATAGGAATATCTTGCCACGTGAGCCTTGAAGTATGATCTAGAATTTAGGCTTTTTCAAATATTTTCACTTTTGTACGAAATTCGAGAATCATATGATATTTGGAGAAGATTGGCCTGGGGATTCGTTTAGCACAATCGATATAATTTGATGATGATGGTGACGGTGATTGGACCATAATCTTGACTTTTGTCTCTACACGTTGACCGTAGGACAATTTGAATCATAGTAGAGACCGATCATCTCGATCGGGCGGGTTCGGTGCCTAACACATTCCGAAACCTGTAATCTGACCCTTTACCCATTTCTCTGATCCGTGGACTGACCTGATTTATTTTGGAGTTATTTTTGGTTCCTAGACCTAAACTAGATGGCGACTCCTTATTCCCTAAAAGTCCCCAATTTACCCATCGGACCCCTATTCACCACTTAGTGGAAAAGGGGTCGAGGCGATTTCAGCGTCCCATACCACGTATGAGCTTGGTGGTCCCTACCGTACATCCCATGATAGTACACCACTCCGGATGATATGATGCACTATCCCTTCAAGCATTCACAAACTCTTTAACAGCTCACAAAATAGCTATATATATATATATATATATAAATATATTATTTTCATTTGAAAACAAAAGAGAAATTAACAATACAAGGTTGAGAATGAATATCCAGTTTCCTACCATGCAAGTGTGGTCACCCGGCCTAAAATAAATAATAAAACGAAAAAGTAAACAGCGCCTCGCGCTAACAGAAATTTAAATAAACATGCAACCAGCAATATTATCCCTAGATATCTGTTCACCAACCTACACACAACACAACAACGTAAAATGTAGACATCACCCCTCGGGTGTGACTCTGACATTTTACTGTTTAATACCATTTTTTCCTTTTTTCAATTTTTACAATTTTCAATCTCTTCAATAAAATATCTATTTTCTGATATTCATCAACTCAATATGAGTTCATTGAATATTAAATCACATTTTTCAATTATAAAATTTATTTTTATCAATAATATTGAAAAAGAATATAAATTTCATATCAAAACGGGGTCCGAGCAGTGCACAAGACCCAATTTATGAAAATAACCCGTTAAAATATCTTACCCACGTATAATTTGTTAAAAAATATAATTAAACATATCAAACATGCAATTTCTAGCGTAAATTTTTAAATAACAAAAGAATTCTATATTTTGGAAATACATCAAAAAAATTTCGATAAAATCCTAAATGTAATTTTCATAATCTACGATTACTAATAGAAATTGAAAGTTTCTTACAATCTCTAGGCGAAAGGATCTAAGCATGTGCGTGAAAATCGAGGTGATTGGCGTAGAAATCAAGACGGACCAAACTTCAAAGCGGCTAATTTTCGAAATCGGCCCATTGGTTTTGAAGATCTCGATGTGGTCGTCCTTTCTCCCTTCTGCGGCGGAGGACGGTTTGACCCCGAAAAAGATGAAATCCGAAGTCGAAGTTTCGAAATCCCCGTATATACGTACAGCTGATTTTTGACGATATCGGATGAAAAAGACGAGAAAAAGGAAGGAATTTGGGTGGATTATGTAGAGAATGAGGCTACAGACGTTTCTCCCTTCTGTGTCGGTCGTCGACAGCAAACCGTTTACGAGAGATCTGAGGTGGAAGATCGAAGAAAAAATGAATTTTTCGTTTATATATGTCATGACTGTTTGGACGAGTTGGGGAAGATGAGAGAAAAAAAAAATTAAAAAATTTTATTTATATAAAATTTGGGACGAAATCGGTATTTCGTCTATTGTTTCGATCGACGATAACTTGATCGTCCGGACTCCAAAACTGACAAATGAATACTCTATTTTACCTAATTTTTCATTCCGGATCTAATCGTATGGTCAATTTCTAAAAATTATATCTTTATCAAAAGTTTACATTTTTGGCCTGAGGTGACCCCTAAACTTGATGTCATTTTCGTTTTTGACGATAATTCGACTTTTTGGTCTCCAAAAATGACAAATAAATAGTCCATATTCAATAATTTTTCGTTACGAATCCAATGGTATAATCAAATCTTAAAAATTCTTGTTATAGCAAAAAGTTACTATTTTAGCCTGGTCCGACCCGATAATCGAGGATTTTGCAACTTTTCTATTCGGACTCGCACTTGAGCGTGCTTATAGGTTAAAATATGTTTTTTGATCATTTTGAATCCAATGGTGAGGTTAGATTCCATTAAAAATGATCAGAAACATCCTAAAGTTTTACCCCTAAGTCCCACTTTCAAGATTTTCTTAAAATTTCACTATTTTAGTTTTTTCTCAAGATACGAATTGAAAATTTGGGATTTTACATGTAGAATCTATAATTTTAATAGGGTTAATAAATGGAGATTATGATTTATACCTTAAACGTGAAGATTATAACTTTACATTTTCCAACATTGACGGACTAACCACCCAATTAGTTATGGCTTCCAAATCTTCAAATTCATGCACGATTACATTGTCGATAACGATGTAATGAACAAAAATAAGAACAAACAACTTTTAAGGTAATGCTATTTGTATAACCACCTCAAGAATAGTCCGCAACTTGAAGTAGGACATATCTTCCTACAAATAGTGGTGTGTAAAACAATCATCAATTTTACTAATTGAATGTTTTCAAATTAAGTTAAAAATAGATAAATGGGATATAGTAGTACTTGATTGAAATTAAATTCCAACCCATGGCTTGCATAATCAATATATTTCAAAATAAACATTCTACAATCCCATGCATTGGTTTGTTTGGGAATGTTCTTACAATCGTAACAAGGCCAATGTGGAATGTCAATCTTTATTGATCCCATCTGTTTGAGTAATATCGAAAAGAATTCTTTCTGCGTATTAACAAATTATAATGTGATAAGTACTTGTGGAAATCCTTACTAAATTATAGTAATAATTATTAAATAACTTGTCAATACATACCAATGCTTTAATTTCAACTTTATAGACTGACATATAGTCCTTAGAGAGGGAATCCAAAAATTCTAATTTCTTATTTTTTATGTCCAATATTGCAATAGCCCAATGAACGTTTGTGTGAATGGGAAAAAATACCTAGCGATTAATAACAATATGAGAATATGAGGTAATTTAACAATAAAATAAATATATGGAAGTACGAGACAAGAAAACAACAAACCTTATCACAAGATGTTATATGATGTTTAAGATAGTCTGGTTTGGTAAACACTTTGAGATTTTTATTTAGTTTGAATTTTTCGCCCGACACACTCTCAAAATTGTTCAACAAGACCTTATCCACTGACCAAACAGAGTAATCTTGTTGAGCTTCCTTAAGTAATACCTACACTGATTAATACAAAATGCATTATAAAGATATATATATATCTAACTTAAAGATATGTAGAGGATGTGTCTATGTCAATTGGACGTACAATATATATTGGACTAAAGAAATGACATTTGAGAAAATAATTTGGATATTGCAACTTCCTCCTTTTAAGAAACTTGCAATATCCATCAATTATCTATGTGTGGCAACAAAGTTAGACATATCCATCGAGTATCTTCTTTTTCGTGTATCTAAGGGTGCATAGGGTGGTTTCAAATATACTGAAGATTTGACATCCCTCTTAGGCTTCCCAGGATTCATGGAATACCCATCCTTCTATAAGAAATGATAACATTGCATAAATTACTCATACTCGTATAGTACTTCACACCTTTAAAATATGAAATTAACAATTGCGTATGAGTAGCCAACTGATTGCATTAAAATTGACCATGACATAACATTTCAAATAATATATTTTTTAAAATTTATACACCTTATTCACTAAAGAAACCAATTGATACAATGATTAAAATTTTTATTTCATCTTAACAATTTCGACGACATGCAATAAGAAACTGTTAATACACATAGATACACATTTAAAATCAAAGAAATTGATTGAAAATCTTACAACATAATAAATATACCTGATAAATCCCAAAAAGGGATATTATAAGACAAACGACCACATACCTTTTGATCAAAATCAAATTATTTCCCCCTAGCTAGAATGTCGTTGTCTTCAGAGGGGTATTATTGAAGAGACATTTATTACATAGATAACAATTTCCTAACCAAAAATATATAAGTCTAAAAATTAGACAACACATGAAGTAGGATGTGAGTTATTTTTTCTGCATTAAAATTTTAAATATTAAGTATATACATACCTTATCAACATTAATTTTGAATTTTGGATTTTTTTTCATTATTTAGATTTGAAAATATTATGCGAACTACGTCCGTTATCAACCTTAGTAGACAGCTGAATAAGAAGAAATAGGACATGATCATAAAAACCAACTCACATGAAATATTTTTTAAATATTGTTCATGCAAGGTATCTTGTACTTCATGGAAGAATAGAATGATGCTTTAGGTGACCGGTTTATTGACATTGTTTCAGACGTCTTTTCAGCATCAATTCCAATTTCTTCTTCGTTAAGTGGATACTCATTTGTGGAAGCATTCGTAGAGGGAGATGCTTTGTGTATACCAAGAGGAACAGTAGAGACCATTGTCAAAGGCGATGACTCCGATATACCTAAAGAACCGTCTGAGCCCTTGGTAAGGGTCTATCCCTAGGCATATCTGAAGGATCGACGAAGGTGTTTGTAACATCCCAAATTTTTAATTCGTATCTCGAGGAAAAAATAAATAGTGAAATTTTAATAAAATCTTGAAAGTGGGACATAGGGGTAAAATTTTAGAATGTTTCTGATCATTTTTAATGGAATATGACCTCACCATTAGATTCAAAATGATCGAAAAACATAGTTTAGCCTGTAAGCACGTTCTAATGCGAGTCCAAATATAAAAGTTGCAAAATCCTCGATTACCGGGTCGGACCAGGCTAAAATAGTGACTTTTTGTTAGAGCAATAATTTTTAAAATTCGATCATACCATTGAGTTCATAACAAAAAATTATTAAACATGGACTATTTATTTGTCATTTTTGGAGATCAGGAAGTCGAATTATCGTCAAAAACGAAAACGACATCAAGTTTAGGGGTCACCTCAGGGCAAAAATGTAAATTTTTGATGGAGACATAATTTGTAGAAATTGACTATACCATTAGACCCGGAATGAAAAATTAGGCGAAATAGAGTATTCATTTGTCAGTTTCGGAGTTCGGATGATCAAGTTATCATCGATTAAAACAATAAGCGAAATACCAAATTCATCCCAAATTTCATTTAAATAATATTTTAATTTTTTTTTAATATATCATCTTCCCCAACTCGTCATATAGCCGAGACATACGAAACGAAAAAAATATTATTTTTTCTACAAACTTCCATCTCAGATCTCGTGCAAACGGCTCGCCGTCGACGACCGATGTAGAAGAGAGAAATGTCCGCAGCTTCGATATCTACAAAACCCACCCAACCTTTCTTCATTTCACTTTCTATTTCAACCGATATCGTAAAAAATCAGCCGTATTTGGATACGAAAATTTCAAAACTTTGACCTCGGATTTCGTCTGTTTCGGGGTCAAACCGTCTTTCGACGTAGAAGGGAGAAACGTCCACAGCCTCATTCTCTACATACCCCACCCAAATTTCTTTCGTTTTCTCATCTTTTTCACCTCGTATAGTAAAAAATCAGCCGTATTTTTATACAGAGATTTCGTAACTTCGACCTCGATTTTCATCGATTTCGGGGTTAAATCGTCTTTCGCCGTAGAAGGGAGAAGAGACGAGCACATCGAGATCTTTGAAACCACCGGGTCGATTTCGAAAATCAGCCGCTTCGAAATTTGGTCCGTCTCGATTTCCGTGCCGATCTCCTCGATTTCCGTGCACACGTTTTGATCCTTTCGCCTAGACATTGTAAGGAACTCTCAATTTCTATTAGTAATCGTAGATTGTGAAAATTGCATTTAGGATTTTATCGAAAAATTTTGATGTATTTCAAAAATATAGAATTCTTTGTTTATTTCAAAATTCACGCCAGAAATTGCATGTTTGATATGTTTCATTGTATTTTTGAACAAATTATACGTGGGTAGGATATTTTAACGGGTTATTTCCATCAATTGGGTCTTGTGCACTGCTCAGACCCCGTTTTTATATAAAATTTGTATTCTTTTTCCATATTATTGATAAAAATAAATTCTTTAGTTGGAAAATGTGATTTAATATTCAATGAACTCATATTGAGTTGATGAATATCAGAAAATTGATGTTTTATTGAAGATATTGAAAATTGTAAAAATCGAAAAAAAAAAAAGAAAAAGGGTATGAAACGGTAAAATGTCAGAATCACACCTGAGGGGTGATGTCTGCATTTTACGTTGTTGTGTTGTGTGTAGGTTGGTGAACAGATATCCAGGGATAATATTATTAGTTGCATGTTTATTTCATTTCTGTTAGCGCGAGGCGCTGTTTACGTTTCCGTTATGTTATTTATTTTAAGCCGGGTGGCCACACTTGCATGGTAGGAAACTGGATATCTATTCTAAACCTTGTATTGTTAATTTCTCTTTTGTTTTCAAATGAAAATAATATATATATGTAGCTATTTTGTGAGCTGTTAAAGAGTTTGTTAATGCCTGAAGGGATAGTGCGTCATATCATCCGGAGTGATGTACTATCCTGGGATGTACGGTAGGGACCACCAAACTCATATGTGGTATGGGACGCGTATGAGAGTAAAGCCACAACTGGAATCCGAGATATTCCTCTCTATCTTTACTAGTGAACTTGTAATGTAAAGGTGGTCGTATACGAATGGTTTGTATATTTGGGAATCATATGCATGCCTGATAGGCATAGACGAAGATGATTGGTCAGTGATCACTAACAATCTATAGTAGTCGAACGTTCTGACACATCGAAAAATGACCCATTGCTTACGGTCACGTCAAACGGCCAGCCTGAGCCGGATAAATGGTCAACCAAACGTGGTAAGTGCAGCGACCGGCCACAAAATCAGGAACTAAAAATCAGAGAAGAATTATAACATCATGTCCCGACTGGGAGCGATCCAGTCGTGAATCCCAACTCTCTAATTGCAATACTCCACCATTGTGTATTATGTATCTGTTGCTTATTTTGATATATAAAATGAAATGCACGTTTAATGTTCCATTTGATCAATTAGATTTGTATAAAAAGAAAATGTTATAGTGAGTAATGCTGATTGATGTAATGTGAATTTTAAAACGTTTAGTTGCTCATCCCTGGCTATATGTACCAGTTAATCGTAATTTCTTCTGTAAAACTTTGATTATTTTAAAATGATTCAGTATGCTTATTTGTTCATGTTAGGAGGAGTTATTGGGAGAAATTGTTTGTTTCCCTACTGGGTAACCATTGTTACTCACCCTTTTCTTCTCTATTTTTAGTTTCAGATCTGAAGTTGGGCGAAACAAATGTAGAAAACGAATGAGGATCATCTAGTTGGTCAGATAGACAACTAGAGTCCGTCACCTGGTAAGTACTAGGACTATACCCCCTAGTGGTGTCAGTTTCTCCAAGTAGTCTTATGGATTCTGTCTTGAGTGTTAGGAATTTTGTTAGAGTGAGGAATTTTGTATAATCCTATATATAATTTTTCTTCTTCCGCACTCTGATCTATCGAACATTATTAGACGTATATAGGCTTCCGCTAGTATTATATTTTATTTGTTATATGCAGGATTGTATGTCGTTTATCAGGTGCAGGTTGAATCGCCTTGGAATGCTAACATAAACATAGGAGACCATGCCGAAATTTTGAGGTGCCACCTCGTACCTTGAAATCTGACATGGGGATTTGTGTTAGTGTTCGGCGGGGCGCCACAGTGTTGGTATGGGGAGATGACTTGGTTTTCGAAGGTGCAAAGTCTTTGATTTTATAGAATTTAACGTTGTACTGTTTGATATTAAAATAATCATTCATAATAATTTCTAAATGGATGTAACCTATTATGTGGATTTATCACATATGGTAGAGAGACAATACCTTAGAGCCAAATTCATTATATGACTTCAAACATTTGGTATTCTCTTTCAATTTTTGTTCCATCACCGTCATTTTCTTCTTCAACTTATCAACCTCCTCTGAGTTTTTTTTTTTAGGCTGAAAACCATTTTCCTCTTTCCTCTTATAACCCTTACAAAATGAAGTAAGAACAGCCTCACAAAGTTTAGAATCGATAAATTTCAACTTATTGATAATCTGTTAAAAATGATACATACATATAAAAAATTTGTATTAGATGGAGGTATATATATATATATATATGATTGAAATCGTAATTCAATAATTTATACTGGGAAATTGACAAAGTTATCGATGTAAAATTGTCGTTCCTTATTAAAATAATAAGGGTACTTCAGGTACCTTGGAAAATGATTAGGAAATATACGGGGGACTATTACCGGGATATCTTCAAATGCCCATACGTACAAGTGCATAAGAATACATGACGAGTGCTTAAATAAACATCAATATTTATAAAACTAGTACTTCGAACTAAGATTAAATTAATAACTCAAATTTTTCTTTAACTACCTGAAGCACCAATGCACAACGAACGAAATGTACATGTTTACCAGTTTCCTTAAATTTCATCGCACATATGCGTAAAGACTTAAAAAGATGGTTGTGTACTAATCTGCTCCATGGGATTCTATTGAAGATCTCATCGCACCATACCATACTTAAAAGTTCTTTGCAAATCTTCAATATGCCCTTAGGAAGTAAAAAAAATATAATAACTATGTATAATAAAAATATTCTTTTAAATTCAATAATATTTCTATTTTTTAAGACTGTATTAAGTACAGTCTAAGGTTATCTCTGTTGGTATGTCAAAGTACTTATTCCAAAATAATTGTACGCAAAGCTCGTCTTCCTTTGAGAGAGAATCGATTCCATCACTACTATACAAACCTCCCAAAATTAATATCAATCCAACCTCACTTTCTAAAATAGAAATATTTTTAATTTAAAATGAAAAATAACCATTTTTAGGATTAAATTTCTCTATAAGGAGAAAAATCAAATTGCTACACATTGGGATGCGTGGCATAGATAGTAGTGGAGCAAAGTTCGTAGAATTTAAACATGTCTTCTGCTCAAATGTTAAATTTGAGAAGAATTGGCCAAATCTTTCCGCGTTACACATAATATGTGCCTAAAAATATATATATATTGTTATGTCATCTTATTTTTCAAAATGTACAAAAAATATGAAACTTAATATCATAAAAAGAGGATAACATACCACGTCAACGTAGATGAAAGACTATTTGCAACACGATTGACCTAACGTAAACCAATAAAAAATAATTAATTAATTTAATAAGTAATATAATATAACCTTAAATCTTGATAAACCATAGTTATTGCATGTACTTAGTAATGTCTACAATTAGTGTCATATTTATATATACATGTGAAGAAAATGTAAACTTGATCACAGACATAGCTTTGAGGTAATGTTCATTCATTGTTCATGTTTTAAAAAAAATTATAAATTCATGATATGTTTTAAATATAATGTCAGAATGATACTTTTGACATTATATCAAAATGTATTGTATATAATGTCGGAAGGATCCTTCTAATATGAGATCAAAAAAAAAATAGACAATGTTAAAAGGATCTCTCTAACATTAAATTCATAAAAAAACAAATTATATCAAGAGGATTCCCTATTTGTAATTTACATTTGATCTTATATGGATACTTGAATACAATGAATAAATACTATGTCAGAAGGATCCTTTTGACATTCATTAAAAAAATTACTTATATCAAAAGGATTTATATAGACACTTCTAGTACAATAAAAAGATCAACATATTTCAATAAGATTCTTTTTGTACATTTCGTCCTATGGATACTTGAATATAATATCAAAAGGATCATTTTTAACATTATATTAGAATGTATTTTCTAAAATGTCAGAATGATCCTTCTAACATTAGATCATAATGTATTGTATACAATATCAGAAAGAACATTTTGACATTAGACCAGAATTATTTTATTCAATGTCAAAAGGAGCCTTTTGACAATAGATCATAACTATTTTAGTCAATGTCAAAATGCTCATTTTGACACAACCATCCTAGGTACCAATGTGAAGGGATTTAGTTCAGTCGTCAACAAGTAAAAATGTAGGTTAAAATAAAAAAAAATAAAACATAATAAGAAATTTAATTGAGCTATTTATCAATAAAAAAAAAGTTTTAAATATGTAAAAAGAGCAAAATTAATCCTAAATAAAATAAAATTTAGTTCAACTATTAATCAATCACAATGTATACAAAAATAACCCTAAAATAAAAAATAATGAAGTTGAACTAGTAGTCAAACATTTTTAGGTTTAAATATGTAAAAAAATCAAATTACCTAAGAGGGGAGATCAATAGTCAATAGAACAAGAGTTTCCCTCTCTCAAATGATGAAAGGAGACGAAAATGTTTCATACCAAGGGTTAGAGAAGACGAAGTGCAGTCAACCAAGAGTTTCCCTCTTTTTTTACTGTGGAACAAGAGAGTCAATCCAAAGATTTACCCGGATTTGAGAGATGAAGAAGATAAAGTTCTGTCAAGCAAGATCTTTATGTCGATGGAGAAGACGAGTAAATCCAAGTTCAGATTTTATGGATTTGAGAGATAGAGAAAATAAAGTTCAGATTTTTACCTATTTTTACCGTCGATCAAGAGAGTGAGTGCTGAAATTTTGTTGGATTTTGAGTTATTGTGATTGTTATAATTGTAAATGCATACTTAAAACAAAAAATGTATTTTCAGTACACAAATTTACCTTTTTACTATTTTGGTAAAAAAAACTTAATTCCGAAAATGGTAAATTTACCGTTTTCGAAATTAATTGCTACAGTGTACCATTTTGATAATTAATTTCAAAAAATGAACCTTTTTGATAAATTATTCTATTAATTTCCCAAATTTTAATTCTAAATTCAAAGGTGAAAATTAGTTCTTTTTAATTATTATATATATATAAAGAAAGTTCATAGAATTTTGTCCTTTGTCACTCACATGTCATCAAATCATGTTGTTTGGATGCTACACATCGATGAGCTTAGAACTCATTCCAAGGTATGTTAGGAAATAAATTGGCCTCACTTTGAGTTTATAACGTGGATTCTCACTTCAAGGTTTGCTAGATTTAACAAACTTGATAAAGAAAGGTTTAGTGGGTAACAAAGTTCATAAAGTAAGGCTCCCTTGCAGTTGTTAGAACTCCAAGGGAATTTCCTATAATAAAAAAAAGTGTTTTTTTATAATAAGAATGCAATAGTTAATTCTTCTGGGTAAATCTTTTATATTGGAAATCCCCCAAAACCTTTGGCATACGTTGGAATCTTTTCATTCTAACACAATCCAACCAGATACTATAATAATTTTGTCAAGAAGATCCTCCTAATAACCTACCTTGGAATTAAAAATAGTTTAGGAAACTTAAATTTATAATTGAATTTTTTTTTAAGAAACAAGATAAATCTCCTCCACAGTTCCATTTCACGAAGCTAATCTACAATCAAATTGTCTCAATCGTTTACCCTACCTCATGATGCACCCAATAAAGTAGAAACTCACACCACGCTAGATTGGAAAGAAAAAAATAAAGGAAAGAGAGCCAACCCAATATCACATCGATTTGGGGGATACAGGGCAGCAACAATTAGATTTTGAGGGATCGGATTAAGGACAGAAGAGCGGGATAGGAACTTAAATTCTGAAATCTATGATGAGGACTAGCGAAGCATCTCCGAAGACAAAGGAAAAAAGGAAACCGATCTCTCACCTCTCAAACATCTCTACTAATCTTGACTTTTGCTTCACCACATCTCTAATCTCGCGCAAAAATCTCTTCAATACTCTTTGTTTTGAAGGAATCACAACAGCCACCTTAGACAACAAAGGTGGGATCTTGTCTAGCTTTTGTTTTTTTTGTTTTTTTACTTTACTAATGTCATTGATCAAATATTTGTAGCAGGTCATGATAGAAGATGCTGATTATTGAATTTAAACTCATTATACAAAGAATATTTATTGTGATCGAATGCTCATGTTCAAGAGGACATGAACACATCAACCTTTTATTTATTTATTAATTCTTGATGTTTTATGATCGATGCATTCATGTCTCCAAGGAAATCACACTACTTTTTCTTTATATGGATTGATGGATCCATGTTTTAAAATCTGATTTTTGTTATTACACAACGTAATCATCCACGTGGCTTTATATATAATCTGATTTTCATGATTGATAAAATACCTCTTTGGATTTGAGAGTTTAGATCAAGGTCTAAGTCACAAAATATAGGGTGAGACCATATGTGTGCAAATTTTCGATTTTTTCATTGAATGCCCGTAAAAGATTTCGGATTTGGTAGTCATGTGGTCATAGAGATTTGAACCGATTTAGTAAAGTTAGAATTAATTTGGTAAATTCCTTAACCTAACGTAAGGTTCGAATTGATTTGGTAGATTTTGTGCAGGGCAAGCAATTGACTAACTCAATAACTTAGTTGGTTAATTTTGATAATTTATTATATTGCAATTGTACTTAATCGGTTTGATGGTAAATACGGTAAGTGTGAGCTGATTTAATGTTATTCTTTATTAATGGTTGATTTTGTTTAACTATGGTAACCTATCTTTGAGGATTCTTATTAAATATTTAATTAATCTTGCCATGTGCACTTGAGGAGTCAATTTTCGAATATAATATATTTTTAAGAAATCTCATTTTTTTTTATCATCCAATCTTTTCAAAAATTCTTTAATCAATATGATGATTTCGATAATGTTTAGAGTTGTCTTTGTAACAACTCATTGAACCGATTCAACGATTCTTCTTGCCTATGATGAGATTTGGGGTTTAAGGTAAGGTACTGGGTCAATTGGGGAATTAATTGAGCTCATATGAGATCTAATATAGGATTTTTCCACGTGGGTCTCGCAACATTGATTGGAAATTGAGTTTTTTTTTTTTTAAAGATTCCTTAATGCATGGTTTGGGAAATTGGTGTGGTGAAATTTAATTTTAGAAGAATCATAGTCGTAAGGTGTGGTTGGCTAATTCAACATAAATGATGATGATTGGGCTCAAGCCCTTAGACCTTTAACCCTAGGTTGGCTTAGCCTATTAGATTGATCTTAATTTTTTTACTTGTTGATCATAGGATAGTCTTAGATCGTAGTAGAAACCGATCACTTCGATCGGGTGGGTTCGGTGCAGCACTTTTCAAAATCTGTAACTCGACCCCTTGCTCATTTTCTCTTTCTCGTAGACTGATCCGATTCCATATTGGAGTTATTTTTTGTTCGTAGACCTAAAATAGAAGGCAACTCCCTATCCTTAAAAATCGCCCAGGTTTCTATATTTTTTTATTTATCAAAAAAGTGTTGAGGTGCTTTTAGGTGGCGACTTCAAAACCCATGTAGATGAGTCCAAACGTCCCTAAAGGTTTTGAAGCCCAAGGATCTACAATGTGGCGCCCCGCCGGACGCTAACACAAATCCCCATGTCAGATTTCAAGGTACGAGGTGGCACCTCGAAATTTCGGCATGGTCTCCTTTGTTTATGTTAGCATTCCAAGGCGATTCAACCTGCACCTGATAAACGACATACAATCCTGCATATAACAAACAAAATATAATACTAGCGGAAGCCTATATACGTCTAATAATGTCCGACAGATCAAAGTGCGGAAGAAGAAAAATTATATACAGGATTATACAAAATTCCTCACTCTAACATAATTCCTAACACTCAATACAGAATCCATAAGACTACCTGGAGAAACTGACACGACTAGGGGGTATAGCCCTAATACTTACCAGGTGACGGACTCTGGTTGTCTATCTGACCAACCAGATGATCCTTGCTCTTGTTCTACACTTGTTTCGCCAAGCTTCAGATTTGAAACTAAAAAAAAAACGGAGAAGGAAAGGGTGAGTAACAATGGTTACCCAGTAAGGAAGCAACAATCTCTGCCAATAACCTCTCCTAACATGAACGAATAAACATACTGAATCATTTTAAAATAAACAAAGTTTTACAGAAGAAAACTACGATTAACTGGTACATATAGCCAGGGATGAGCAACTAAACATTTTAAAACTCACATTTCATCAATCAACAGTACTCACTATAACATTCTCTTTTTATACAAATCTAATTGATCAAATGGAAACATTAAATATGGATTTCATTTTATATATCAAAATAAGCAACAGATACATAATACACAATGGTGGAGTATTGGAATTAGAGTGTTGGGATTCACGACTGGATCGCTCTCAGTCGGGACATGATGTTACAATTTCTCTCTGGCTTTTAGTTCCTGATTTTGTGGCCAGTCGCTAAACTTACCACGTTTGGTTGACCATTTATCCGGCTCAGGCTGGCCGTTTGACGTGACCGTAAGCAATGGGTCTCTTTTCGATGTGTCAGAACGTTCGACTACTATAGATTGTTAGTGATCACTGACCAATCATCTTCGTCTATGCCTATCAGGCGTACATGTGATTCCCAAATATACAAACCATTCGTATACGACCACCTTTACATTACAAGTTCACTGGTAAAGATAGAGAGGAATAAACCCGGATTCTAGTTGTGACTCCACTCTCATACGCATCCCATACCACGTATGAGCTTGGTGGTCCCTACCGTACATCCCAGGATAGTACACCACTCCGGATGATATGACGCACTATCCCTTCAGGCATTCACAAACTCTTTAACAACTCACAAAATAGCTACATATGTATATTATTTTCATTTAAAAATAAAAAAAGAAATTAACAATACAAGGTTGAGAATAGATATCCAGTTTCCTACCATGCAAGTGTGGCCACCCGGCCTAAAATAAATAACATAACAGAGCGCCTCGCGCTAACAGAAAGTAAATAAACATGCAACCAGTAACATTATCCCTGGATATCCGTTCACCAACCTGCATACAACACAACAACGTAAAATGCAGACATCACCCCTCGGGTGTGACTCTGACATTTTACCGTTTCATACCCTTTTTCCTTTTTTTTTTCGACTTTTACAGTTTTCAATCTCTTCATAAAATATCCATTTTCTGATATTCATCAACTCAATATGAGTTCATTGAATATTAAATCACATTTTTCAACTATAGAATTTATTTCTATCAATAATATTGAAAAAAAAATACAAATTTCAGGTCAAAACGGGGTCCGAGCAGTGCACAAGACCCAATTTATGGCAATAACCCGTTAAAATACCCTACCCACGTATAATTTATTAAAAATATAATTAAACATATCAAACATGCAATTTTTGGCGTGAATTTTTGAAATAACAAAATAATTCTATATTTTAAAAATACATCCAAATTTTTCGATAAAATCCTAAATGCAATTTTCACAATCTAGATTACTAATAGAAATTGAGAGTTCCTTACAATCATTAGGCGACGGAATTAAAGCACGTGCACGGAAATCGAGGCGATTGGTGCGGAAATCGAGGCGATTGGCGCGGAAATCGAGATGGACCGAACTTCGAAGCGGCTGATTTTTGAAATCGACCTGGTGGTTTTGAAGATCTCGATGTGCTTGTCTCTTCTCCCTTCTATGGCGAAAGGCGGTTTGACCCCGAAACCGATGAAAATCGAGGTCGAAGTTACGAAAATCTCCGTATCCAAATACGGCTGATTTTTGACGATATCGGGTGAAATAGAAAGTAAAACGAAGCAAGGTTGGGTGGGTTTTGTAAAGAATGAGGCTACGAACGTTTCTCCCTTCTACGTCGGAAGACGGTTTGACCTCGAAACGGACGAAATTCGAGGTCAAAGTTTCGAAATTTCCGTATCCAAATACGGCTGATTTTTGACGATATCGAGTGAAATAGAAAGTGAAATGAAGAAAGGTTGGGTGGGTTTTGTAGAGAACGTAGCTGCGGACCTTTTTCCCTTCTGCGGCGATCGTCGACGATGAACCATTTGCGAAGGATCTGAGGTGGAAGGTCGAAGAGAAAAAAAAAAAAAAAAAAAATCGTTTTATATGTCTCGGTTGTATGGATGCGTTGGGGAAGATGGGTTTAAAAAAAAATTAAATTTTTTTATTTATATAAAAGTTGGGACGAAATTGGTATTTTGTCAATTGTTTGGATCGTCGATAACTTGATCATTCGGACTCCAAATCTGACAAACGAATACTCTATTTTGTCTAATTTTTCATTCCGGATCTAATGGTATAGTCAATTTCTACAAATTATGTCTCCATCAAAAATTTACATTTTTAGCCTGACGTGACCCCTAAACTTGATGTCATTTTCGTTTTTGGCGATAATTCGACTTCCTGATCTCCAAAAATGACAAATAAATAGTCTATGTTGAATAATTTTTCGTTATGAACCCAATGGTATGATCGAATTTTAAAAATTATTCCTCTAACAAAAAGTCACTGTTTTAGCCTGTCCGACCCGGTAATTGAGGATTTTGCAACTTTTATATTCGGACTCGCATTTGAGCGTGCTTACAGGCTAAACTATGTTTTTCGATCATTTTGAATTTAATGGTGAGGTCAGATTCCATTAAAAAATGATCAGAAACATCCTAAAATTTTACCCCTAAGTCCCACTTTCAATATTTTTCTCAAAATTTCACTATTTATTTTTCCTCGAGATACAAATCAGAAATTCGGGGTTTCACATACAATAATAATGGAAAATATGAGATAAGATTTACATGTAAAATGGGTTTATTGTACAATGAGGATCAACCTCTACAACATCGAGAGCAATGTGCATTGCGTTGATTGATGGCCTCAAAATGACAAGAAATTCACCAGGACTACTTGATTTCAAGAGATTCAGATTGATTGTTTTGAAATAGATGATTTGATTGAAGCAATCTTGTAATCCTAACCTCTTGAGAACCTTAATCGCATGCTTTCTTTTAGAATTAGTAAAAATCTACAAATGAAAGAGGAAGAAAATGTGATTCAGCTTTAATTGAAAAAAATATTTAGTTCAATTTGAACTAGAAAGCGAATGTTTGAAGTTTTTGTTGCTAGTTTTATCTAATTTATGGTTGTAAGAGGTTGCATAGTTGAGGATCTAGTTTGATCGTATGCAACCTTCTGTTACAAAATTGGAAGAAAATTTGACAAAGTAATAAAACTTTCAATTCTAGTATAATTTCATTAAATTGAGCTTGATTTAGTTTTTGAATTCTTACCTATGATAGTCATCTACATCGATATCATAGCCTCAAGCCTATAAAAATAGAAAATCATTCCTTTGATGAAAAATTGAAACTTTTATACTCTTTTGGGAAGGAAAAAATAGAGAATAGTCAAATTTCTTTTGTTTAGGTTCGGGAAACTGAAAACCAGAGAAAAATTATTGAATTTGTTTTGTTTCTCAATGGCAACCCTAAATCTCGATCTTTAAAGTTGGTTCCAATTTGAAACTACTAATAATTACAATTTTGTGAAGGTCTAAATTGAAATTGAAGATTGGACAATAAGAGCTCGAGCTTTAGGGTTTGTTTCAATCTAAAATAGCTAAGCATTAAGGTTTTGTGAATATCAAAACCAAAATCAAATATCAAAAAAAGGAAAATCAACGATAAAGATGATGTAGAAGGGAGAAATCTTGAGCTTTAGGGTTCACTCCTCCCTTTTAAATTTCTTGTCCCTATTAGAATTTGAGCCCTAAATGCAATTCTCGATATACTCTCTGATGAAGAGAAAATTTTAAAATGATTTTGGATACTAAAATGGCTTAAAATCATTTTTATTAAGAAATAACTTTAAATTGTTTTACACCCATGTTCCTAATTTGCAATATTCTTGTAGTGCTAGACACAATAAGCAAGCTAGGATCTCTAAATCATTTGGTCCATATTTTCTAATAGTTTTCATTGGAAATGAACATCAAAACTATAAAGTGGCCATATCCATTCTTGAAACATCATTTTGGAAAGAGACCGTGAATAATGATATTTAATCCATTATGCAAAACTATACATAAGAATTAATGAGTCTTCCACTAGGAAGTAAACTAATAGGTTGCAAATGGATCTTTAAGAGAAAAATGAAACCTGATAGTTCCATTGATAAATATGAGGAAAGATTCATTGCTAAGAATTCAAACAAAAAAAAGATTTATATTATTTTGATACGTATTTACCTATTATGACAATAATATCAATTTAGATGTTAATAGGTATTATTGCTTTGTATAAACTTGAACTACATCAAATAGATGTGAAAACAACATTTTTAAGTGGTGAATTAGATGAGTCTTCTACTAGGAAGCAAACGAATAGGTTACAAATGGATCTTTAAGAGAAAAATGAAGCCAAATGATTCCATTGATAAATACAAGGAAAGATTCATTGCTAAGAATTCAAACAAAAAGAAGATTTAAATTATTTTGATACGTATTCACCTATTATGACAATAATATCAATTCAGATGTTAATAGCTATTAATTCTTTATATAAAATTGAAATACATCAAATGGATGTGAAAACAATATTTTTAAGTAGTGAATTAGATGAGAAAATTTACATGAGACAACCGGAAGGGTTCATTGTCAAACAACAAGAAAAGAATATATGTAAGCTTGTAAAATTACTTTGTAGATTAAAAGAAGCACCCAAGCAATGACACTACAAATTTGACGGTGTCATGATAAAGAATAGGTTTAAAATCAATGAGTGCGACAAATGTGTCTATTAAAAAAATATTGATAATGTATGTGTCATTCTTTGTCTTTACGTGGATGATATGCTTATTATAGGGATTAATAAGAATATCATTAAATCCATTAAAAGAATGATGACCAATAACTTCAATATGAAGGATTTAAATGTAGCCGATGTTATTCTTGAAATTAAAATCACAAGAACATCATATGAACTAGTTTTATCTTAATTACATTATATTGAAAATATTTTGAAGAAAATCAATAAGTTTGAAATTAGTCTTATTAAAACACCTTTTGATTATAATCATAACTTAAAGAAAAATATTGGGAAACATTAGTTAGGATTTTAAAATACTTGAGGTACACCCTAGACTATGGGTTGCATAATATCAAATATTCATCTATATTTGGGGGATACATTGATGTTAATTGAATATCAAACTTCAGAGTCAAAGTTCACCAATGGTTATGTATATACACTTAGTGGTGCAATCATTTCATGAAAATCCTCGAAACAAATATGTATAGCACGTTCCATAATGGAATCTGAATTTATTATTTTAGATAAAAAAGAGAAGAACCAAAATAACTTCATTATTTCTTATAAAATATTCCATTATGTGAAAAACCTAGGCTTGCAATTTGTATATATTGTGACAACCAAGTGGCCATCGCCTGAGCACAACATTTTGTATATAACGGAAAGTAACGTCATATATGTTGTAGACATAACATCGTTAAACAATTGCTTTCAAACAAAATTATTTATATTGACTTTATAGTCTAATGAAAATCTTGTAGATCTACTTACTAAAGATTTTTCTAGAGAGAAAATATATCGTACATCGAGAAAATGGGATTATAGCTTATATCTATGAGTCACCTCAATGGAAACCTAACCTACTATTGGAGATCCCATGGACTAGGTTCAATAAGAAAAATAATTGTGAGTGGCTCAGTCAATAGTACTTAGTAACTCAAGCTATATCTACGAGTTAGCTCAATGGAAATATAACTTAATGATTGGATATTCCATGGACTAGGTTTAATAAGAAATCTAATTGTGAGTGACTCAACTGATATCATCTAAAAGATTTTTCTTCTACCCATTTCTATGATTTAGTAAGTGTTCCATGCAGTAAGTGTTTAAGATAAGCTATGTTTTTAATGATATATATATATATATATATATATATATATATATATCTTATTTTTACTAGTGAGATACAATAAGGTACTCTTAATATGATTGTAGATACGTGGATTTTGTCGTTACGACGGTCACATCTACTAAGATTTGGAGTCACCACCATTCAAATTGTAAGTGGATGTGAATGGTCACCCGATGCACATTTTTCAAAAAATTACCATTTTTGACATTTTAGTGACTCACGATGGATAAGGGGTAATCAACCTTGGGATTCGGGTAAGCGGCTCGGTTGGAGAAAAGAGAAGGTGTTAGGCACCCTTTTCTCCCCCCCAAGTGGCGGTAACCTTTACGCAACTCGGTCATTTGATAATAAAAAAGATAAAATAAAAGTGTCACGTGTGTGCATTTTGGTCCCAAGATCAGGATTCATTTTTGGCTTGATCATAGGGTCATTTCATTGATGGAAATGACCCTTATGAACCTTTAGCCTTGGGGTCCACTCATTTAAAATAAAAATAAAAGAGAAAAAATGGGATATTTAGAAAAGGGATAAGGGGAGGATAGAGAGATAAGGGGGGTGTACTCCGAACCCACCTTGAAGCTCCAAGTTCACCCTTGTTTCTTCATTTCTTCTTCTTCTTCTATGCTTCTTAGGTCCTTAGTGAAGTATGAGAGTGAAGTTGTCTTTTTTAGAAGGTGGTATGAGAGAATAGTAGAGTAGAGATGAGTAGAGAAAATATTTTTCTTTTTTTTCTAGTAAGACATGGTAATCATTTTTGGAAGGAGGGGAGGGGTATTTATAGGTGTTGGGAGGATGTTTGGGGGTATAATGGGTTTAAAGTTTGGAATGAGGGATAATGGCATAGGTTTTAGGGGTAGAAGGTTTGAAATTTAGAATGAAAGTGAGGGCATTTGTGTAAAAGATGGAAATGGGTGAGGTTTTGATCCAAATGGTTTGGATCATACCCAAATCCATTTGGATAGAGTGTTTGGTAAGATGAGATGAGTGATGGTTGATGGAGGGAATGGGGTGTATGAGGGTTGTTTGGAGAAGGAGTGTTAGGTTGGTTGAAGAGATGAGGTGTTTAGATTTAGGAGAATGGATTGTGTAAGAGGTTGATTGGTTAGTTTTTGGGAGGAGGAAGGGGATGATGCCATGTGGCATATGTGATAAGAGGATGAGGTGATAAGATTGGTTGATGGGGGTTGTTTGATTAGAGAGAATGGTGTGTGTTAGTTGGTTGATGATGAGGGAAGTATGGGTTGAGGTGATTTTCTTGGAATATTTTAAGGGAAAGTGATTGGTTGATATCTAAGGGATATGGGTGGTGATATGGGTGGTTGATGATGTTAGAGAATGGTGATGGATTAGGGTATAGGTTGAGGTGATTTTGGAGAGAGGTGATGTAGGTTAGATGGAGTGTTTAGAGAATGGTGATGGGGATGGGTGATTAGATGAGGGAGGTGAAGAGTGGTGATGACATGTGTCATCTTTTGGTGTGAAGATCGTGATTAGTTGATGTAGGTAGTGGTTGATGGATTAAGGTTGTTGGTTGGATAATTGGATATGGATATGGTGATGCCTTGTGGGCTTTTGGTGTTGGACTTTGGGGTTGTAGGTTATTTTGGATTGGGTAAGGCTTGTTTTGGGTTGGATTTTGAGGATGAGTAGCTTTTAGGATTGAGGTGACATAGGATTAGTTTTGGGTTAGGGTGTACGGTGGGAAATTAATTTAAGAAAGAGGTAAATGTTTGTGGGCTTCGGATGTTTGCGGCTTTGGAAGTGGAGCGGTGGGAGGTAGATGAGGGGTAGGCGTCCCAAGTCTCACATTTTTTCATTTTTTTATCTTTTTATGATTTTTAGAAATTATTAGATCGATTAAAATGCCACGTGTTGGCGAATCGGGCTTTTTAGGCCCGTTGGATAATTTCATCGAACGCTTGGATGCAAGCGTGGAGCGGTGAAGGTTGGGACAACGTACGATGAGTACGGTCCCTTGGACCATTGGGTGGTCTTAGGGGCCTTAGTTCAATCAAGTTGCTACCTTCTACCATTTTGGGCCTTTGAGGCCCGTTGGCCTATTTTGTCGAAAAATCGATGTTTTGAGACGAGCGGGGTAGAAAGGAGCTTGTCAAATCTTTTAGTGAGCCTACTAACCTATTGAGAGGTGTTAGAGGCTTTGATTTTGACGAAAATGTCATATTTCGATGATTCGAGACATCGAGGTCTGTTGGTCAAATTTATTGAAAAATTGCTATTTTTGGGCCCTTTCAAGTGAGGGCCGGTTCAAATTGGAGTGTCTACAACTGCCCTTCTTTGCAGGAATTGCGTGCAAAGAACTGCAAAGAATAGACTAAACCCCTATTTGTACAGGCCAGACGAAATTTTGCAAAACACGACTTTGAATTACCGGTTGAATTGATGACTTTGTATAAAAATGGTTACTCAAGCACGGGGTCTGACAGAGTTACCTTATTGATTCCTTGGTCTCGATGGCGTGGAGCTCGTGTGAGACCTTGGATTTGATGAAGATTTAGTGATTTTTGAAATTTGGGTATTTCTCGATCGTGTTTTAACAATTCGGAATTGATTGTATCTCAAAAGGATTTTTAAATTTTTCTGATTTCTGATTTTTTTTTTTTTGACTTTTTGATGTTCTTGATTTTTTGATTTTTTGATTTTTATTATTTTGATTTTTGACTGATTACACTTCTATCTCTTTCATCCGTATTTGGAGCACGGATGGCGCTATTTAGGCCTTATCCGTACTAGTAACACGGACTAGTACGAATTTCAAACGATTTAAGCCTTGCGCCCTTTCATTTTCGATTTCTTTCAATTTTTCTTCCTTTCTTCCTTCCTCTGACAATTTCTCTCCCTTCTCTTCATCTTCTTCTTGCTCTTTGTTAGTTTGAGCATTTGGCGTGGTCGTAAACGAGTTTTAAAGCTTCGAAGATTTCACTTGGATTGCGGTTTCCCGTCAAGGTAAGTCCTGAGTTGATTTTTTTTCTAATTTTTCACATGAGAATGTTTACTTTTGAATATTTTTTGTGCACCAATGACACCTCTATTTCGAGTTTCTAATTTTCCTTCTCCTGTTTGTTTATGAGAATTACTCTTGCATGCCGTCCGAACATGACCATTAATCATGTTTGGCCACTCATTTTCTTATTTGTTTTGGACTATTTGCTGTGAAATCGTTTGGATTGTTCGTTGTTCTCTTTATGCATTGTTTATTTTGTTGGTCATGGACGGTTTAGAGGTGGTGGTGGATTCATAAAGACTCTAAGGAGTTGGGGCTTGTTTTGGAGAAGGGTATGGTGATGGTGTTGATGATAGTGGCTAGTTTACATGGGGATAGTGGTTGAGATGGATCCTGTTGGGGTGTGTTTTGGCGAAGGTTCATGAGGCCAATGCTAGAAAGGATGGTGATAGGTAGATCTGGGGGTTGTTAGTAATAGTGCAAGTGGGCCTTAATTCTGGGATTGGGCAGGTATTTGGATCATTTCGGGGATGGGTGAGGTGTCATGAGGTGGTGAAGGTGTGGACTGTTTAAGGGTGGTTTAAGGTTTGAAATGGATTGGCCTTTTAGGGTGGTAATCAAGAGGCTATTTTGGATAGGGGTTTAAATATGGTTAGGGTCGTGTTGGGACTGTTCTGGTGATAAATTTGACGGTTAAGGGGTGATTTTGGTTTGTTTAGTGGGCTAAAGTTGGGACTATTTAGGGTGGTTGAAATGGATTGACCATTTAGGGTGGTAATCGAGAGGCTATTTTGGATAGGGGTTTAAAGATGGTTAGGGTCGTGTTGGGACTGTTTTAGTGATAAATTTGACGGTTAAGGAGTGATTTTGGTTTGTTTAGTGGGCTAAAGTTGGGACTGTTTAGGGTGAAAAAAGGGGAACCGGGTGGTTTGTTTGAGGGATTGTTTAGTGAAGAAGTGATGGTATAGATTGGTTGAAGGGGTATTTTTGGAAATTGTTTTAAGTGGGAAGAGATGTAGTTTAAGGACCGTTTGGGGTTGGTATAGGACTGGTTGGCTTTGGACTATTTAGGAATTATCAGATTCTTTCTTTTTTTATTTTTTATTTTGATCATGCTTGTTTTCTTTTTACGTTTCTTATCTCACTTTAAAATAGGGATATTTCGTTTTGCTTTGAGAACCCATGCTTGCTTGTTTTCCAATGATCTCTTGATAGGATTGTGACAGTCCATGGGTACGAATGGGTATTGTTTTGGGTTTGGATGGGTTGATTGGATTTGACTAGGTTTTGATTGGCTTTGATTAGGTTGACTAGGTTTAAACTGGTTTGACTCGGTTTGGGGTTAGACTGGGTTGAATTAACTTCGATTGACTGAGTTGACCTTGAGTCGACTAGACTTAGTGGGTGGGTTTGGATTGAATGGGTTGACTTGGTCTAGGGCTAAACTGGTTTGACTAAGTTTTGGTTGGGTTGGTTTGGTTGACTAAGTTGAGTGGGTTGACTGGGTTAATTGGGTTTAAACTCGGATTAGATTGAATTTGACTTAGATGGACTAGGTTTGACTCGAGTTGACTGGGTTTGACTCGAGTTGACTAAGTTTGCCTTAGATGGACTGGGATTGATCGAGTCGATTGGGTTTGACTCTGGTTTGACTAGGTAGGTTTGACTCAGATTTGACTGAGATAGCTTCATCGAGATACGTGATCATAGGATTTTTGCATTGTTGATCGATCACATGGCGACTTGTAGATGGGTAGAGAGCGGAGGAGCCGAGTAGTGCATCAGTCGTCCGATGAGGAGGAAGAGGCGAGGCCCCGGACTCGGGCTCGCTTTGCTTTGGGGTCTAAGGTGGTGACGGAGTATAGCTGGCCGAGGCAGCCTTCACGGAGACTTGATTCATCTTCGGTGGCTGGTTCTTCATCCGGTAGCAGGGCAGATGAGGCCAGCACCTCTCATAGTGGTACGGTTGAGAACTTACCGGGTAACAGTGGTGGTAGAGGCCGACGTAGTGGCCGAGGCCGGGCAGATAGGACCGTAGGCGTTGGCCGAGTGGGTCGTGAGGCTCCCAAGGTGGAGATCCCTGCAAAGGAGAGCGAGAGGGTCCCAGATACCTCTCTTCTTCATGGATTGGGGAGGCATGTCTCCATGTTGGTTTGTTTGGACATTCCTACCCCTTATCCTTCAGCCAGCTTTCGAGGGAGATGGAGCGCATTTCTTGCTACTGCTGCCCTATTTTTTGACGATATCAAGACGCAGTTTGCTATAGTGGGCTTCGGAGCCTTCTTGCAGATACCGACTTTCAGAGCAGATCGACCTCTGTTTCTAGCCATGGTAGAGAAGTGGTTCCTAGCGACTCATTCTTTCCACATGCCCGAGGTGGAGATTGGTATTAGGCCCTCTGATTTTGTGGCGATCACGGGCATAGCGATGGATGGGGAGCCCCTGCCCTTGACTATGTTATCGGCCCAGGAGGTAGGCGAGATTTGGGGCCTTACTAAAGTCCTTGCCTCTATGGTGGGGAAGATGGGGAGGATCAGTACAGAGGTGCTGATGGGTTTGTTGCTGATCGAGGGAGAAGACGGAGCCCCTCACACCTATCGAGAGAGATCAGCCCGGTTTAGAGATAGGGACTTCGACATTATTTTCCATATTTGCTTCCTTCTCCTCATCGGTAGCTGTTTCTTTTTGGAGGATGACTCATTAGTCTCTACCACTTTCCTCTTAGTCATGCACGATATCGATCACATTGGTGACTTTGACTGGGAGAGTCTTATTTATGGTACCATTCTTGCTGGTTTGGACTAGGTAGTGGAGGGCATCACTGCACCTCGTGGAGCTGGGATTTTCACACGCTTCTCTGGCAGTTTGTTGACGTAAAAGGGATCTCCATTTTGTTTTTTCTCAGTTTCTTTCTTGGTGTCTCGTTTATCATCTGACGCTTTTCTTTCTTTCTTCAGATCTTTGTTCATGTATATTTCCCTTTTTACTTACCCACTTGTCGCCACCTTGATGAGGGCTATCCATTGGGCGCCTTTTGGGCTACGAGAGACGCTAGAGCTATTAGGAGCAGCCCTAGGAATGCCCGAGCCCACATCGATCGATGTCGTCTTCGAGACGTGAGTACTTTGAACTTTTTCTCTTTTGTTTGGCCTTGAAGCTATCTGTACTTGTTTTCTGATTGTCTCTTTTGCAGATCTTCTCCGTTACTTTGCGAGACCTCCCCCGCACCGTCAGCTGGAGGCAGGAGGTGAGGAACGCCTATAGGCGTAACACCAGACGACAGCGCTACCCCTACTTCGTTGGCGAGCAGAGATATACATTCTATCTAGGGGAGCGTCTGTTCTTCCAGCACGATGAGAGCCTTCGCATCCCTGTCGCTCCACTTGAGCCTATCTCGGGGGCTATGACGGTAGAGGAGTATCTTGCCCAGGCGAGAGGCATAGATGCTGCTAGACTGGTGCGAGCGGGTGACTAACAAGTATAGTTCCGAGAGTCGTCCATTAGATACATCATGCCTGCGGTTACTACCCGAGCCAGTATCACAAAGATTGGAGGGGTTCTACTATAGGAGCATGTCGTCACAGTACGTGTTCTATCATTATCTCTTTTCTACAGAACTCACTGCTTCTTATTATTCTCACTGGGTCGGTGTTCTTGCTTTCAGGCCGATGATCTTCGTCGTGTCCGAGAGGACTACGATGTGATCGAGGCTCAGGCGGCGAGGGCCGTGGAGATGGAGAACAGGTGGAGGGCCTCTAGAGCGGAGGTGGAGGAGCAGGCTGCTCGGATTGAGGAGTAGGCTGCTCGGATTGAGGAGCAGGAGGCTCTTATAGAGGCGCAGGCAGCCAGGATCCAGGAGTTAGAGCTGGAGATGGTGCTGCGAGAGTCACGTTTGCAGGCTGAGATGGTATGTTGTTTCTATTCCCTTTCATTTCACAGATTGTAGTTCATAGATATTCTGTCTTGATTGGTTCTTCTTGTGTTTTTCTCAGGATTATTATCGACGCTGAGACGGAGTGAGTACCTCTGCGCGGCCTCCAACACCTCCTAGGGTAAGCATTTACATTTAGTTGTTCATTTCTTTGCATATTCTGTACGCATTATTGCCTGTAATTCTATATGCTTTGTTTCTTTATTTTCAGGCCTCCCCCTCCACTGGACCCTCCGTCCCTGGCGCTGATCTTGCGGGGACTACAGAGCAGAATGTTGTCCTGGATGCAGAGCTCTTCTTCACGGGTTTCGAGGGATGACTGCGGATGCATGGTCTACTTTCTTCCGGGGTGTCGGGTTCTGGTGTTGTGGCTGGATCCTCTTCTGGAACGGTTCCGGAGACTCAGAGTGCCTGGGACGATGCTCCCCCCTCTATTTGATTTTATTGTACCTTGCAACATATGTAAACATTCTTGTATTAGACTCAGGCATATTTGTAAATAGTTCACTTATATATATATATATGCCTGTATGTTTATCATTCCTTGCATTTGTTGTATGATCATGTTGTGCAATCGACTTGAACTTCTTGGGTGTGATCGATCATCAGGGCTTTTGAGCCCTTTTGAGTGTTGGTGAGCTCACGGGCGGGTAGAGGGTGTGATTAGGGTCCCAAGGACCCTTCGAGTGTGTTCTTTGAGTGGTGTGAGTCAATTGGGATCCATGGTAAGTGAGGTGGTTTGTAGAGGCCTGACTTGGCCCAATTTGGAAAGTTCCTACGTGCCCGGTACATATTTTGGGGGTTCTCGAGAGTTTTGAACTCATTTATCGAGCACGTAGGAGTTTCCACTATTTTTCATATAATTTTGAGATTTTGAGACATGAGACGTCCACTATGTGGTCCGAAATTTTTCAAAATTCACATGACTCTTGGCCCTAGGACTGAGAACGTTCTGATCCGTGTTTTCAACACGGATCACTTTACCAAACTTTCATCCGTGTTGGGAGTACGGATGAGGTATTTTGGATTTCATCTGTGTCTTAGGCACGGATAAGTCACGTTGTACTTTATCCATACTTGAAACACGGATGAGCTGGTTCTAACTTTATCCGTACTTTTGGCACAGATTGATCAGTTTTGTCTTCATCCGTGTTTAAGACACGGACCAGCACGACTCACTCCTTGCTTTAAGCCTGTTTTACCATTGATTTTGCCCTAACTTCTCATTTTTTTTACGATTTTACTTCCCTTTTTCCCCTTTTAGGTCGATTTTGCTCACCTTCTTCCTCAAGGCTTCTTCTCAAACTCCATGGAGGTGTCTTCTATTCTCCCTAATTTGAAAAGGTATGGCATTGTCGATCATTTTTTGAGTAGTTGGATAAGTAGTATGGAAAATAATGATAGAGCTCAATGGTGTTTTAATAAATTGGGATTCACTCTTTCTTTGCCCAAGATCCCATTGCAATGGGGCTTGATTGAGGCAATGTTGGGGTATTGGATTCCCGAGCTTAATCTCTTTCGGTTTGGGGTGCACGAAATGACTCCCACCATTGAGGAGTTTGAAGTGTTGTTGGGGCTTGAGATATCGGGCCCAATTGTGATTCCACCGTTGCGTGATGGATACCGAAGTGAGGCTTCCAATTTCTTGGGGATAAGCTGCAAGTTTTTGAAGATTCCGGATGGTGGATCGGTTTTGAAAACAATGTCCAAGTCTTTCTTGATTGAACGCCTCATGGACTCTTCGAAACCATTGATTCATTTTAATGCTCTTACTTTGATGGTGGTGAATCAACTCCTGTTTTCAGGTGGTGGAGACATCATGGATCTTTCTCTTATTCACGTGATTCAACAAGTCCGGGAGGGGCGCCTGTTGGCACTGATACTTTTGACCGAGATGTTTCCATCCCTCACGGCTTGTTCGTCCGGTCGTGATTGAATTTTCCAAGGATGCGCTCCCCTTCTACAGGTAAATTCCAAACTTAATTTAGATTTAACTTAAAACTTAAATTCACTAGTTTCCAAAGTTTAGAATGCTCCTGTTATTGTAGTTTTGGTTTATGGATCATCTGGCTTCCACCGAAGTTATTAGTCATCCCTTTTACGTTAATGCCGATCTCGTACTTATGATGTCAAGACGAGTTGCTCCCTTCACCTCTGGTGGCAAAGAAGAATGGTATTTTTTTATTGGTAACCTTGATGATGAAGAAGTGAGATGGGTTGGTGCCTTCCAACCTCGAGGGTCTCCCGTGATAGCATTTGATGGTGTCCGTTTTCTCGTTTTGATTGGTCTTCACGGGGAAACCCATTATGTATCACTTTGGGTTTTTCATCAATTTGGCTATGACTAGGGTGTGCTCATCCCTGAGAATTTCAATGAGTTGGTTGGTCCGTTGTCTACTGCACTTTTGGGTCGACTCGTAAAAGAATGGAGTCGGGTTGAGGTTCTGAGTCGACCCATCTTTGCAACACACCAATTCTCGGCATACTTGCATTGGATTCGAGAGCACATCTCTGGGAGACCATCAGTGTCGATAGTTCCCCGAACACGTCCTGGTGTTTCATCCTTCTTTGACTATCGAGATCGAGTGGAGGAGTCTCAGACTGATCATCGTCGGATTCAAGCCATTTGGCTCAAGTCCGAGAAGAAGATGCAGAAAGAGATCGCTCTACTGACATCTGCCCTTGCCCAGTCTGGATCTAGTGATGGTAGTGAAGTAGCTAGGCTTCGAGTTGAAGTTGCTGAGTTGAGGGATCGACTTGCCCAGTGTCCTCATTTTGAGAACTTTGCAGCATACTTGGTAAGCCGTGATGCTTCCAATGCCGAGAAAGTGATGATGAGTCAAGTTGTCCGGATCCGTGCTTTGGAGGAGCGCCTTGACTCTTTTTTCATTTCTCACCATGATGTTTGACTGATTGCGCTATATTCTTACTTTTGTATTTTCTTTTCATTATTTGAATGTATGTAAAATGTTAGAAGATTAATGCAAAGAAAATAGGTTTTGTATTTACTTGGCCTCAGGTTTATCTATTATTCCTTAAAACACGCAGTTTTGTCAAATGAGTCCTAGATTTGTCATCACTGGCCAAAATAGTAGTTTTGAAATTTTGTGAAATGTCTTTACCAAATGAGTACGATAAATTCAGGGTTTGTAAAATCTTTGGTTGTGACGATCCTGGTATTTTTGCCAAACACAGGGGATACAAACGTCAATTGTTCTCATGGTTCCTTTAGAGTCATCCCCAGTGCCCTAGTATTGGAAGACTGTTATTCGTTTGGATCTTGAGATTTTGGATGGATCTCGCCATTCACAGTTTATACTCTTGCGGGCCAGGAGTTCTCGTTTTTTTTTTTTTTATTTTTGTTTTTATTTTTTTTTCCTTTCTTTTTCACCCTTATTGTCCCTGGTGCCAGTTATGATTTTCACCAGACCCGGTTTCCACATTTTTGCGCATCGACGTCCTTTTCAGGATTTTCATCGTGCTGGTGGCTTTGATCTTACCATAGTCTGATTCTTTTACTCATAGCGCCCTTTCAGGTTTTCACTATGCCCTTTCAGACTATGCTTGTATTTTTAGATTTTTCCATTACAATTCAGTTCGGAGTCTCTGTGTTTTTGTGGCTTGGTGACTCAAGTTGAGCTGTGAGATCGACGACTCTACTCTTGTAATGGCACTCTTTCTTGAATAATCGATCTAGATTCCCCTCTCGAGTTTGCTGACGATTATTCGTAGTTCGGTAACTCAAGTTGAGCCGCGAGATCAGCTACTCTACACTTTAAGTACTCTTTTTTTTCGAATATCCGACCTGGATTCCCCTCTCGAGTCTTCCAACGACTAATAAGACTTTGAGATCCGGACCAAGTTGCAAGATCATTGGTGCTGCCACTGTCATTGTGTTGCCCTAGGACCTTCCCTGATCAAAAAGGACTTTTGTTGGGACGAAACGTTGGCTTAGGCTTATGGTAGTGGCAGGATACAAAAAGGCTAAGGTCTGGGTTTATCTAGAATAGATCAGACATGGGGTTCGTCTATTTTTATTTCGAAAAGGTGATCTATGTCTCCTCCCAGCGACTCTCGAACTTGTTTAGGCTGGAGATTTGGGTCGAGCTCAGATCAAGTGTTCGGGTTTTTGACTTTTTTAATTTTTTTGTATTTTTAGTCGTTCACAGTTTATCCTCATGCGGGCCAGGAGTTCTTTGATGCTTTTGATTTGATTTTCTTTTCTTTTGCCTTTCTTTTTTTTGTTTTGTTTTTGTATCATTTTGTAGTTGTTGACTCGCCCAAGTCTTAGGTTAAGAAATGAATGTGATGGCTCAAAGGGGTTGACTAAGGTTAGATTTGTTGGTTTAGAATAGCAAAGATGGCCTTTCATCATCTCAGGGTTAGTTTTTAGGCGTTGTATTTCTTGACAGTGTCAGCATTGATAGGTTGAGGGAAGACTTGTCCGTCCATCTCCGTAAGGATTAGAGCTCCTCTTGTCATCACCTTTTGCACAACGAAGGGTCCCTCATAGTTTGGTCGAAATTTTTTCCTGGCATCTTCTTGGATCGGCAGAATCTTCTTCAATACAAGGTCTCCTGGTGAGAAATCTCTAGGTTTAACTTTCTTGTTGTAGGCATGAGCTATCCGTCGCTGATAGATCTGTCCGTGGCAGATGGCTGCGAGGCGCTTTTCTTCAATCAAGTTCAGTTGATCAAACCGAGCTTGAATCCATTCCGCTTCATCTAACTCTGCTTCTTTTAAGATTTGGAGGGAAGGGATCTCGACCTCTATAGGTAGAACTGCTTCCATTCTATAAACCAGTGAATACGGAGTTGCCCCAATCGAAGTCCTGAACGAGGTTCGATAGGCATAAAGCGCGAAAGGCAACATGTCGTGCCAATCTTTGTACGTAACCGCCATCTTCTCGATTATTCATCAGTGCGGAGCTAGCATCGACACGGAGTCGAAAAGGTATTTTGAAAAAGGTAATTTCATTAGTACGGAGCTGGCATCGACACGGAGTCGGGAAAACATTTTGAAAAAGTAATTTCCGAGATAAATTGAGTTGGAACAACCCATGTTTTTTGGTAGCCTTCAATTCAGTTCTTTGAAATCACCACCGGCCAGGCAGATCTCCAAGGAAGAGGCGACGCACAATGGCACTTTTAAATCACCTTATTCCATGAATAGATATAGTCTATCCCCCTCGTATCAACAAGGTAAGATCTTTCTAGGCACCGACTTTGATCAAGGACTACAATTGGTGCTTAAATTTTATTTTTTTTTTGAAAAAGATTGAATTAATTTGAGTTGATTGATCAGTTGTTATCTTGGTTTGAAATTCGATATGGATCCGACTTATAGTGGATCTGGGTCGTGGACCTAGTTGAAACGGATCTGGGTCGTAATCCCGTTGAAAATGGATCTGGGTCGTGGACCCAGTTGGAAATTGATTTGGGTCCTGAACCCAGTTGGAAATGGATCTGGGTCGTGGAACCAGTTGGATTGGATCTGGGTCGTGGACCTAGTTGGAAATGGATCTGGGTCGTGGACCCAGTTGGGATGGTTCAGATTGTGGGCTCGGTTTAAATGAACACAAGCGGGGGCCCGGTTCACAAAATTATTTCGAGTTGGAAAATCCGCAAATTCTTCCTCCCCCCCCTTTTCTTTTTTTCTTTTTTGATTTGTTTTATATATATATATTTGTGTTTGAAAACATTGATTAACAAAATCCCCCTTACTTAATTTGTCCCCAAACTTAGGATTTTCCTAAGGGTACCATCATAGTTTGATCAATAGTGAGTGGGCCTCTTCAAAATGGACTGTCGAGTTCACTCTGTATGGTCGAGCTCACTCTGGTCCGTGTTAATGGCACGGATGTAATGCTCATTCTGTTATCCGTATTTTGGGCACGGATGAAACATTCACTGTTTCAACCGTGCTCAAAACACGGTTAAAGTAGTCATTGTTTCAACCGTGTTACCAACACGGATGAAGTACATTTTGGTTTATCCGTGCCATGGACATGGACCAGAATGAAATCCAGTTTCTGGAATTTCACAGAACTGTTTCTTTGCCCCTGTTTTCCATGTCTCCCCTGTTTTTGAGTCTTTTGCTCACTATTTTTTTTCCTTTTTTTTTTTGAATGATGCTATGTGCACTACTCCCTTTTACCTAAGGGAGGATAAAAATAAATTGGCACATCTACTTAGTGAACTAGGGGTGCCCCATTGGGCTTACAACTTGGGCTTCGAGGCCCGACCACAATAATTGCATACAACATTACTTTGGTGGTCGATGTAACATTAAATTTGTGTCCTAACTCATCTAGCCGGGCACATGCATGAGTTTAATAGGTGGCTTCAAGGCTACCCGATCTTCAAACCTCGATGCATGCCGAAGTACACATGTCGTCGGTTGGTGATCGGGTTTGATGTGTCCATTCCCGACACTTGAAATAACGATCTCAAGCCGTAGAACTACTAAGCATCGGGGTTTATGTATATTGAGGGTGGGGTGGCTCGGAAGTGGGGTTATGCTCGCAAGTGCACACGTGCATTTTCATTCATTATTTTTCATTGACCCCCATACAAACATGTAATAAAAACAACAAAAGTAAGTAAATATTACATTTTGGACATTTGAAAAATGGAAAATAAGAAGCAAACAACAAACAACAATGTTAGTAAACAAAGTTTTTTTTTTTTTTCAAAGATGACCGACTTGTCACGAGGGATGAACCATGTCCCCAGTGGAGTCACCAGCTGTAGATACGTGGATTCGTCGTTACGACGGCCACATCTACTAAGATTTGGAGTCGCCACCATTCAAATTGTAAGTGGGTATGAATGGTCACCAGATGCACATTTTTCAAAAAATTGCCATTTTTGGCATTTTAGTGACTCACGATGGATAAGGGGTAATCAACCTTGGGATTCGAGTAAGTGGCTCGATTGAAGAAAAGGGAAGGTGTTAGGCACCCTTTTCTCCCCGCCAAGTGGCGGTAACCTCTGCGCAACTCGGTCATTTGATAATAAAAAAGAGAAAACAAAAGTGCCACGTGTGTGCGTTTTGTTCCCAAGTTCGGGATTCATTTTCGGCTTGATCATAGGGTCATTTCATTGATGAAAATGACCCTTATGAACCCTTAGCCTTGGGATCCACTCATTTAAAATAAAAATAAAAGAGAAAAAGGGGATATTTAGAAAAGGGAGAAGGGGAGGATAGAGAGAGAGATGGGGGGTGTACTCTGAACCCACCTTGAAGCTCCGAGTTCACCCTTGTTTCTTCATTTTTTCTTCTTCTTCTTCTTCTATGCTTCTTAGGTCCTTAGTGAAGTATGAGAGTGAAGTTGTCTTTTTTAGAAGGTGGTATGAGAGAATAGTAGAGTAGAGATGAGTAGAGAAAATATTTTTCTTTTTTTTCTAGTAAGACTTGGTAACCATTTTTAGAAGGAGGGGAGAGGTATTTATAGGTGTTGGGAGGATGTTTGGGGGTATAATGGGTTTAAAGTTTGGAAGGAGGGATAATGGCATATGTTTTAGGGGTGGAAGGTTTGAAATTTAGAATGAAAGTGAGGGTATTTGTGTAAATGATGGAAATAGGTAAGGTTTTGATCCAAATGGTTTGGATCCTACCCAAATCCATTTGGGTAGAGTGTTTGGTAGGATGAGATGAGTGATGGTTGATGGAGGGAGTAGGGTGTAAGAGGGTTGTTTGGAGAAGAAGTGTTAGGTTGGTTGAAGAGATGAAGTGTTTAGATTTAGGAGAATGGGTTGTGTAAGAGGTTAGTTGGTGGGTTTTTGGGAGGAGGAAGAGGATGATATCATGTGGCATATGTGATGAGAGGGTGAGGTGATGAGATTGGTTGATGGGGATTGTTTGATTAGAGAGAATGGTGTGTGTTAGTTGGTTGATGATGAGGGAAGTATGGGTTGAGATGATTTTGTTGGAGTGTTTTAAGGGAAAGTGATGGGTTGATATGTAAGGGATATGGGTGGTGATGTGGGTGGTTGATGATGTTAGAGAATGGTGAAGGATTAGAGTATGGGTTGAGGTGTGGGTAGTTGATGATGTTGGAGAATGGGGATAGGGTAGGTTAGGGTAGGGTATGGGTTGAGGTAATTTTGGAGAGGTGATGTGGGTTAATGGAGTGTTTAGAGAATGGTGATGGGGATAGGTGATTAGATGATAGAGGTGAAGGGTGGTGATGACATGTGTCATCTTTTGGTGTGAAGATTGTGATTGGTTGATGTGGGTAGTGGTTGATGTATTAGGGTTGTTGGTTGGATAATTGGATATGGATATGGTGATGTCTTGTGGGCTTTTGATGTTGGGCTTTGGGGTTGTAGGTTATTTTGGATTGGGTAAGGCTTGTTTTGGGTTGGATTTTGAGAATGAGTAGGTTTTAGGATTGAGGTGACATAGGATTAGTTTTGGGTAAGGGTGTATGGTGGGAAATTAATTTAAGAAAGAGGTAAATGTTTGTGGGCTTCGCATGGGCTTAGGGTGTTTGCGGCTTTGGAAGTGGAGCGGTGGGAGGTAGATGAGGGGTAGGCGTCCCAAGTCTCACATTTTTCCATTTTTTATCTTTTTATGATTTTTAGAAATTATTAGATTGATTAAAATGCCACGTGTTGGCGAATCAGGCTTTTTAGGCCCGTTGGATAATTTCATCAAGTGCTTGGATGCAAGCGTGGAGCGGTGAAGGTTGGGACAGCGTACGATGAGTACGGTCCCTTTGGTGGGTCCCTTGGACCATTGGGTGGTCTTAGGGGCTTCGGTTCAATCAAGTTGCTACATTTTAGCATTTTGGGCCTTTGAGTCCCGTTGGCCTATGTTGTCGAAAAATCGATGTTTTGAGCGGAGCGGGGTAGAAGGGAGCTTGCCAAATCTTTTGGTGGGCGTACTAACCCATTGAGAGGTGTTAGAGGCTTTGATTTTGACGAAAATGCCATATTTCGATGATTTGGGCCATCGAGACCCGTTGGCCAAATTTATTGAAAAATTACTATTTTTGGGCCCTTTCGAGTGAGGGCCCGTTCAAATTGGGGTGTCTACTATAATGTCTCTTATGTGAGTGTAGAACTGGGTCGGTTATATGATAATCATATAAGACTGGATTCTCTAGAGCACTCATAATATTTGAGATTATTCAGGACCAAAATCAACACAATTATAAAAACTAATTATGGTTAGAAAATAAATGTGTGAAGTCTATTTTCTTGATTTACACGAAAAAATAAACAGTTTAAGACTTATGTTCACTACTTAGTCTAGTAAATATGATAAACTCTCACTAAGAAAAGTTCAAAGTTACAAATTATTTTTCCTAATGCATGACTTTTCCTATTGTACTCTCTATGTTTTAGAATATTTTATCATATTATTTTTTTTTATTTCAACTTTTTCAATTAATATGGGGGGTTGTTGAAACAATATGGGATTTATCCATTTGTTTGAATGCAATTGGAATTGGTGCTGTGAAAGTGGTGTTGTAAATATTTTTAGTCCCATATCGGATATAAACAAGTAAAAAGTGTAGTTCTTATATGAAAGCTCTCACATAGTATTGTAAAAGTAAGAGAGATATGGCTAAAGTCCATGCGTGCACGAGGGCCCACAGGTTATAAAGGGTTTTGGATCCATTGACCCAGAAACACTTAGTGCATGTGCGTGTGTAGGGGTGCAAATCTCAGATGTATACCTCACGTGGGTGCGTATGAAAGATCAATTTTTGCTAAAATTCGTTAGGTCTTTTACTTGATTAATTTATCGAATGAGTTGAACTCATTGAATCATAACTCGTGATTATTCTAAGAGACACTAGTGATGATTGTTCTAACGGGGATATTCTTACAAAGGTGTTTATTCCCTCATTTGCATCATCAAATTTTTGAATTTTACGTGTATCGTGTCTTTTGTTTTCTTCGTATTTCTCGTGAGTCCTTGAAAGTACAATTATAGTATGAGTTTGCTTGTATGTGTACATTTGGAGTGTGGTCTTTTACACATTTTGAGCGTTGTATATATCTTAGGAGATAGATGTCCAGAGACTGTTAGTACATTATAAGGGTGAAAATTGTCTTAAGACTATTATGTCCAATACAAATTTTGCTTAGTTTAAATATGTAAATTTTTTTTGATATTTATAAATTATTTTATTTCACATTAATTTTTTTTTTAATCTTCTATAGTCTTACACCACAAAAGTAACATGGCGTACGCCGCACGGATTGAAAAAGCACAAGTGATTGGATGGTGGAGAGAGAATTTCGGGACAAAATATCTAGCATCGCAAATCTCTCTTCGACATTTTTGTTAAAGTAATGGGTGGAGAAGCTGGAGGAGGACCCCCTTGTAAAAGAAATGTACACCAACATTGTACAACGCCTGGGTGTAGGGCATTATGTAGCACTAGCAAGTAGCAAGAGAAACGTGAAAGTGCTATTTGGTCACTAGAGAGCAACTGTCGTCCACCCACAATTAATCTAACTAAAAATTGGAACAAGTTATAGTGGAAAAAAAATGAAAGTTGTTGGGTTGGATTTAGGTAGTAGCAGGACTAGTAGTGCTGCTTACTGCTGAGGCGACCCTTTTTGTACTCTTAGCTGTGTCCTTCACACCGTTTTCTCGCTAGTGGAATCCCATATTCCCAGCTAACTGTAATGTGTTTTGTTATAATTAGAGACTGAATTCTCAGCAAATGAAGAAACCATTGTTGTTGTTGTTGTTGTTGTTGTTGTTGTTCTTTCACCAAATATGGCCCCCTTTGTTTCCTCTTGCCACTCTCAAATGTCACTCAAGGTCTGTTCTTATGCTTCGAAGTTTTAACTCTCTTCTTTTTTGATTTTTATCTTGTTTCAAAGGATGGATACTATGTGTCTGCTGTGGTGTGTACTTTGATTTCTTCAATTGGGTATTTTAAATTTGTTAAGTTCTGTTGGAACTCAACTATATTTTTTAATCGAATTTATGGTTGATTTGATATGGGTATTTAATTTTTACCATGTTTTCTTGACACTTCATATACACGTTTTGATAAATTTCTGATTTATCTGAACCGGTTATTTGGTATATTTTTAATTTTCCCTTGTTTTCTAGATTTATCTGAGATGGGTATTCAGAATTCTTGAATTTGAGCATTTTATCTTCGCATTTGACATAGCTATTTGAATAAATTTTGGTGTTTTCTGAACTGAGTAGTTAAATAATTTGATTTTGAGTGCGTAATTTTGTTGTTCTCAAGTTCTTCCGGAGATTTTTCGCCTTTTTTTTTTCTTCTTCTTCTTTAGTTTAATGGATTATCTGTAAGTTCTTATTGCTCCTTTGCTGTCAAATTGTTCTTCCTTTTTTTTGTTAATATTTTTAATTTTTATAAGTTGTTGTTCAACAGAGAGTATTTTCAACATTTCTGTTAGTTGGCCATATTGAATTGTGTACTGATCTTTACCTGTGTGTCAATTCTTCTTCACCCATTTATTCTCATTTGGGAATTTTTTTTTTTTTAGTCTTTATTCTGCCACTTGTATACTATGGATTTGAATTAAGTTTTGTACTCTTTCCTGTTTAGATTTGTTAATATAGTATGGATTTTCACTTGTGCAGTTAGTAGATTTACAGACTTCAGTTTGGGTATTTAATTGGGGCAGCACGAATACTTCAAATAATGTCTTTTTGTTGTCCTTTTGGAGATTCCTTTTTTTTTTTCCCCTCCAAGAATTTTCATGAGTGCTTTGTATTTCAATGCTTCATGAATTTTTTGGGCATACAAATACCTGGATTTTAAATGTAGCATTTTCTATAGATTTCAGATCTTTTACTCCAATGTTTGGTGCATTTTTATAATTCCAACCTCTGGAATTTGGTTCATTTTAATTTAATTTTGTCCTTCCTAGTTTTTTCCAGTCATCCTTCTCAATATTCTCACCTCTGCTACACTCTTTTCTCTATCCCGATCAATGTTATCAAATAGCATATGTGAAATCACATATGGTACATGTGGTAGCATATTGCACAAACTATTTTTTTTAATATAAAAAAAAAAAATAAAAAAAAAAAATAAAAAAATGTTTTGAAAAGTTAGAAAAATATTAGAAAATTATAACATACCTAAAACAATACATTTGGATAGCTTTCATTTTAAAAATTGAATAAAACTGATTATGTTTAGTCATTTAGTAACAAGAATAAAAGAAGTCAATGAACCACATTGTCAATAATGTATAAAGTTTTCCATGATATAAATGTGGCTCTACTTCAATTATCAAGTTCTAGTTTTGGAAACTTAAAATGGACTCCACTTTAATAGTTTAATCACAAGATAATATGATCTTATGTTAGAATGCATAGACTCAATATTTTGAAAAATAATAGTAAAAATAAGATTTAAAGAGAATACATGTGAGTGAAAGAGTAAAAGAAATAGCTTAGAATGATGCAAGAATAGGGTATTTGTAGGAGAAGATAGATTAAAAAAAGTTAAATTTAATGCCCCAAAATCAAAATTTTAACCATTGGAGTAATATGTCATCGCATACTGTATGTGCCTTGTATGCGATGGCATAATGTTCCAGAATCACTAAATTGCACAGCATATGTGATCACATATGCGATCACATTTGACAACACTGACCCTGATAATTTATTGAAGAAATATAGTTTAAGGTTAAAATATGGGTTAATATGATACAGATTGATGCCTCATGGATGATCCTATGATTTGTATTGTGTCAATATGTTTATTAAACTTTGAATTATACCAAGCCTCGTTTTCTAACTTGTTCCAATATTTCATCTATTTTATTTTGATTACATTTTAGATTCAATTCACATTCCTAGAAGCACAAAGCATGATAATGTATGTAATGGTACTAACCCATACATAGTGTTTAGATAGTGCTGCTATGGATTTTCTTTACAGTTATCGGATCCTTTATTGTAGGTTGATTGGCCTTGGCTAGCTATGGGACCCCGTCCTACTCTTGGGATAGAACATAGATCAGTTTTTGCTCTCAGAGGTAAGAGTTCTGAATTTTTTGGCCAAGGAGTGGAAAGAATCGGAACCTTGCTTAGCTGTAACTGGAGCTTTGTGGGAGGATCGAGAGTTGTTTTAAGCCCAGAATTTGCAAGATTTGTGCCCTGTGGAAAAGGGTCTGGAGTATCTGCTTCATGTAATTCTTTTTCGCTACTGATGCTGTTCATTTGACATATATTACATGAAGCGATTCTTACAAAGTTGCATGAGTTTATCTTTCTCCAAACAAGATTCTACGTATGAAATTATATCTGGATATTTTTGTTACGTTTTCTTGATCCGTTCAGAAATTTCTACTTTTGAGATTAATATTGCTACTGGTTATAGTTATTGGAATTTAGTTCTCCTTTCAGAGACCAACATAAGCTACAACAAAAATTCTATATTGGAATTTTATTGATTCCCATCACATGAAACACATGTAATACTTGATCTAAAGCCTTCAAATCAAATCAAATTAACCTGATTGGAGGACTGAACCGTTAGGCCTTGAGTTTGATATCCTGATAATCTTGAACACGAAGGGAAGTCTTTTCCTTTTCTTCCTTGGCTCAATTGATGGGGCTTTAGATGGATAGGTGAAAACAGAGAATCCTCATATTGATGTAGAACCTCTTAGGGTTCTAAAACCCATCATGAAAACCCTAAAAGACAAGGTCTGCAAACTCTATAGGGGGTATAACTCACTCATTTAAGCTGTTGGATCTGTTTGAAACAGTTACCTCTTTGATCGCACTTGTAATTGATTGAGGTAGTTTTCTAGTTCCTTCATACTTCTTTAGCAACCTACCTTTCAAAAAAAAAAAAAACCCTTCTAAACCCAGGATTCTTTGCCAAAACTATATTGTGTTGGACCACTTTAGGAAACTAATTACTTTAGTCTAATTTTTACATCTTACATTCTAACCTTGAAGAATAACATGCTAATAGCATTAGCAAAAGTTATTATTTCATCGAATGCTTTTCCATCTTTTTTCTTCTTCTTCTAAATATTGCAACTACTATAAGTCAACTCCAGGTCGTAACAATTCTTGATGGAGGATCCTCACATACATCATGTCATCAACATCAATATTAGAGTTCCTATGCTCTAAATATCAGATTCTCTGGATATATAGATGGTCAGATGAAGACCTTAAAGTCCTAGATGTGTGGTTGTACTATGATTGGTCATGGAATTTGAATCTCATGGTTGACTGCTCATATCTCTGCGTCTGTGTGATCGATCATTTAGGTTTTCCTGAAAAACTTCCTAGAGTAATTATTGTTCAACCTTGTTTTCAAGTTTTCAACGTAGTTGGAATAATTTGTCGGTGTTTAATCACATACTGTTTGTGTGTGATTAACATTCTGTTATGAATTACGTCCAGGAGGTTGACTCAGTGGTAAAGCTCTAGCGACAGGGGTTTGCTCCCTCTTGTTGTGCTCAAAACTAGGTGCCATGCCATTACTTGGATATATAGTTATAGTCAATCTTCATCAACCTGAGAGCTATTGCGCAAAATAGAGGATCCACTGCAGTTGATGATGATGCTAAAATCTAATGAGAAAAACATTGACGTATGCACGAGAGTTAATGTTTAGTTTCATAATTAACGCCATTATGGTTTGAATTGTAGAATCCCATGAATCATCCGGGTCTTTGAATGCAATATGCCCCAGGACACTAAGACAGTATGCATGCTTGCCTAGGTATCTAGCAGTTTCAGAAAAAAAAAATTAAGGCTTTAATGTTTACATACTGAAATGAAACTTTGAGATCGGGGATTTAGGTCTGGCTTACCCGACAAAAAGGATTTTGTTCAATTTTTATAATCATAGCTATTATGCTTCTAGATCAGCGGTTGACAAAAAGGATTCCTCATAATGAACATTGTCCTCTGAATAAACTCAGTAACGAATACAAATTGGTTATTGTAACAAAGACACACAACTTTAATGTTTTGGTAGATTTATGTTAACTAGATTTCGGAATCAATATAAAAGGTTTCTTCCTTGATGTATAGTTTTGAACTTATAGTTAGTGCATTTGAACTTCTTTCTTAAACTTTGGCTGTGTGGGCAGCACGCTTGCATTACAGGCCCTAAGGTCCGGATAAAGGAGGATGGTTGTGGCAGGTTGATAGGCAGTGTAAAAACAGTGTCAAGTCCTTTAAACATGCTTTGTGCTTTATGGGGATAAAATACACTTGAAAAGATGGAATTTTTGTTTAAAAAACGGGGATGACAATAAAATTGTTGCAAGTCAAGTGTTAGGATTTATCATTACTTCACTCTTACTTTTCCCAGCCAAGATCAGGCAGGAGGAGATGGAAGAAGAATCTGACATGCTTATTTTATTTAAAGACCATTCATTGGTTTATTTTACTTTTGCCTACAAGGCAGAAAAGTCATACTTCTTGATGTCTTAGTTTTGATACCATGTGAGGCATCTTCTTCTTCATCATCAAAGCTTTATCCCAAACAACTGCCAATTTTACAGAAACTTTGGGTGGGTATTAGAGTTGGATAATACAGACAGATAGACATGATTTTCACACCCGTGGTTGTCCTAAAATTTGTAATGTATAGGAGAACAATGCTTCCAAAGGATGGTTTAAAATCTCTTCGTGAGTCATAGTATGTTAGGGTTAAACTGAGACCATCCCAGATAATACACTACAGTACAAACCAATTCATATCTAAAACAACCAGAGACATTCCTCCAATGTCTCAATCCTATTACCACCGTGGCTGAGACATTCTTCCAAATCATAATGATTTGAAATTTTGAATCTTAGCAGTAGTTGAGAGAGATTTCGGATACGATTTCATTTTCAAACTCTTGGTTGTTCTTGTGATGTTTCCTTTCGTTTCATTGTCAAGTACAACTTTCAAACTCTACTTTCTCTAAGGACGAGTTTTCTCTGGCAGGGTTTACAAGTTCTGAAATTGCGAGCAGTGCTTTCCCCCTGGGAACAGCTGCTGTTCTTCCATTCTACACTTTCATGGTTCTGGCTCCTAAAGCTGAGCTGGTGAGCCTCTTTAACTAATTTGGATTTTTCACTCTATGGCAATGCTATTGAACTTAAAATATATATAATCTTGCATTCCTTTTTCTGTAAGCAATGTATTTGGTTTGGGTACTTTGAAATGCAGACTAAAAAGTCGATGGAGAGTAGTGTACCCTATGTTTTGCTTGGACTTCTATATGCGTATCTTCTATACCTCTCTTGGACACCTGAGACCATACGGATGATTTTTGCAAGTGAATACTTGCTGCCAGAGGTGTGTATTTAGCTAATAAAGATTGTTATTATCATTCCAAGAAACTTAAATCGTTGATTCCTGCTCCTTAGCTTCTTATAAAAACCTAACCAATACAACAAAAGCACCTAGGTGATAATGGTGCATAAAGTTAGTCCTCATCTCTTGCTCACATAAGTGGTGGCCCACTCTATGGTGACTGTTACGCTAGTACCCCTTTTTTAGTGCTCCCAGGTAGACCTTTCCCATAGCCACCCTTCCATGACATGGTACTGGCTCTGATATCATTTTGATATGAACCTAACCAATATACCCAAAAGCATCTAAGTAATAATGGTATTGAACGATAACGCCCTTATATCTTGGGGTCGTAATGGGTTCCTTGTGTTGTTTTTTTTTCTTCTCTCTCTCTCTCTCTTTCTCTTTGGGGTTTGATTTGTAACAATCCAAGGGTTTCTGCAGCTGACCAGTATTGAAAAGATGTTCTCCAGTGAGATGACCTTAGCTTCTGCCTGGATACACTTGTTGGCTGTAGATCTCTTTGCTGCAAGGTATCTCTCTTCCCATGGATTATATATTACTTACTGATTAGGAGAAAACCAAGTAAAATACTTCTCCAGTAGTTCTGAAATTTCTTCATTCTTGTATACATTCAGGCAGGTGTTTATCGATGGGCTGGAGAACGACATTGAGACCCGTCATTCAGTTTGTCTTTGCCTCTTATTCTGCCCAATTGGAATCCTTACACATGTAATCACCAAGGTACTAATAAAAAGAGCTGGAAATACTGATTAAATCATGTAATAACACATTCATGAAGATTGACAAGAGATTAATAAAAAAAATTGGTATCAGTCTTGAATGACAACATTTATAATCTGAGAATAAAATCATAGTTCCCAGAAAGAAAAAGATAATAATTTGTTGCCATGGAAGCAATTTGTGTGTTTATTTTCTAATAATCCTAAGCTGACCTTTAATGTTACACAATTGTAAAATTGTTTCTGTTTAGATTGAACCCATTACATTACGGGCTAATATACCGAATTTCTTCCTTGAGTTGTATCCCAAACTTCCGATCGACCTTCTCTTTAACCAAGTCGATGAGTTCAAGCATGTCGCTAGAAGTTGAGCAGTCAGAATTGATGAAGAAATTGGCGTGAATTTCGGAAACTTTTGCACCTCTCACTCTGAAACCTTTCAATCCAGCTTTCTCAATCAACTCTCCTGCTGAAATTCCCAAACCTGAAGGATTCCGAAAAACTGATCCGGCACTACGTTCCCTTATTGGCTGAGATAATCTCCTCCTGTAAAATGAATTTGTATCCAAATCAGCTTCTCCCATGTGGAGAAATCACTAAGGTCTCGTTTGCGCAACTCTGCTTTCAACTGAATTGTTTTTATGGTTTTACTTATCTTTGAATCATTTATATAAGGATTGTGATTGCGACATCAATTGTTTAGTGATATCGTTCAGGAATTGTTTGTTTGCGTCCAGAAGCTTCATAGCATTTGGAAAAAAATTGTTTTTGCATACGAGATTGTGTTTGACTGACCATAATCCCTTTATAGATGAAGAGTAAAGTATGTACAGCAGCATTTAGTAAATAAGTAAAACCAACATACATTTCATTCCAAACTTCCGTTCTTTCTTCTTTCCACCCAGATTCCCGAAAGTGTTTTTGATGTGTAGAAATCTAAATCCCGTCCCTTAGAAGCTGTGCCAAATGCAACGCAACTTAAGAGGGTAGTAGAAATAATTGATAATTACCTTTCCAAGTATGCTTGTAGTCGTTCCCTTGCCAATGCCAAAGGAGTCAGTCGGAATGTGACTGCAGTAATTGCTGCCAAGTCTTCCATATCTTGGAAGGATGATGTCCGATAGCCGAATATGAGATCGCTTCTGTTCAATGTTTGATGTTTTCCGTCAATGGTAGCTATCTCCACACTATCAATGGCATCTGATGTACCCTGTAAATGTGTTAAAACAAGAGTCTTGTATTGCTGTTAATGCACCAAAAAAAAAGCAAAAAAAAAAAAACAATTCAAGCAAGTCTTCCCCTTAAAAACAGGAACTAGGGTTACCTGTCGATCAGCTCCGGCATTCATGTAAGCTGCTCCTCCTACAGTTCCTGGAATGCCACCAGCGAATTCAAGACCAGTGAATCCTTCATTGGAACAATGCACACCCAACCGATTGAATGGGTAACCACTACTCACTCTGTAGATACCTGGTTCGATCTGCTCAACGAATTCAATTCGATTCAGAATTACACAACCATCGAACCCATAATCATCAAAGAGACAATTGGAGCCTTTGCCAACAATAAGAAATCTGATAGAATGCTCACAACAGTATCTGTAAACCCCAAAAAAGACAACAGGTAAGAAGAAAATGAAGAGCAAACTTGAGCTAGATCCAATCAAATTTGGAGCAAAAAGTGAACAAATGATGAATTACTCATTACTCAAAACATCCATCCATTGAATCATTCACATTAGATCAAGAAACTTATCATCTTGGATAACAGAAATCCAGTGGGTTTTGATTGAACCTTGAATCAAGTAGGTGCAAGGGCTAAATCTAATTGAATTTTAGTGCAAAAGGTGAACAAAAGATTAACCACTCATTACTCAAAATCATAATAAACCCATTTGAGTCATATTCATTAAATTAAGGAAATTGACATCCCCTGATGGTAGAAAACCAATTGGGTATGATTGGAAATTTAATTGTTTTATGGCTGATGGCTAAAAATCAGAACAAAAGATGAAATATCCATTACTCAAAATCTGAATATCTTATCAGCCCATTGAGCCATTTACATTATATTTAAGGAAATTGGCTTCACCTGATAGCAAAAATCAATTGGGTATGATTGAAAACATAGATCAGGTAGTTGCAAGGCTAATCTAATAGTTGTTTGGCCCCAAATGAGAGAACAAAAGATGAACTACCCATTACTCAAAATCAGTAAATCTTACCAACCCATTGAGCCATAGACATTAAATTAAGGAAATTGGCATCACCTGATAGCAGAAACCAATTGGGTCTGATTGGAAACTTGAATAAAGTAGTTACAAGGGCCTCCAATACCCCAAGTACTGAGATCACTAAGAAGCTTCTTACCACGAACAAATCTCAACCCATTTAAATACTTTTCTTCTCCTTGTTCGTCTTTTTGTTCTTTGTGTTTGCAGTTGAGGGTGGTTGCCCTTGATGGTTCAAATCTCTTGAAATGATGTGGAAGACAGAAGGAGATATGAGAATTGCTTCTAATATGAGTATATTCGAAGGCTTTCTGATTGGACTTATTCTGGATGAAAAGAAGACATGAAGAGGAAGATTGTGTGTTTAGTTCTAAAACCATTCTGTTTCTCTTCTTTTTAAATTTGGTTGAACTTTGTTTCTGTTAACCTGTTCTCTGATTCTCTCCGATTGAGAGTGTATTTACTTCTCCAACGACACCCTTCATTTTTAGGTGAATATTTAATATACCCATGTTTTCAAACTTTTGGCATACCCCTTGACCTGGTTCTTCTTTGAAAGACTAATGAAAGTGACTTAAATACCCTCATCTTCAATCCCTCGACTTTCTCACTATAACTGACTATCTTCAGCTTAGGGCAGAGGTTCGTATCCTGTTTTGGAGCTTTATTTTCTTCCTTCAACCTTTAAATATGAATAACAAGATAGGGTGTTTGGCGAAGTAGAAGATGATGGATTTTCAGGGAAGAAAAATCAATGAATTTTGGCATGAGATTGAAGAAGATAGATTGAAGATGAGGTTGAATAGTGTCAATATAATTTAATTCAATATATTAAAGAAGATGATGATTTTTGCCGTTAAAATATCTAGGATTTGGGGAAAAAAGTTGAAGTGAGGACATTTAGGTCATTTTATTAATTTCCCCTAGTAGACTGAGATGAATGAGAGTATCTCATCAGTTTGAAAACCATGGGAAAAGACTTTGACCCTAGTCGCCCCGCTTTGAAATTTCAGTAGAACCCTCTTCTTTGGATTACATGTGATGTATCAAGGAAGTAACCCAAATATTGATGAAAAAGCAGGTATGCTAAATAAATACAAAATGCCACGTGTGATCTTGTGAAGAGGGTTCTACCAAAATTTTTGACCGGGCTGTCTACTCCAAAGTTTTGGTCTCGAAACCTTGGGTATTTCAATGATTCCCATGGAAGTATGCCTTAAAAGTTAAAATACCCACTACCTTGTACAAAATATGTCATGTGGCATATCCTTTTTTCGTTCAACTCATATTGTTGACCAACCCTAAAGGATTTGCATCTAAAATTAAACTTGGTTAGTGCCATGTTGCCCCAAGTTTTAAATAGGGTGGCAATTGGGGTGGGTTGATGGGTAAACACAACCTCAATCCAAGTGGTAGAACCCTCAACTCGAGCTTAAGCTTCTAAAATTACATAGCTTGGGTTAGTTTGAGTAATGTAATTTTGAGCGGAGTGTGTAACGTCTCAAGCCCAGAACTATACAACATAATCCGCTTTGGATCAAATTTCTTACAACTTTAAAATGCATTGTGTCATAATAGGATTTGATTTGTCCTTATAATCCAAGTTATGAACGTTCTTACGTCTAATGTGGGACAAATCACACTCCCCTTGCCATTACACCATGCAAAGTCACGGCTTAACTTCGACCCCTCGGTTTCTGTAGCTTTTTACACATCTAGCCAATTGTGCATCAATGAGGCTATGACAATCTCCCCACCAAACATGAAGAGTTGTCTTCGACTCTATTACCAATTTGACCCACCCTATAATTTGGGACCCACGACCTTGAATCCAAGGGAGAAATGAAATAAAGTCTACTAACCCTTCAGGAGCCAACTCGCCAGTTGAATCGGTTAGATATCACCTTAAAATAACTCACTCAACTATTTAACCTTAAAGGTTCACTGGCAAGCTGAGCCTTGATAAGCTCCTTAGGAAGGTAGGTCAAGTGTTCAAAACCCTACAAAGCAATGAATTCCTCTGGGCTACCCTCTATGGTCCGGTTGACCCTAGACTTAACTATTTGCACATAGGACTTTTTGAGGGGGCGGTGTGTATGACTGTGGGATTAGTGGCACCTGAAGGATCGGGATTCCCATAATAAGTAAAAAAGAAAAAAGAAAAAAAAGGTACTCAACTATTCACAAATATGGACATATTCGACATGTTCTCAATCAAAAAATTATATTTTACTCAAATTAAAAAAGTTTTTGATGGATCATACTTATTCAAAGAGAGGACTCGATGACTTACCTAAGTAAAATATCTATTTATCAAAATCAATGTATTTTATGTTTGAAAAATAGAGAAAATTTTACTAATTTTTTTTCCCATTACTTATCTTATGATAAACTCTCTCCTTCTCACCGTGCATTTTCTATCGCAATATCTTCCATTACAAAATCAAAATTTTTCACTCAAGCTGACAAAGATCCTAAATGGTGTAACGCCATGCCTACTGAGATTCAAGATTTGGGGTACAATAATACCTCAACTCTTCCTATTCGTTGTAAATGGATTTACAAAATCAAGTACAACTTTGATGGCTCTATTGAAAGTTATAATCATCTAGAAGGCATGGACTATCATGAGACATTTGCATCGGGTGCGAAGTTTGTTAATGTATGTTGCTTATTTGTCATTACTACTGTAAGAAATTGGCATTTGCATGAACTCGACATTCATAATTTTTTTTCTCCACGGAGATCTTGATAAAGAGGTCCTACATGACTATTCCACCTGACTTTGTACGTAAGGGGGAGACTAGGATGTGTCACCTTAAGAAATCTTTGTATGGGCTCAAATAGGCTTAACAACGTGGTTTGCCAAGTTTTATACGACACTACTTGATGCTGGCTACACCCAATCAAAGATTGATTATTCTTTATTCACTCATTTTGTTGATTCCTCCATCACTACAATCCTTGTCTATGTTGATTACGTGACTGTCGCTGGGAATGATATCAGCTCAATCAATAAACTCAAAGGCTTTCTCCATGATTGAATCAAAATTAAAGACCTTGGTCTCCTAAAATTTTTTCCTTGGCATTTAGGTAGCACGTTCTCATCAGGGCATTTTTCTTTTTCAACAAAGTATGCTTCATAAATTTTTGAAGATTGTGGTTTCATTGGAGCAAGTCCTGCTAAATTTCCCAAGGAACAAAACTTGAATCTACTCATTCTCATGGAAATATTTTATTGGGTCCATCCAGTTATCGTCATCTCATATATCTCACGATCACACTGCCAGACATTATTTATCCACTACACAAACTGAGTCAATTTATGCACACGTCATGTCAACCACATCTTGACACAACCCATAAGGTTATTCGTTATCTCAAACAAACACCTGGTCAAGGTATCTTAATTACTATCATCTTCTAGTTAATTGCAACTCCAAGCTTCTTGGGGTTCGGATTGGGCAAGCTACTATCATGGGATACTACATCATTTTAAGTGAATCTTCTATCTCATGGAATTCTAAAAAGCAATCTATTTTCTCCTACTCTTTTGCTAATATCATGCCATGGCTACTAAATGTGAGATCACATGGCTCCTATACATCTTACATGATCTTGGCATACAACACTCCCAACTTGATGTACTATTTTGTGACAACAAGGCAGCCCTTCACATTGCTGCCAACCTTGTCTTTCATGAACAAACAAAGCACATTGACACTACGTGAAAATCCCTAATTTTAACCAAAAAAATTGTTGGGCCTAGCCCGTCAAATTTTGATACCCAAATTTCGTAGCCTTCGGACCATGTTTCCAATCTCATGCTCGATCTCATTCTCACTATCTCGATCTCATCTCGCTCTCCTTCTGTGTCTCTCTCTCACTATCTTTCTTTCTCTCTGTGTCTCTCTCACAATCATCGATCGATCGATCGACCTCTCCATAACTTTCCCTCACAGTCTCTCTCTCTCGATCGACATCGCTCTAAGGTTCTTAAGCCTCACACCCATGATTTACCTTCTCTCATTCAACTCGATCTCTCACTCGGCTCTCTGGTATGCTATCTCTCAATCTCTAGGGTTTTTTGCACCTCACACATAGACTCAATCACCAAGTATGCATTTTCCCTTGTAAGAATCTAGAAATTGATACGAACTCTCCTTCATGTTGGATTTTTAGCTCTGGAAGCTCTAGCTAGGGCTAATTGGTATGAACTCTCCTTCCCTTTTCTCTCTGATTTGCATCTCTTGCATTTTATTTTTATGTTTTTGATTTGATTTACTCTTCCAACGATCTAGTTTTATAGTTGATCTCTACACCTAATGATAAAGTTATCATTGTTTCAGATTTTTCTTTTAGATTTTTGAATTTTTGGAGGGGTTTGGTGCTTTTTTTTTTTTTTGTCTCTAGTTGTTAATATTGATGATTGTTCAGTTATGTTTAAGTGATTCTTGAGTTGTTGATGGTGATTATCATGAATTTATGGATTTTAGGGGGTTTAGAACAGCGGCTCATGATTTTTTGAATTTTGGATACACGATAACTATTATTTCCTTTTAATGGTTATAAAGTTATATAACAGAATACGTAGGCCTTTATGTGATCTAACATTTATTGTAAGTTTTCATATAAAAACTCTATATTTAGAAGGGTATAACTCTTAACATATGGTTTATGTTTTGCATATCAAGAAAAGAAAATGAACAAAAGAGAAAGAAAATCTGAGTCGTCCCTGCAATTCCTTGGATAATTGGCGTTCAAGTTATTTATTACATGGCTGTAGTATAACTATCCAGCATAGGTTCTAGATAATGATTTTTAGCCTCATTGAGGAGATGTCATTGTGCTTTGTACCAGTATTTTGATTCCCACCATAAATTTCTTTCTTTTTGTTTGGCAAAACATCTATGTTTATTTTTCTTTTATTATACATGTAGTTTCCTCTATATACATTTTAGATTCCCTTGCAACTATTTTTGTTTTGGTGTTAATAGATTGTAGCTTTGCTCTTTGATTGTGGATGATTTAGAGTGAGTAATTGAAAATGGGGAACTTCATGTTGGAGTGTCTTTGTTAGCTCCAGAAAGCTTAATGCAGGGGATGCATTTATTTTTCTCAGGTTTGTTATCTACTCCACACCCTACACTTCCTGTGGCACCAAATTCCAATTCATGTCTGATATGGTGTTGTTTGTGGTTTTTAAAGGTGAAAATGGGAAAATGTCATCTCTACCGGAACCATGTTCACCATCTATTATAAACCAAGGTTTGCATGTTATCTTGTTTCATTTCTTTTCTATCATTGAATTAAAATTTACATGATATCGAACCACGTAGCAGACCCCAATTTTTTTTTAAAAGACTTCGATGATATCTGACCATTTTTACAAGTGTCATGGAGTTGAAATTATCTGCTTGGCATGTACTTGTGATACTGAAATGTTTTCAATGTTGAAGTTACATTTGGTCAAGTCCATTTATTTACAATATAATCATGCAAGATTATTCTCTTTCAATTTGGATGGGGAGATGGTGCATCTATTTTTCTGGATGACACTCCATCTAGCTAATGATCTACTAATTGAGTATTGTCACTCTTTCATCTACCAGACCTAATGATCTACTAGTAAGGCTGCAGAAGCCTTGAAGAAACTTCAAAATGCATACGAGGTACATTTTGTTGTCCACCTTTTAATCTTAGTCGGGTCTTTTCTTAAGTTCAGTTTGTCACCATTGAAACAATCTATTGTTGCAGTTGTGAAACGACGTTGCTGTCATTGTGACATTAATAAAGCAGAACTTGAATGGAAGTAAGGAATTTGATCTCGATATATTTGTTGTAGGTTGTTGGAGTGCACCATGTGGGACTGCTTACATTTATTAAAGAAGTAGCTCAGATGAATGACTCTCGACTTAATGTTGGATTGGCATGCACTGCTGCATTAGCTGGTGCAGCAGTGTTTAACCATGCAGAAGTCATATCCTTTCTTAAGGACGATGTTGGCGAACGAATAATTGGTGTATGTGTCCAAAAAAAGATAATTTTTCAGGTACAATGGGCTCGTCACAATTTATTGTTATAAGCTAATAAAGTTTATTACTTGTTTTTTTATCACTATGCCCTTTTTTTCAGCATCGCGCTGAAAGCGCCCTCGATCCATGGAGTGCGCGAATCCGCTTTTCACCTTTGAGATTTGGGAGTCACCACCTAGTTATTACTATCTAGGAATCGAATATAGACTCGAAACAAATAAACAAATAATTAATCTGCTAAAAAAATAACTAAGTTCGGGGATCAAGTTACGGGGTTGGAAGGTGTTAGGCACCAACCCTGCTTGGCAAACGTCGATCTCTAATAATTCTCAAATAAACTACATTGTTAAGACCTAAGTAATAAAATAAAATAAAAAAATAGATACCTTTCTGAAGACAACGGTCTTGTTCCCTCAGATCTGATAGAGTAACTACTTGTACAGTACTCCTCGCTTCGTTTTGTCTTTGGATGTGATTTCTGATCTCCGAGGCAAGGTATTTTTTTCTTAGATCTAGATTCTTCGGATTTTTTTATGTATTTTGGGTGTTTTTGAAGGGCTTTTAAGTGTTTTTCAAGCTAAAATTGAGGTATGGGTGTTAGGTAAGGAGTTAGTACTTCAAATTAGGGTTTATGGGAGGTTAGGGAAGCTTTTTGACCTACTTCTCTTAGGGTTTATTATTTGATACAAAAATAGGGTGTGAGGACCCCTATTTATAGATTTTTTTAAGTGTTTGTTTAGATAGAATTAGTGTTTAATTATAATTCTTTTAATTAGAATTATATTTTAATTAGAATTGTTTTAGGTAGAGTTATATTTTAATTAGAATTATTTTAGGTAGAGTTATATTTTAGTTAGAATTCTATTAAATAGAGTTATTATTTAATTAGGATTTTTAAATAGAATTATTATTTAATTAGAACTCTATTAGGGTTTTGACTTTTGATCTTATTTGATTGACTTTAGTCTTACTTGATTGACTTTAATATCTTGACTTTAGTCTTACTTGATTGACTTTAATTTTTTGGAGAACCCCCCTCTATTATATCTTTAATTCTTTGGACCCCCAAATGGAGGGGTCCTTAAATAAATATCTTGGCAACCATCAACAATTTTGCCTGAGAGTCTAATTGATCGATTTTTTTAGTTCAAAATTTTAAATTAATTTTATTAATGTTTCACTTTAATTATTTAATATTTTATTTATTAATTTCAAAATTTTTAATTATAAAAATAGTAAAATTATCGTTTTGCCCTCGGAGAAGACTTTTTGTGTTTCAAGTCGGTTTTTGATGTTTTAGGATGTTTTAGAATCGATTTTTTGTAAAGAATTCAATGAAAATATTGGTTTGTGTCATTTATGAAATTTTGTGTGTGGAATGGTTGTGAACTTTATGAGGGGTATTTTCATAATTTTGTTGAATTCTATGAAAATTGGCGAAATGATTTATTTGATTTCGATTTGTTGTTTTATGTGTTTGAAAGGATTTTTCTAAGCGTAATGTGGGCTCTAGGGATGTTTTAAGATTATGGGTATTTTGGTAATTTTGTCATTTTTTAGTGATTTTTATCATGAAACTTCTTTTTGTCTGAAAAATGATGATTTCTAAGCTTTAGGGGTTATATTTTCCTGGCGTAACATGATTTCTACAGTTTTGTCAGATCGAGATACCTCATCCGAATTTCTGAAACATATCTGGTAACAAAATAAAGCATTGGGATAAACATCCATCATTGGGAACTATTGCAATCGGGTTGACGAGTTGATTAATCAGGCGGATGTAAAAATGGGGTGTCTACACGCGCATTTGCACATAATATCCTAACAAAAAACTTGGAATTTGGCTAATCATTAATCTTTTCATTTAAAGGTTGCTGTAAAATTTAAGAGGTTCAGTTCTTTGACAGAAGTTAAAGACTCAAATCCCTGCAAAACAAGATTTTGACATATGGTAGCTGCGGAGGTGGGACCCTTGTTATCAATTCAGGAAAAAATTGATATGTGAACAATTCTAGTTCTATTCGATTTTGGGTTGCAAAAATCCGATCTTAACTTGTTAAAAGAACTGAACATGGGATATGCTTGGTCCAAGTCTAGGGGATCTCTGGAACTCTAAGAACTAGATGTACGAAGCTTTTTTGTTTCCTCTGATTTATAACTTTGGCTATTTATTTGTGATTTTTGATTCCTTGTGGTCTTTTAACAAGCTATCAAAAGAGATGGTTGCTTGTATAGCAGTAGAGGCAATATCAATACTGGGAAAGCTTCACTTGAGAGGTTGAAGTATGCTCTTAATTTACTTGATGCAGATTATGTCACCCCGTTGGTACATACGAAACTTTGAAGATAATGCACCTCGTATGATCCATTTGTAAGTTCTTTTATTTATTTATTTTGTTTGATACATTTTCTGTATACTATGTTAGGGACTTCTTTAAATGATGATAGAAGTTAACTATGTTGATTAGAGATGAGAACAAATTATAATGTACCCCTAACTATTGTATCTTTTTCGAAAGAAATCTTTCATGGTAGTGCTTTAAGAAATAAAAGTATAAAACTTGTTTCAACTTCATGTATAAAAGCAGAGAATTCATGACATATTCATGATGAAACGATCTTCAGAAACATTCTGGTTCAGTATATATTGACAAGTGCATTTCGTTGTGTCATTGGTTAACTCTGATACGTAAAAGCTTATTAAGTCCGATTACTGAAAAGTACTAATGTTTTGTCCAATGAACAAGTGGCAAACATTCTTAGCAAAGGTCCATCATGTATCATTCTGACTGGAGTGCTAGAAAAATATCATTTATTGTTGACATATTGGTTTGTTTTGATTTTTATTTTTTTTTAAATTTATTTCGTCTGTTTTTAAGATTCTAATGGTAAAATTGCAATTTAGCTGATGGGCACTTGTAGAAGAATCCTAATATTCATTAAGCATCTATTTTAAACTTTAAACACAGGTGGTAGTATGTAATTATTTGCAGTTTTCACATAGAAGATGCTAAGTAAACACGATGAAAGAATGACACGTTCTAATTTACCAAAAGTGGAGATATGAAATAACTAAGATGAGAAGAATAAAAAAATCAATCACACATAATTGGTATAAGGAAGACAAATTGGCCTTTCTCCATTTGCTTGTTTGGCTATACAGATTTTTTGTGTTGCATGATCCTGTAGGTTGCAATGCTGAGTCCTATTGTGACATTGGAAAAAAGGCAAGAGTTGATGTAGGATAGAGGGAAATGATTTATGTCTTGGAGATTTTCTTTTGACATAGAAAGGTGAATTCTATCTTGGAGATTTTCTTTCGATGTATAAAGGTCAATTTAAATAGATTGAAGTAATTATGGATGATTAGCATATAACACTTATGAAATATTCAAAATAATGAGTAAAGAATACTGCAATATTTCTTTTCTTAGATGGCATTGTTGCCTAATACTCTTATTCAGCTATCCACCTATCTCAAGTGTGAAGACTGTTTAGAAGAGCTTAGATTGGAATAGGGGTTTAAAATGGCAAGGGAAAACTTCCGAAAAAAAGATAAGGAAATGAGAAAAAAAAAAAATAATAATAATAATAAATTTGAGATTTATTCTAAGTTTCCAATATATTTTTGAACAAAAAAAAAAAAAAAAAAAAAAAGAAAAAGAAAAAAGGAACATTATTGTATATCTATGTATGATAACATGTTTTCACATATAATTATATATTTTATCATGCTAAAAAAGATCTAACCATCAACATACATTGTGAGCAAAATAACACACAAGAAAAAAATAACATTAAAACATTATCATCAAATCCCAATTAAACAATGTGTAAACCAAATCACAAACAACCTTAAGGCTACACAAATTAACCATTGACCTACAAAAAAACAGGTTATTATTAATTTTATTTTCTGAAAAACGTGTTTAAAACTTAAACCACAATTTTGTTTTTGTAAATATCACATTTTAATCATTAGAGGTACAAAACGCGTTTGAACAAGACTTCAAAAAAAAATATAAATAACAAGAGCCTTTTGTGACTAAGGTTGCAGCCCCTCGAATTTATATAGTAACAAAGAAAGAAAGACTAATTACCTTAGTTATATGCCTATTCCAAAATCTATTGCATACCAATTCATCTATTCCAAGACTAGGGAGGACCTTAAATGCACGTAGTCAACTTACCTTTGAACAAATAGGACCAACAAATGAAGAGAAGTCAATACTATCATTGAGTGAGGCCTTTGAATATTGATGAACTTTAACACCATAATTATTCAACAGATACCACAGATCTAGATATGTTGACAGCTATATTGTTGGATCAACTTCTTCCTTAAAAGCTACTTTTATATTCTTATGTTCCCCAATATATATATTTTTTATTTGATATATGATAGATTGTTCCCCAAATATTAGTTGCTACTATGTATTTTACAATACAAAAATTGGTCATTTTATTCATTAATTAAATTGGCAAACGTTCTTGCAGATCATATCATAATGAGGAACATTACAATAGCATAAGGTTGAAAGAAGATCCTTGCAATGGGTCAACTAAGCCAATTCTGATTAAGGTTGCTAGTTTGATGTAGAGTTTTAGAATCTTTAATCGTATTATGCTATTCTAGTGTTTGAACTCCAAATGTGAATTGAAAACTGATAATTTTAAGTAAATGATGATATTAGACCAAGTCGTGATGATAACAGATTGCAACATGAGGACAAGGTTATCACTTCAAACGCTAATTACAACCACCTCTTTATTTCCATAAAAATGTTTTCAATTAATTTATCAACAAATATGTGCTGTAATAATGATATTATACCAAGTTACACCTATGAATACAATGCGTATGTTAATAATGTTATTTCCTCTTCTTTTTCTTTATTCCTGCAGAAAATACCAAGAAACAAGGTATGCCCTTGTGGTTCAAAAAAGAAGTACAAGACTTGTCCAATCGATAGATGCACCATCTTCTTCGACATTAACCACAAATCGCGCTTCTTCTTCATTTTCTTGTCCGAGACGTTGTCTGAGCTTCAATGGGCATGGACTATGTATCGATGAGAATTCAATTGTAGTACATTGCTCCAAAACAAATTGAGATACAAAAGTTGGAAGGTCATGTATTCAATATGAGTCAGCAACTTCAAAATTTCACAGAGAAGTTAAACTCAGTGCCGCAGTCATCTACCAAGTCCTCTTCACAGTATGACGTTGGAAGTTCTTTTGAGGTACTAATCTACATTTTGTTAAAATTAGATTTTTCTAATTATCTTGTATAGAATATTAATACTCTTAATTATTTGTAGGGGATAACATCATCGCACTATCCTGCCCCACATGGTTAGAGGTGCGATTTGTGCAACCTCCATTTGACTAAAATCTATGCCAATGGGATACTTGTTCATGTAGAGGTATTGTCCCTGGATTACTATCATGTCCTTATTGATGAAATTTTTGACATGTCTGCACAACTACAGGATAAGGATGTGACTGAGGGAATGATGTTTGCGAACATTGACATAGGCTCCATCATTAGGTGGCCTCGTATGATGACAGACATCATATCATGATTCCTTTATATCTTTTGAACTTCTATTGTCTTTAGATATGTCTTTGGATTTGTATTACATATTCTAGTGGTGACTTGATACTATAACTCTTATTGATTCATTTGACATAGGCTCCATCATTAGGTTGTCTTGTATGATGACATATATCATATCATGACCCACTCCTGTCTTTTGGACTTGTATTACATTTCTATTGTCTTTGGATATGTACTACATATGCATTTCTATATGACTTTAATTGATTCATTACATATTCAATGGTAGACTTACTTATTGACTCATTTATTGTCTTCTAGGACTTTCACATTATTTTATATTATTTAATTAGTAACAATAGTTTTTTGTTTTTAGGTAAACTTTTTTAACTCCGCCAATGAAAAAATTAAACCTTTTATAGTACCGGTCCCAAGCCCGGATAAAGGAGGAAGGAAAATGATGATCCAACGCATATTTGGTGTCTTCTGATAAGACTCAAAAAAAGGGATTTTCTTTCTCCAAGCATTTTGCTGAGGTTAGCTGAAGGTAAAGATTTTTTAGTTGTCGTCAGGTTATCTATTGTGTGTATAAAATGATAAAGGTGCTCACTTTTTATCTGGATGACAAGCATGAGTTTTTCATTTGATCAATGATGTCGGTCATCATTTGGAACATAAGAGGTATAATGAATGCCTCCTCTTTGGATAGACTTAAACGTTTGAAGTATGAAAAAAAAACTGTTGTTTATTATAATATTAGAGCCCATGTCAAGAATGCAGAATAACTTCCTTCGAATTAAATCCGACCTACAAGCTACTAAGGCTTATTGTAATGATGTTTGTGGGTCCATATGGTTATTTTCATTTGGTTTTCCCAGTTAGATTACTGTTAGCTCTTCTGATTCTCAATTCCTTATTCTAAGTGCTTCAATTAATTGGGTTCTTGCAAAAATTTGTATTGTTTGAGGCAAGAAGGGACCTTCAGGCTAACCTTGAAGGCAAATTTAATTTTTCTGACTCTGTGTTAGTGACTGGAGATTTTAATGTTGTTCCTTTGGCCAAAGAAAAAAGGGGTGGTCGTCTTCCTTCTATCCAATCAATGGCAGATTTTAATAATGTTATTTCATACGTAAACAAATTCACTTGGTGTAAGGTGACTCACCTACCTCTCTCTCTCTCTCATGCACATAATCATTAATCCCTATGATGTATCATTCTTTATGAGTCAACTGATCCCATCCAATTTTTTTTGTATATGTTTAATTTATACAACTTTTTATTATTTAGATTTGTTTTTATATAATCGTTCATGCTAACAAAATAATTATATTAGAATTTTTTTTTTGTTAATGTATTTATAGGAACTATACGATATGGGATGCTGTATCTTTGCAGTTCCAGGTCTTAGTCCGATCGGTTGCATACCAATCCAGATGACTGCAAAATTCGAGAATCCAGTCGAGTGCACATGTTTGGATCATGAGAATACAAATGCTTGTATCTATAATTCGAAGTTACAGAAATTGCTCGTTCAACTACAAGCATCGCTTCCGGGGAACAAAATGATTTATGGAAATCTTTATGATCGAATGATGGACATGATCAACCACCCAGAAAGATATGGTAGTCTTTGACCCCTATAATACTAAATTACTTGCTAAAACAATTATATATTTTGTCAAAACTACTGAACTAGACAAAGAAGTAAATTATACTTCCATTGCCTTTATTCCGAAAGTTGAGGTACCCACTTCTTTTGTTTAATTGAGACCTATTAGCCTTTGTAATGTTTTTTACAAAATTACCAAATGACTTAAATCGGTTATAGTGTTCATGAGTAGTATTTGTCTTGGCAGAGAAACTTCCAGATTATAATTTTCTTTCAATTTTGAAGAGTTACAAACCAGCAATACCATCTGTACAACAAAAAGGGGGTTTTGCAAAAGAGTCCACCTAATCTTTACTAAGGAGACAATGTGATTATTGAGTCGCTCCTTACAAGAGTTGTAAGATGACAGTTTGAGGATTTTATTGATGACTACAGAATATGCATATTTGTGTGTGCGTGTGTGTAAAACTATGTATACTAGTCCCTACATTGTGGTGAATCATGTATAGGATGTAAGCAACCAAAGGGTGTGTAACATGTGTCATAACTTGATAGTCTGTTTGGTGCCTATCTGAGTTGTGGTAGCTTTCTTGCTTAATTGATAGAAACCAAATTTTTATGATTTTAATTATCACTTCGTATTACATGACAACCAAATGAGTATCTATTTTGGTTTTTATGGTCGATATGGATGCCCATCATATTCTTGTTCTATGATTTTTTTTTTTGTTTTTTATTTTTCTGATTTTTTTTATTTATTATTATTTCGTTCATTGTGATTGGTGAATTAAAGGACCGTGCTATTGTTTGTTAAACCTCAAAATTCGACGGTCATACTCTATGGATTTTTTTTTTCTTAAGTTCATTCTCCAATAATTTGATAGTCGAGGGCTGTAAAAAAAAAAAAAATTCTACAAGAGAATATTTGATGGGAGGGTCCGTCAAATTTCTCAAAATTTGACGGCCTAAGACCGTCAAATATGGGCCTTTTTCACATAGTGTGAGATCCATTGTCACATTATTTGTGAAAATGTTCAATTCGGTTTGATTCGTACTGCACCTATTCGACTTCTCAACAGCCTGCATATGTCTTCACCAAACTGTTCAGTAATTCTCAATTTCATTCTCTTATTCACAAGTTGAGTGTTCACAACATCCACATGCCAACTTGAGGGGGAGTATTACGATCTTATATGATTCAGTATTGGGATTCTAATATAATTAGAATTCTAATACTGAGTTACTACACTCTTGTTGTCCTAGCATGTTGTGTATATTTTGTAATATTTTTGTTTCCTTATCATGTAATCCTTAATTATTATTTGTATGTTTCTTACGATTCTACAAGCAAGAGAATCTTCCCGACTTCTTGTATATAAGAAGGATAAATCTTGTAATAAATTACATTTTTGTATATAAGATTTCTTTTCTTTTGTTCTCCATTCTTATCATCCTATTTTTGAAAAATCTCAACCCTCATTTCCAAATCTAAATAATACTAAATTTTAGCCATTGGATAATTACAACATAAGTCTTCTTATGTAACCTCAATTATCTTCCTAACCCAACAACCAAAGAAAGAGCAAGAAAAATACTCATGGTATCTTTCCTCATATTGAATAACACAAACAAGTTAATTTCCTATATATATTGAATAAATAACACAAGGGAAGATTTTCAAGAAGACCATCCCAAATTTCTTTTCTGCAAAGTAAGAATACTAAAAGATGATAACTAATTTAAAATTTTTCTTCATAATATGATTTCCCCAATTTGAAAAATATTTCAAATAAAAAGAAAACATGTGTTTCAATCAATCAACTATATAAGGAGATGAATAAATTTCTCTTGCTCCATCCAAGGTCCAACGAATTAGCTTTCCATTTTGGGCTTCATGAGTCATCAATCATCAAAATTTTGAGACTAAAATGTTTCTATTTCTCCTCTTCAAATTAATTTAAAATATTTCCTTCCATACCTACTGATCAATTGACCTCTTAGATTTAATCACCTACATCCTCCCTAAAAATCCTCTTACTAGAATAACCCAATTCATGGGCCCAACACCTTCAACCACTTAAGCTAAAGGGTTTAGCAAAAGAAAATAATTTAAATAAATAAATAATTTGAGTTTCTCCATTTCTAACAAATAAAAAGAATATAATTATTTCCACTTCAACTCTTTAAAATTTCTAAATCAGAAATTTTATCCACTTAAAGGCATTTAAGTCTTGAATTTCCAAATATATAAATTTTCTCACAAAATTATCATTTTAAACTCAACTCAATAAAATGTCTTATTCTTCCAATCTAAAATCGGATCTTTACAGGTTGAGTTGGTTGGGCAGGTCAAGCTTGTTGACCCTAATATCATTTTGATCAGCAAATAAATTTTATATCTTAGAAAAAGAAGTAGAATATTAAATACAAAACCACTAGTAAATATAATCGCATATAACCTTCAAATCCATCATTTAAAGAATGTCTTGATAGAAAAATGGAGTATTAGTTATTTATTTATTTATTATATTTTCTCTCTTCTAAACTTATAAAAAAAAATGACTCTTCATCTTCAAGAAATATTGACATACTATATATAAACATATATAATAATAGACTCAAATAAAAAGATAGCTAAAAAAAAGAGATTTTTTTCCTTAGTTACTAGAAATATATGTAGAAGTAATCAAAAAATACTTTAAAAATATATAACTAATATAAAAATATGTATATAACAAGTGGTACGTGTTGAGTTGGGTTACCCAAATTCTCAACCCGAATTGAGGTCAAGTTGAAATGTCCAAACCCAGGCTCATAACTAAGCCCCTGATAGAAAAAGCAAGAAATCACCAATCACGGGCACTGATTTTTTGATATATGGATCTACCAAAAGGTATATAGGCCAAAGATATATTCTACTACACACATAGCATTTTCACATATAAGAAATGTGGAGCACTACTATGTCATGCAGAACACTTATTTGGGCCCACTAATTCAGATAGTTGGAAATTGAAATGAAAACACTTTCAATAACATAAAACGTGCCTCTGGAAAAAATGGAATGGGCCACTAGGATTCATTTAGTCAGTCCCAAATTTTTACTTTAATGATGACGACGACGATGATGATGATTTCATGGATATTTGGACTACAATTTGGTACACTCAAAACCGACTCATCTATAACATGCAATTGGCCTTTTATATATATATTTTTTTGTAAATCATTTGTGATGGGGGTTAGAAGTTTTGGAATGGTTGGGAAATGTTCAGCACCCAACCATTTACCCAACAATTTGGCCAACATGTTTTGTCCTACATGGGTTAGAAGTTTTGGAATGGGCTGATTTTTGGTGAGGATGATCTTACGTTTAGAAGATCATCCTCACCAATAATCAGTCCATTCCAAAACTTCTAACCCCATGTTTACAAGTTGAAAAATCGTGGACCGTCCATTTTTTATAAATCATTTGTGATGGGGCTAGAAGTTTTGGAATAGGCTGATTTTTTGTGAGGATAATCTCCTCACCATAGAGATCATCCTCACCAAAAATTAGCCTATTCCAAAACTTCTAACCCATGTAGGCCAAAACATGTTGGCCAAATTGTTGGGTAAATGCTTGGGTGTTGAACGGGACCCATATATATATATATATATATATATATATATATATATATATAGGGTCCCGTTCGGCACCCTAAGTTTTACCACACACTTTAACAAACGCGTTTTGTCTTACATGGGTTAGAAGTTTCGGAATGAGCTGATTTTTGGTGAGGATGATCTCTATGGTGAGGAGATCATCCTCACCAAAAATCAGCTCATTCCAAAACTTCTAAACCCATCAAAATTGATTTACAAAAAATGGACGGTCCACGATTTTTCAACGTGTAAACATGGGGCTAAACATTTCGAAATGGGCTGATTTTTGGGGAGGATGATCTTCTAATCATAGAGATCATCCTCACCAAAAATTAGCTCATTCCAAAACTTCTAACCCATGTAGGACAAAAAACGTTTGTTAAAGTGTGTGGTAAAACTTAGGGTGCTGAACATTTCCCATATATATATATATATATATGGGACATATGTAAAAATAATGGTTTTTCAAAATATAGGTTAGAGGCTTTGGATTGAGCTGATTTTTTGCAAGGATGGTAACTATGATGAGAAGATCATCCTCATAAAAAATCATCTCAATCTGAAACTTCTAAATCCATCAAAAGTGATTTACAAATTATTGGCAAAAATTTGCAAAAAATCGACGATCCACATTCTAAATCATTTTTAATGGGGTTAGAAGTTTCAGATTGGACTGATTTTTTAATTTTTTTTTTCAGATGATCTTCCCATCATAGAGATCATCATCACTCAGCTCAATCCGAAACTTCTAACCCATATTTTGAAACTTTATTAATGTTACATTGTTTTTACATATGTATATATATATGGGAACGGATCAAGGGACATGTGAAAAAACATATGTAAAAACAATGTAACATTAATAAATTTTCAAAATATTGGTTAGAAGTTTCGGATTGAGCTGATTTTTTTGTGAGGATGATCTCTATGATGGGAAGATCACCTGAAAAAAAAAAAATAGTCCAATCTGAAACATCTAACTCCATTAAAAGTGATTTAGAATGTAGACTGTTGATTTTTTGCCAATTTTTGCCAATAATTTGTAAATCACTTTTGATGGATTTAGAAGTTTCAGATTTTTGAGCTGATTTTTTGCAAGGATGATCTTCTCATCATAGTGACCATCCTTGTAAAAAATCTGCTTAATCAAAAACTTCTAACCTATATTTTGAAAAATATTTGTTTTGACATATATCCCATGAACCGCCCGCCCCCATATATATATGTATGTATAGGGGATTCCTTGTTCTTAGATTTGAGCCAAGGGTAGAATACAAATTCTCATATATTCATGTAATTTTATTAATAATCAAAATCACACTTTAACCTAACTTGGAATCAAGCGGTCATCAAATCAAATATAAAAAGTTTATTAGACATGGTCTATGCTCTTAGGACTTTTTCACAAGTGCATCATCTCTATATACTTCCTTTGTCTTTTCAATTTACCCTCGAAACAATCTAGTCAATGGCCTTTGATTGATTATGTCTTATATTCTTCAATCCAAAAGCATGACACGATAGAGAAATGTCCCCATCTCTATGATGAAAGATGTCTTCTCTTATTCGTCATGGTGTATCAAGATTTAATTGTAACTCGATTACTCATCAATGAATTAGAAAACTTTGTGAAGTCAATGTACATGCAAATATTCCATTCTTTGATGGTATTGCCACAATGTTCATCACCCAACTTGAAATATTGGGTCTCACGAATGAATTAAGTTGGTATCCAATAGCTCATTTATCTCAACATTGATCACTTCTCGCGGTTTAGGCATGAGTGGTTGGTACTCTTGCCTCATTATGGAAAACTCAAGTCAACCTTGAATTGATGGAAAGTTCCTTGGGGATTGTAGAGGTGTTTTTTGTGATCACTTTGAGATCTGCCTCCTCCCGATCGGATGATGAACATCTCCTTGAGATCTTCCATGTTTCCTGTTACATAGAGTCTCTGATGCCTAAGTCAGATTTTGAGAGAATTAAACAGAGGTTTGTGTAGATAAAATTGCGTACCTTAGATGTGGCGGTCCTCCTTTATTAATAGAGAGGGAATTGCTATTTTGAATGTTTCCTGCCTTTTCTCCTTCTATTTTGGAACAATAATTGTATGGGATTCTTCTTATAAGAGTCCCTTTTAATTCAGTCGCTCAAATCTCGAAATCCTAGGGATTATAGCCTTTTTCTTTTATGGAACCTTGTTCCCCCTAAATTTCGTCCAAACACATCCTCTCGGTGATCTACCCGAACGACTCACATAAGCGGTCAGAAGAATGCTTTCTTAGTGAATTCTACTGTTCCTCGGTGACACGTGTCGTTATCTCATAGGTCGGAGAATTTATCCATTCACAATGACCCCTCTCGAAATGTCGGGAGTATCCTAGCCTTTCAGGAACCTATACTTCCTTACCCTTGAGCTAGAAATGCTTGACCTTGAGTCTTTGAAACAACACAAGTGAAGTCGGTTTTACTTTCCCAATGTGCGCAGTGTTGTCTAAATTTACGCACGCAAGTATACGTATCGAAACAAATAATAAAGTGATAAGAAAGTATCGTTCCCACGGAGACTAAATACCAATCTATTGCTAATTACCAATTTATCTCACTCTAATTTTATCCAAATAAAAGTAAAAATAGGATTTAAAAATAAACAAGAAAAATAATGGAGTGAATAAATTTGTAGATTTAAAATCAATGAGTGATAAAATCTAGGTTTATAATTTCCCCCAAACAATCCATTTGATTAAATTATCTTTTCCTCTATGATAAATTAATCCACTATAATTGTCACCCAAAAGCACTAAATTCTCTACAAGCCTCTGTCGATGGTCATGTAAAAATACCCTTCTAAACTAACTCCTTATATGTCTATGAGAATTAAATCAAGAAGAATTCATTAAGAATAAGCTCTCATAAGGGATGCATACGCAACGTGAGTATATGTCTATATCAAATTAGCGTATGTTACTCTATCTAGGTCATGAACACAAAACAACTCTGTCGATATTATTAAGGTTCACCGATTCAATTCAATCAATATCCAGTTAATTAAATCGCATTAAACATATGATAGAATAAACAATCACATGTGGAATCATTGAAGAAAGAAACAAAATTAATCAAATATCATGAATGGGTTCCATTATAACCCTAGAATAGAAATTAGTATATCATTGAAAAGAAAACAAAATCACAAAAGTATTCAGTCATTCTTAGAGATTACAAATATCAAGAGAAGAGATAAAGTTTAGAAAGATAAAACTCAAAAGTTGAATCTCTAGCTCTCGTCCTCCTTCTCGATCTTGTGCCTCCAAGAAAAATCCCAAAACTTCTGTCTCGGAATAAGGGTTTAACTTTCCTATTTATAGGTATGGAGTCATTAGGGTTTAAGAGTCCCAAAATCCGTCGCTAATTCGGCCCCAAAAATTAACGTGTAAAACTGGAAACGTAAGCAGGCCATGGCCTCCCAATATATCATGCTGCGGCTTGTATTTTCATATTTCTGTTGTGCAATTCTTGAATTCCCACCGCGGCCTTGTTTTCTATCTAGCTGCGGCTTGAAGACTTTTTAGCTTGTATACTTAGCTTTTTTCTTCCGAGAGTGAACCAATTTAGAGTCAGAATTTCTCTTAAAAGTTGTCAAATATCCTAATGTTCCATATTGTTTCTAAACTGCAAAATAAGCATAAAAATCAAATAAAAACATAGAATCACATAAAAAGTATAAAATAAACTAAACTTAACTAAAAACAACTAAAAGACTCTAAAATTAACAAAATATTATATTTAAAAGTGGTTAATTCGTAAGTATAAAACTTACTCATCATGTATTAAATAGTCGTTCCATGTGTCTTTCCCTAACCGGTCTGTAGACTTGAGCCGTCGCCTCATTATGAAGGTACACTTAATGCCAGTATGCATGCCATTGAAATATCACATCTTTCCATGAGGCATTTCCTTATTGCTTGAGCACAGGGTGTGTGGCACTCAATCTCTTCGTTTTTGGGGTGCAATGACGACAAATACAGCTCATTATGAGCTCTCTCCCCTATGCAATCCTATCTATTTGATCGAATATGTATTTTAAGGAAATTCTCCTTATAAAAGCCATCATCTCTTTTTTTTTTCTTCTCATTTTTACGTCAAATATCTACCATATTTCTTTATCAGATTCTCTACCTTCTCCGTTTACTTTTTTCCTGCCAAAGCTTTTCCTAATTCCTTCATCGTCCTTCTTTACTTTAGGTACCTTATCTTTCTTTCCTTTTTTGTTTAGCGGGTCCCCTTCCCTTTGGTTTTTTCCATTACACTCATGTTTCCCTTTTGTTTGGCCCCTTTCCCCTATGTTTTGGTCATTTCAAAACCTTATAACTCATGGGCAAAAAGTCATATGCCCCTGCGAGGCCCTCAATAGAAGACTTTCGAGCCATGTAAGATCCTAGGGTTCGTGGCTACCGAATGGTGTGATGCACTTGATCCTGAGCGGACATAGGAAAATGACACCACTATAGTTCTTTAGGGCTAGTTTTGTGTTGGCCTCAGGATACCTCTCACCCCGCTAAGTCGAGAAGTTCTCAACTTTTACCATAAAGCCTCTGGGAAAATGACGGAAAACTTTTTTCGTATAATCTTCATGGTAGAGTTGATGAACTCCTGACTCCTTGAAGACAAAAAACTCAGGTTGGTGGATATTTGAGCACAATACAAGCTCTCCAGTTTCCCTAAAAGGCCTAGATTTTTATATTTGCTGAAGAGGCTGGGTCAGGAGACGTTGCTCCAGCTCCCTGAGATTGATAAGGAGTTGTTTCTCTACCCTATCAGGCTCACGAGATCTTGGAAATATGTTGAGGGGCAATCTACTCCCGTTATGAAAAACTACTATTTTAACTGGATGGGAGGACCCCTTCCTTTTTTCTTATTCTGATCCTTTTGTCTCTGTTTATTTCATTTGAGTTAACTACCTTATTCTCTCTTGTAGGTGTTAAGGACAAGAGCCCTCCTCCAGCTCTTGTCCTTGAATCCATTCTTGGGGACCATGACTTTAGAAGAAAGCTTACTTCTCCCTTTCTCCTGCACATCTAATCACAACCTCTTGCCAACCCGAAGAGGGACCCTCAATGAATTACACAAACCAATATTCTCTCTTCTACCACCACCTCCTCCTTTGGCCTTAGGTCGTCGTTCGATATCGAGTTAAAAGAAAAGATGTCGTCCCAACTCATTACTTGCAAGCCATCTGCTTGAAATCTAACTACCAAGCCTACCCCCACTCCCTTCAATGTTCTTCTTCCTTCCGATCCTTTTTTTCCCATTGCCTCCCTTAGAAAACCTCTCAGACCGGGAGTGGTGACTTGACCGACCAAGTCACCGAAGTAGGCTCTGAATAGAAACGAAACAAAAGGCAGAAAAAACAGGCTACCTTTAGGAATTAGGACGTAATCATGATCCCCTTTAGCATAGCTCATGGGGTCAAGGGCGCCTCTACTCAAGGCCCCCCACCGAAGGAGAAGGTTCTCACTGTGAGGATTCCTGTAGGGGCGTCGGTACTTACCGACCCCAAGGTGGCATGGGGCTTTATGGAGGGGAGCTTTCTTTCATTCGATAATAAGGTAGTGGTTTATCGCCTTGAGAAGGACCGATGTCTTTTCTTGACGAAATTCTACGGAAAGTATGCTTTTGCCTTTCCCTTTTCTTCTATTCCACTTTCTTTCTAAGCTTATTTTTCTTATTCGTCTATTATTCCTTTGTAGGTGGAGCATGGCATCTTTTCCATGGCTTGGGAACAATTGAAAGAGATTCGAAGTTCTCGCTCCTCGTGTTCCTCTCTAGACGACAAAAATAAGGAGATCTTTGACCTTATGGGTCAGGTGTAAGACCTATAGGAGAATCTCATGAACCTGCAAGACTAACTGACCTAGAGTTCCATGGCCTTTGAAAGCCAAGTAAAACAACTGAATAAGGAGCTCGAAGAGAAAAATGAATAGAAGAATAAAACTCTTCAAAATCAAAAGGCTGACCTTCAACAATAGTTGGATGACAATGTGAAAGAGTGGGAAGAGGCTTTGGAAGAAGAGACAGCCTCACTGCTTAGTTTGAGGCCACTATCTTTGAGCTTAAGAAGGCTTCTTCCTAGGTCCTCTCTCTGGAGGATGCCCCAATCAGCTCTAATGTTTCCCTTCTTATGACCCTTTTTGGCGATGCTTCTATCTTCCAACATTCTAACCATGCTAATGTAATTCCTTCATAAGGGGATGATGTGCTTGTTAACCCAATTGAGGTCTAGGCTTTTATGTAACTTTTCATTTTTCCTTAAGTATTTTTTTATATCAATGAACATTTAGTTTTGCCAATCTTGCATTGTCTTCCTCTTCGTTTGACTTTGTACACTTAGATCATTTATGTTTCCCTTCTTCTTTCCTTTTTATGTGCAAGGGTCGGTTCCCTAGTGAACCAACTGTAGACACCCCATTTTTGCATCCGCCTGATTAATCAAGTCGTCTACCCGATCGCAAAGGTTCCCAATGATGGATGTCTATTCCAATGCTTTATTTTGTTACTAGATATGTTTCAGAAATCCGGATGAGGTATCTCGAACTGACAAAACTTAGAAACCACGCTACGCTAGGAAAATACGACCCCAGAAACATAGAAATCGTCATCTGCAAACCAAAAAGAACTTCATCACGATAAAAATCACTAAAATTATCAAATTACCCCTAACATCAAAACAACCCTAGAGCCTGCATTACGCTTAGAAAAAACCCACTCAAACACATTAAAACACAAATCGAAACCAAGTAAACCACTTCGCCAATTTTCACAAAATTTGACAAAATTACGAAAATACCCCTCATAAAGTTCACGATCATTTCATACAAAAAACTTCATAAATAATAAAAACCAACATTCCCATTAAATGCCTTACGAAAAAATGATTCCAAAACATCCTGGAACATTGAAAAATGACTTAAAACGTAAAAATCATCTCCGAGGGTAAAATGGTAATTTCACAATTTTCATAATTAAAAAATTCGAAATTAATAAATAAAACATTAAATAATTAAAGTAAAACATTAATGAAATTAATTTAAAATTTTGAACCTAAAAAATCGATCAATCGGACTTTCGGGTAAAATTGTTGAGGGTTCGTGGGATATTTCTTTAAGGACCCCTCCATTTGGGGGTCCAAAGAATTAAGATATTTTAGAGGGGGATTCCAAAAAATTAAAGTAAATCCAGCAAGACTGAAGTCAAGGTATTAAAGTCATTAAGCAAGACTAAGTCAAAATTCAAGTCAATAAGTAAGACTAGAGTCAAGTATTAAAGTCAATCTCATAAGACTAAAGTCAAAACCCTAAATCAAAACCCTAATCTAAACTAATCGAGTCAATCTCATAAGACTAGGTCAAAACCTAAAATCTAAATCAAAATCTAATCTAAACTAATCAAGTCAATCTCATAAGACTAAAGTCAAAACCCTAAAACCCTAAAGACTAAGTCAAAACCCTAATTGAAACCCTAAAAGAAACCCTAATCAACCCTAATGCTTCTAAAACTTTATAAATAGGAGCCTCCACACCCTATTTTCGTATCAAAGTAAAAACCCTAGAAAAAGTAGGTAAAGAAGCCTCCATAGCGTCCCCAAAACCCTAATTTTGGAGTCCCAACTCCTTCCTAACACCCCTACTCCGATTTTAGCCCAAAAAAACCCAAAAACCTCTCAAAAATCCCAAAAATCCACAACAAATTCGAAGTACCCAGATCCAAGAAGGAGATACCTTACCTCGGAGATCAAGAATCAGATCCGGAGATAGAACGAAGTAAGGAATACGGTACAAGGAGCCATTCTCACCAGATCTGAAGGAATAACACTTTTGCAGATCAAAGGTAAATTTTTTTATTTATTTTTTAATCTAGGTTTATCATTAGCAATGTAGATGTATTTGGGATAAGTAGAGACCGGCATTGGCCGGGCGGGGTTGGTGCCTAACACCTTGTAGACACCCCAATTTGCACGAACCCATAGGAAGATCAAAATTTCCTCGAATTGATTCCGATTTAGAACTCAAGATTTTCGACGGACCCACATTGCTACTTGGCATCATTTTCATGCATACATGCATACATGCATCATGTCATATAATTTGCATGCTCAACCTTGTCCCTAACCCACTCCCAATTCGTGTTCATTTTTCATTAATCGATCCATTACCCATACCCTTACCATAGTCCACTCCCCAACCAAATCTAAGCCAAAACAAAGTCCATTTTTTAACCTAAATTCAAGCCCATTCTCTTAGTCTTAAACCCAATTACTCAAACCCATTACCTAGCCCAACCTAAGCCCAAAACCAATGCCATTCTAAACCCATAACCTAAATCCATTTTCTAGCCCAACCTAAGCCCAAGACAAAATCCATTCTCTAACCCATACCAAACCCACTCCAAGTCCATCCTCTCACCCCTTCATAAGATGACACATGTTGATACCTCATAAGCCCCCAATGCCCAATGCATCATCTAATTGGAGGGTCAACTTTCCCGTGAAAACTCAAGAATGCCCTTCTCAAAAAGTTTAGTCAAACCAAAAAGGTTATTTGGTCTTTGGTAATAATCCATAAAGGTGAGAGGACTTCCCATTATACCCTCAAAAGGTGGGAATCTTCAAGTACATACATGGAGTTCTCCCATTGGTCCATTTCAAAAATATACTTCTACCCTTGCTTTATGAGTTATTTACAAATGAACCAAAGTCTACTTTTCACCTACCACTTCACCTTTACACATGTCATCCTCCTATTCACCCTCCCAAATGTGCTTTTGTTTTCCCATTGGTCCATTTCAAAACTACACTTCCACCCTTGCTTTATGAGTTATTTACAAAAAACCAAGATCTACTTTTTACCTACCACTCCACCTTTACACATGTCACTCCCCCATTCATCCTCCCAAAAGTACTTTTGTTCTCTCACCTCTATTTACCAAAAAACCAAGGATCAAAGCATGCTTTTAGGTTTCTTCACAAATGTCATCTTTACCCTCATACAAATGGAAAATCCAAAAAGAAATAACCTAAATCTCATGTCCATGTTCTTTATTTTTAGGGTTGGACCACTTTATCCCCAAAAGTTCTCCAAAAACTCTATAAATACCCTCATTTCCTATGAACAACTCATGCTTTCAAGCCCCCATCTCTTAACCTAAAACTCTACAAAAATTCCTACTCATTCTCTCATCTTCTAAACTTCAACTCAACCCTTAACCATCTCATTCATCTCTCAAGCCTACTCTTCAAGGTCCAAGTTCACCATCAAGGGACAAGGTAGGGTTTAAGATGTAGTTTACTTATTTCAAAGTTTGCATTCTCTTCTTCTAACCCTCTCTTTATTTTATTTTTAGAAAGCCTTAGGATGTAATGTATACCCTCTCCCATCCCCGGTAGATTGGACTAAGGTTCGATCGAAAGGATGGGGGTTGAAGCCCTTTTCACCTCAATCTCATGCATCATATTGTACACAATGCACACACTCACCTATGCATGGCAATGATGAAGAAATGTGTCACCCTCTTGATGGGGTGAAACACTAAGTTTCTAGCCATGCATACATGCATCATGGTTGTGGCCTTAAGGGAACTCCATCATGGAGTCTCTCTAAAAGTTCAAACCTACATTCATATTCATAAATTTAATGTGGCTACATGGTCATTCTTTTCCATAGAATGCCCCTAATGTCATGCTTAAGTCATAAAATCACACCTTTTATAAATATTCCACTAATACATACCATCTCTTACCATACTTTCTACATTCTCATTTTTAATATTTGTTTTCTTGAATTTTTTACAAAATAAAATGGCCAAGCAAGGTAACCACCTTTGGTGGAGAGGATGGGGTGCCTAACACCTTCCCCATCCTCTAATCGGACCTCCTTACCTAGATCTTAGGTAGACCTTGCCCTTTCCAACAATGAGAGTCACTACAATGCCATGGAAAAAATGGTTTTCAAAAAATCAATTCGGGTGCCCATTCACACCCATTTCCAAAAAAGAATGGTGGCGACTCCAAACAATGTAGTATTGAGGTTCATTGTGAACATTTCATGTCTACAACTTGGCGACTCCACTGGGGAACTTGTGGGTCCAAACCAATTTGACTTGGCCATTTTCTTTTCTTTCAAAAAAAAAAAAAATATTCAACTTTATTTTTTAGTTTCATTTTTGTTACTAACATATTTGTTGGTTGATTCACTTTGTTGTACTTATGATGTTCTCTTCTTTGTGGGAATGCATGTAATATTTTTTTTTTTGTACTTGTTCAAGGTTGTAAGGGTTGATACACATTTGTAATGCACTTGTGCACATTCGATTCATATCTCATTGCACAAACCACCTTCTCCTATTTTAAAAATCTAACCCCGGATGCCGGTACTCTCAAGCCCCCTAGATCGTTCATTTGGGGAGGCGGGGAGGAGAACATCCACCTCAATCACCAACCTAAGAAGTGTACATTTCAATGTGCATGGAGGTTTGAAGATTGAGTAACCTCAAACCACCTATAGCCGCATGCATCAAAATACGATTAGAGGCATAGGACACAAATGTCAAGATGTATCAACCCTTGGGTATCTTGTAATGTTCTTTTTTAGCCCTTGAAGGCAAGGTTGTAATGTCCAAAGGGGCAAAGTTGTATAGATTTTAGGTTTTTTTTTCCTTTATTTTCTTACATGTCCCCCTAGGTAAAGGGGGAAATCTCTATATATTTTTATGCTTTGCATCATAAAAAAAAAAAAAAAAAATTTGTACCCCAAGCCAAAAAACAGAGGCTATGTGCCTCAAAATCTCAAAAAAAATTAAAAAAAAAAAAAAAAAATTTTTTTTTTGCAAAAATTAAGGTTCTGGTCCGTTTTTAAAGAGCGGACCAGTACAAAAGCTCTTCGGTCCGTTCATTAAAAACGGACCCCCCAAAAAAAAAAAAAAAAAAAAAATTTTTTTTTTGCTCATTTTGTTCCTTACATCAGTCTTGACAACTTTTCTCTTGGACTTTATTTTTCTTTTAAGTTTTAGGGCTTGAAAATGATTAAATAAACCATTTCTTCGTTAAACTTAGGGTCTACCCCTCGCCACTTTGTGTTTGACCCAAATGGAGCTCGCCTCCACTCTACCTATCAAAGTTGATCCGGACCCAATGTGACACACTATCAACCTTACCCATAACCACTCCGAATTGGGTCCGCGACCCGTATCCACACCAAAATGGGTCCACAACCCATATCCACTTTCAATTGGGTCCACGACCCATACCCACTTCCAAATGGGTCCACAACCCATATCCACTTCTAGATGGGTCCACGACCCATACCATATCCAAATGGGTCCATGACCCATATCCACTTCCAATTGGGTCCACGACCCATACCATATCCAAATGGGCCCACAACCCATATCCACTTCCAATTGGGTCTATGACCCATATCCACTTCTAGATGGGTCCACGACCCATATCATATCCAAATGGGTCCACAACCCATATCCACTTCCAGTTGGGTCCACGACCCATATCCACTTCCAATTGGGTCCACGACCCGTATCCACTTCCAAATGGGTCCATGACCCATATCCACTTCCAATTGGGTCCACGACCCATATCCATATCCAATTGGGTCCACGACCCCATCCATATCAAATTGGGTCCACGACCCATATCATTCCAATTGGGTCCACGACCCATATTCATATCCAATTGGGTCCACGACCCATATCATCCATATCCAACTGTCACGACCATACTTTCCAATTGGGTCCACAACCCATATCCATATCCAATTGGGTCCACGATCCATATCATTCCAATTGGGTCCACGACCCACATCCATATCCAACTGGGTCCACGACCCATATCCTTCTAATTGGGTCCACGACCCATGTCCATATCTAATGAAGCACAACCCATATCCGTATCCAATTGGGTCCATGACCCATACCCACCTCAAAATGGGTCCACAACCCTTATCTACTTCTAACTGGGTCTATGACCCGTATCTTTACCGAAGGGGTCCATGACCCATAACCACTTTAAGATCCACCTGAGTGGGCTCTATCCCATGGCCCACGTATATTTCAAGTCAGGACCACAACTCATACCCACCCAAATCAGAGCTATCAGTTAATCTACCTCCTTTACAAAATACATTTTTAGCTCGGTGTTAACAAACCTCCGCTCCGTGCTGATGAACCTTCGGCTCCGTGCCGATAAACCTCCAGCTCCATGCTGACAAACCTCCAGCTCCGTGCTGACAAACCTCCGCTCGATGCCGATGAACCTTCGGTTCTCCGTGCTGATGAACCTTCGGCTCCGTGCTGACAAACCTCCGGCTCCGTGCTGATAAACCTCCAGCTCCGTGCTGATGAACCTCCAGCTCCGTGCTGATGAACCTCCTCCGCTCCGTGTCGATGAACCACCTCCAGCTCCGTGCTGACAAACCTCCGGCTCCGTGCTGATGAACCTTCGGCTCCGTGCTGATGAACCTTCGCTCCGTGCTGACAAACCTCCGGCTCCGTGCTGATGAACCTTCGGTTCCGTACCGATAAACCTCCAGCTCCGTGCTGACAAACCTCCGGCTCCGTGCTGATGAACCTTCAGCTCCGTGCTGACAACCTCCAGCTCCGCGCTGACAAACCTTTGGCTCCGTGCCGATAACCTTCCGGCTCCCCGCCAATAAACCTTCAGCTCCGTGCTGACAAACCCCAGTTCCTGTGAATCAATATCTGGCTCTGTGCCGATGAACCCAACCTCTGTGCTGACAAAAAATCAAAACCTCAACCAAATTCAGGATTTTCTTAATGCAACTTTACCAATTAAATCGATCTGACCTAATAAATCATCATGCATCTTCATTATGTAAATTATATATTAATGCCTAACCTCTTATCCACAGGTGGCCAAACGACCTAGAAAGAAGTACTTGCCACCTGACAATCCTCCATATTTTCTACGCTCCACCAACCAATCTGAGTACATTACTTCAGAACCACCCTCAACAGATAAGTGACAGAAGGCAAAGCCGGTTCAATCAGGCTTATACCCCGAACAACTGCAACAACAACTTCCGCAAGCACCGAATACCTTACCACCCACCGTCCCTACCAATCAAGGACCACCAATTCACATTCACTGCAATCAACCACGACATGAGGTCATTCAAGAGGAAGAATGTGAATTTAGGGCAGCTGAAGTAAGGAGTACCACAGAAGAGAAACTTGCCAACAAGCTTGAGGCAGTCGAGGAGGAAATTAGAAAGATGAAGGGTAAGGACTCCGTAAGTGGAATGAGGTTCAGAGACCTCTGCCTATACCCCAATGCACCATTACCACCAAAGTTCAAGTGTCCTGATTTCGAGAAGTATAACGGCATTGGATGCCCTCTATCACACTTGAAGCTTTATTGTGGATCCATGTGCCAATTTGGGGATGACGATAGGTTGTTGGTTCAACTCTTTCAAAGGAGTCTGACAGGGGCAGCTCTTTCATGGTTTTCACAATTGGATCACTCTCGAATCAAGAGCTGGCAGGATCTGGCTACGATTTTCTCAGAAGAGTACAAATTCAATACAGATATGGGATTGGACAGGAATGACATGGCAAAGATGACACGGAAGCCGAAAGAAAGCGTGAAAGAGTATGCGCAAAGGTGGCGGGAATCAGCTTCCAAAGTAAAACCACCTATGACTGAACAAGAGATGAATACCATATTCATCTCACTTGGGCCATTCATTCTACACGCATCTAGTGGGTCATACAACTGCAAGCTTCTCGTCATTGGTCCAAGTGGCGGATCGAGTTGAAGACGGTATTCGGTCAGGTCTGATCTACGACTTGTCCAGTCTAGGGGCACCAGCAGGGGGGTCTACTCAACGAAAACCGGTAGTCTTGAACAAGAAAAAAGAAGAGGCACAAGTTAACAATGTACAACCTGAGACCGCCAATACCTCAGGTCCCTTTCAAAGTGAACCCACCTCAAGCTGCACCGGCTCCACCAGTATTTCAGTTTGGTCAAAATCCGGTATTCGGTCAGAACCCACAGTTCGCCCAAAACCATCAAACCGAGCAGCGTAGACCTAACAGAATCCCTCGAGTCTTCACTCGTCTGCCTATGACTCTATCCGAACTACTCCCAGCACTACTCAGGGGAGAATATCTCACTAAAAGGCAGCCAAACCCTGAGGCGATTAAGGGACCAGGGTAAATCCCAATCAATTCTGTGAATTTCACATGGGTGCACCGGGGCATGCTACCGACCAATGTTGGCAACTCAAGCACCAAGTGCAGAATTTAATCGACAGGAAAACGATCATCTTGGATGGTCCGGCAACCCAAGCACCTCAGCAGAATATCAATCAGAACCCGCTACCGACGCATAATGGGGGAGGTAACGGGCCGACAGTCAATGCCATAGAGAGGGATGAACCAAGCTTCAACCCTTCAGTTTTGATAGCACCCATTGGCTCTAAGGTTAGAGTCAATTTGAGAAAAGAACCAACGTCATCAAGCATCAATGCATTACCACAAGATACAATCCACCAACCACTATCCCAACTTCCCGTCAGACTGGCCAATCTCACAATTCACTCCAACTCCCAAACTTCGAATCCTTCACGACCACCTCTCATTATACCCTACACATCAACAATTTCAAGTTCTACTGCTCGTCCACCTCTCATTATACCGTGCACCATACCAACGTCAGGCCCTTCTTCCCGACCACCCCTTGTCATACCCTACGCTACACCCCGACCCTCAAACTTCAAGCTTTTCCTCTCGACCACCCCTCATCCTATCTTATACCAACCCACAACCCCAAACACCCCTACATCAACCATCAAACCTAGTCCGCCACCTCTTATCCTCCATGTAAAGCCAGATCCTCAACCCATGACCATCATGTCCCCTAAATCCTTCCCATACCGCTCCAGCAAAACCGTCCCATGGAGTTATGAGACGCTGATCGTAACATCTGCAGGAATTGAGAAACCGAAAGAGGCCATGGTAACAGACATTGGTCATATGACCAGATCAGGAAGATGCTACAAAATACCAGAAAAAGAACAAAAAAGGCAGAACGAGGAAGATGATAGAAGAAAAGAAAAAGGGAAAGGAAAGCTGGTAGAGGAAGAACAAACACTTCAAGGGAACCAGAAAGAAAAGAGAAGAGTAGGGTAACTGACAAGGAGGCAACAGACCTCCTCAAGCTCATTCGAAAGAGTGAGTACAACATAGTAGAGCAGTTGAATAGAATGCCAGCTCAAATCAGTATCTTTGACTTACTTTTAAACTCAGAGCATCATCGGGAAGCACTACTCAAAGTCCTTAGTAATGCACATGTACCTGAGACCACCTCACCAGAAGAGTTGGAAAAGACAGTAGGTCAGATCATGGCCTCCAATCCGATCACCTTCACCGAGGATGAGCTTATTAGGAGGAGGACGCGGACACATTGAACCATTGCACATTATGGTGATGTGCAAAGGTATGATGGTAGCAAGGGTACTGATCGACAATGGTTCGGCTCTTAATGTCTGTCCTCTGCAAACTGTGCACAAGTTAAACGCGGATTTATCTTACCTCCGGCCAACTAGAAGGACCGTAAGGGCTTTTGATAGTAGAAAAACTGAGTCATTAGGAGAACTGGATCTCCCAGTCACTATCGGATCATGTACTTTCGAAATAACATTCGAGATCTTGGACATACCCTCGGCATTCAATCTCCTTCTAGGAAGACCCTGGATCCACACCGCAGGGGCAGTCCCCTCTTCCTTGCACCAGCGAGTCAAATTCATCATGGGACAGCGAATGATATCGGTCCTCGCAGAAAATCTCATACCAGCCGATCGATCGCCGGATGTGCCTTATATCGATGTAGAAATGACCGGGGATAAAGAGGGGTTTCACGCCTTTCAGTTTACATCTATCAATCACATTCAAAGGGGAAAAGAGAAGACAAGGGCAAGGTGGTCAAAAGCAAACCTAATGGTCGGACGAGTGATGAAAAGGGCGGGATATCGTCCGAAACAAGGGTTAGGGCCTAAAGGAAAAGGCAGGGCCACGTTGATCAGCATACGAAAATACATTCCCTACTTTGGTCTTGGATTCAAGCCTACGAGGAAAGACATCTCTGATATGAAGGATAAGAAGAGGGAGCTTCGACTTGCACGAAGACAGAACCGAGAGCCTAATGTGGGGAACTTGGGCAAAGTACCACATCAACATCAGCTTCCCACCATCCTTGAAAAAGTCAAATGACTCGGCAGAACTGCCACCGACAAGTCACACAGGAGAACCAAGTATCGTAAGTATCGAGCCTGTTCAATTACAAGAAGACTCATTCGTTGAGTCCCCGCATTCCTTTACAGATGGCATGGACATCTTGTTCGGAGGGGATTCCGAATGGAGTCAAGAGGAAGAAGAAAGAGAGCCCGCCAAGGCGGAAGTCGCAACATGCGAAGAAGAAAAATCACCGTTCCCCTTTCAAATCGATTGGGGATCTGTCGTAATTCCACCCACCTTACAAATACCTACGCCGCCCGGATTTGACGACAGTCACTCGGAAGTGATGGTTATATCTGAACCATCAAGGGAGTCACTCTCCCAACTTATCCGCCCTGCACAAGAAGGGCAAGTTTTCAAGAATTGGGAGGAATACCCAATCACTTACGAGGCCGCCATGGGGTCCAGAATCCCTACGGCCTCCAAAAAAAAACGTCATTAGCAAAATCTCATCTGCCCGAGGACCATAATGAGCCCTCGTCCTCGGAGCAAGACTGTTTTGGGGGCTCACCTTCGTTGCTAATGAATTTGCATGATTTTTCTTTATCGTGTTTCAGGAATACAGATAGTCCACAAAATCCAAAAAAATCAAAAAGTTTTCAAAATCCAAAAAAATCAAAAATCTTTCAAAACTCAAAAAAATCAAAAACTCTCCAAAATTCAAAAAAATCAAATATTCTCAAAAATTCAAAAAAATCAGAAATCTTCAAAATACCCAAGGTTTTCAAAGAATTTTCTCAGTTGAATGAGCCTTGTGACAGAACAGAGTATGAAAGAGAAGAATACGACTTTGACCTCGAGCTCGACTTTGATCTCATGGGGATTGAAGAAGAGTTAGAGGAAGAGGTTGAATATCCTCCAAGAGAAATCAAAGAACTCATAGAACGTCACGAGAAGGGTGTTCAGCCAAATATAGAGGATACAAACTCAGTGAACCTAGGCACCGAAGATGACCCACGGATCGTTAAAATCGGAGCCTTATTAACAATTGAGCAGAAAGAGGAGATGACAAAGTTCTTACAGCAGTACCAAGATGTCTTCGCATGGTCCTACCAAGACATGCCTGGTTTAGACACAGATCTAGTCGTTCACAAATTACCATCAAAGCGGGAAGCAAGCCGATCAAACAGAAATTACGAAGGCTGAAACCAGAGTGGACACTTAAGGTCAAAGATGAAGTAATGAAGCAGTTCCAAGCAGGATTTCTCGCAGTATCCACTTACCCTGAGTGGCTCGCTAATGTCGTTCCTGTACCAAAGAAAGATGGAAAAGTACGTATGTGCGTGGACTACCGTGATCTGAATAAAGCCAGTCCTAAAGATGACTTTCCATTACCGCACATCGACACTCTGGTCGATAATACAGCAGGGCACGGTATGTTCTCGTTCATGGATGGATTCTCGGGTTACAACCAAATAAAAATGGCAGAAGAAGATCAAGAGAAGACTGCATTCATTACACCTTGGGGTACCTTTCACTATAAGGTCATGCCATTCGGTCTCAAGAACGCTGGGGCAACTTACCAACGAGCCATGACTGCCTTATTTCATGACATGATTCACAAGGAGATAGAGGTATATGTGGACGACATGATAGCCAAATCAAATCTTGACGAGGATCATCTGGTAAACTTGAAGAAATTGTTTGATCGACTAAGGAAGTACAGTTTAAGACTTAATCCGGCAAAGTGTGTATTTGGGGCCACGTCAGGGAAGCTATTGGGGTTCATTGTCAGTAGAAGAGGCATCGAAATCGATCCAGCTAAAACGAAGTACATCATAAATATGGAGCCACCAAATCAGAGAAAGAGATCAGGGGATTCTTAGGAGAATTCAGTACATTAGTCGGTTCATCGCACAACTAACTCCGATCTGTGAGCCAGTATTCAAACTACTGAAGAAGAATGAGCCGAAAGAATGGAATGAAGACTGTCAGGAAGCTTTCGACAAGATTAAGAGATACTGCTTAATCCACCTGTCTTAGTTCCACCTACATCCAGGTCGACCTCTACTGATGTATCTTTCCGTGCAAGAAAACTCCATGGGCTGTGTACTGGGGCAACATGATGAAACAGGTCGAAAAGAGCAAGCCATTTATTACCTTAGCAAGAAGTTCACAAGTTACGAGGTGAATTATTCGACTCTCGAGAAAACATGTTGTGCTCTCGTCTGGGCATCACAACGACTACGCCACTACTTGCTCAGTTACTCGACCATGCTCATTGCTCGAATGGATCCCTTGAAGTACCTTTTCGAGAAGCCGGCACTAACAGGACGCACCGCAAAATGGCAGCTACTATTATCTGAGTTCGACATCACCTATGTCACTCAAAAAGCCATCAAAGGACAAGCCATTGCTGACCACTTAGCGGAGCACCCTTTACCCGATTATGAGCCACTAAAGACAAATTTCCCTGATGAGGCCATTATGTTTGCTGAAGCCGAGAGCGACAATGAAGAGTCTAGTTGGAAAATGTACTTCGATGGAGCAGTAAAAAAAAAGGAAATGGAATTGGGGCAGTCTTGGTTAAGCCAGACGGAACACATATCCCCATTGCAGGTCAGATTAAGGTTCAATGTTCGAACAACGAAGCTGAATACGAAGCATGCATTGTGGGGTTGAAAGCAGCGATCGACTTCGAAGTGGATGAAATAGATGTATTTGGAGACTCAAGTCTGGTAGTCTACCAGACAACAGGAGAATGGAAGACTCGAGAGCAGAGACTGGTTCCGTATCACGAGTATCTCGAAGATCTAAGTTCAAACTTCACCCGAATCTCTCTTTACTATATGCCGAGGGCTAAGAACCAGTTTGCAGATGCATTGGCTACTCTGGCTTCAATGATCAGCATCTCTGAAGATACCATAGTTGACCCTCTTGAGATTGGTATTCAAGATGAGCCAGCATATTGCTTACCTGTGGAGATCGAAGAACCTGAGGAAAAACCATGGTATGCAGACATCAAGGCATTCTTAGAGGATCGAACTTTTCCACCGATGCCACAACGACAGACCGAAAGACTATTCAGAGATTGGCAGGACAGTTCTTCTTGAGTAGCGGAGTCTTGTACAAAAAGTCGCATCACGAGGTCCTCCTCAGGTGTGTAACACAGACAGAAGCTCAACGCTTAATCGAGACCGTGCATGGAGGAGTATGTGGACCTCACATGAATGGACATATGCTCGCAAAGAAGATTATGAGAATGGGTTACTACTGGATGACTATGGAAAGCGATGGGTACCAACATGTTCGGAAGTGTCATTTGTGTCAAATCTACGCCAACAAAATCAATGCACCACCTTCAGAATTGCACAATATGACTTCTCCTTGGCCCTTCTCACTCTGGGGCATGGATGTCATCGGGCAGATCAATCCTCAAGCTTCCAATGGGCATCGCTTCATCTTAGTCGCCATCGACTACTTTACGAAATGGGTAGAAGCAGCATCTTACGCCAATGTTACGAGGGGCAATGTCTTGAAGTTTGTGAAGAACAACATCATATGTCGGTACGGCCTCCCAAGCGGGATAGTAACCGATAACGTCAAAAATCTCAAGAACAAAGACATGTCTAAGATGTGCAAGGATTTTCAGATCACCCATCACAACTCAGTCATTTACAGACCAAAGATAAATGGAGCAGTTGAAGCCGCTAACAAAAACATCAAGAAGATCATCGAGAAAATGGCCGTTACTTACAAGATTGGCACGAAATGTTACCATTCGCTCTACATGCTTATCGAACGTCAATCCGAACTTCGACTGGGGCAACACCCTACTCATTGGTCTACGGAATGGAAGCAGTCTTGCCCGTTGAGGTTGAGATTCCCTCCCTCCGAATCTTAAAAGAAGTTGAATTGGATGAGGCAGAATGGGTCCAAGCCCGATTCGATCAGTTGAACTTAATAGAGGAGAAACGACTTTCAGCAATCTGTCATGGGCAAACTTATCAACGAAGAATAGCACGAGCTTATAATAAGAAGGTTCGACCTAGAGAGTTCTCACCGGGAGATCTTGTCTTGAAGAAGATCTTGCCAATACAGGAAGATGCGAGAGGGAAGTTTCGTCCAAATTACGAGGGGCCATTCGTAGTCCAAAAGGTACTGTCCGGAGGAGCGCTGATTCTCACAGAGATGGACGGGGAAGTCTTTCCGCAACCGATCAACGCTGATACCGTAAAAAAATATTACGCCTGAATTCGTTCCGTGAAATGAAGAGAGGCCATCTTTCTACTACCTGAACAATTATCTACCCTTAGTTAACCCTCTTTGAGCCATCACATTCATTTCTCGACCTAAAACCGGGGCAAGTCACCACAAAAAAACAAAAAACAAAAAACAAAAAAAATCGTCAAAAGTCAAAACAAAAATACCAAAGTATACTCCTGGCCCGCATGAGGATAAACTGTGAACGGCTAAAAATACAAAAAAATCAAAAAGTCAAAAACCTCGAATGTCTGATCTTAAGCTCGACCCAAATCTCTTACCTAAACAATTCGGTGACGATGGGAGGAGACATAGATCATATTTCCGAAACAAAAATAGACAAACCCATGTCCAATCTACCCATCAATAAATCCAGACTCAGCCTTTATTACATCCTTTCACAACCCTAACCTAAGCCTATGTTTCGTCCTATTTAAAGTCCTTTCAGATCAAGGAATGACTCAAGGTAATCCGATCACAGTGGAAGCATGTCATGAAAAACATCGTCAGGGTATAATTGATTTTGCTACTTAAGTCAGATTTCAAGCCACCAAAGTCGTTGGAAGACCCGAGAGGGGAAACCAGATCGAATATTCGAAAAAAAAGAGCGACTCGAAGTGTAAGAGTCATTAATCTCGAAGCTCAACTTGAGTCACCGTACCATGAAAATCGTCGGAGGAACTCGAGGGGGAGTCCAGATTTGTTACTCAAGAAAGAGCGTCACTAGAAGAGTAGAGTATTCGATCTCGTAGCTCAACTTGAGTCACCAAGCCATGAGGGGCACAGAGAAATCAAGGAGGTATTCAAAGTGAAAATCTATAAAGTAAGCATAGACTGAAAGGGCATGGTGAAAACCCATCAGGGCACTGTGAGTAAAAAAATCAGGCTATGGCAAGATCAAAACCACTGGCACGATGAAAACCCAAAAGGGCGTCGATGAGCAAAAATGTGGAAATCGGGTCTGGTGAAAACGTAATTGGCGCCAGGGGCAAAAATGAAAAAAAAAAAAACAACAAAAACAAAAAAAACAAAAAAAACAAAAAAAACAAAAAAAACAAAAAAAACAAAAAATAAAATAAATAAAAAAACAAAACAAAAAAAACAACTCCTAACCCGCAAGAGTATAAACTGTGAACGGTGAAAATTTCGAAATCCTCAATGTTCCAACAGATGCAACTAAGATAACTCAGTCAAAATTTTCAATCTCGGGGATGACTCTAAAGAGGTTAAGGATTAGCTGACACTTGTATCCTCGACATTTGGCAAAGGCACCATGATCGTTAACTTTCAGAGTTTTCAAACACAGTCTATCACAGATTATTCGACAAAGGAATCTTTTAAAATCTAAAATAAAAAAAAAAATGCATCATCAAAATTACTATTTTTGGCCTATGATGAAGAATCTAGGACTTTTCTTAAAATCAAGAGTGTTTGAAAGCAGTAGAGTAGATATATCTGAGGCCACTATGTAAAAACCTATTTCATTCATTTCAAATAGTGCTACATCATTCTCATTAAAAGCAGGGTACAAGAAGGAATAGCGGGCAAAGAGCCACTCAAGCATTTTCCTGGAAAGTATAGTAGGCATCAAGTCATCCTTTAAGGCTTCAATCTGAGCAGCTTGGTCAACGATGATTCTCTCCATATCCGAGGCATGACAACATACCAAATACTCAAATATCAGACCATCATGCAAGTCTCTCTCAAGGATGGTCACGCTACACTAAGCTCTCTCAAGATGATCCTATAACTTCCATAAAAGGGAAACTAAGTTTGAAATTCAAAATCAATGAGGGAAAAAGAAAAAATATATCAAAATTGCATTGCATGGTTCAAAACGTCAATCACTTCCAAAAATCATAAAAAATGGTATCTAAGATTTCAAACGAGCTCCGTGCCACGAAATCAAGGTTTCAAAAAGGCTAATCCTGTCAGACCCCGTGCTTGGGTAGCCACATTTTATAAAAAATTCTTCAATCCATCCGGCGTTGTTAATCGTCATGCAATAAATTATTTCGGATTCGTGCAAATAAAGGGTCTAATTTATTCTTTGCAGTTCTTTGCAAGCAACTCCTGCAAAGAGGGGCAGCTGTAGACACCCCAATTTGCACGAACCCATAGGAAGATCCAAATTTCCTCGAATTGATTCCGATTTAGAACTCAAGATTTTCGACGGACCCCATTGCTACTTGGCATCATTTTCATGCATACATGCATACATGCATCATGTCATATAATTTGCATGCTCAACTTTGTCCCTAACCCACTCCAATTCGTGTTCATTTTTCATTAATCGATCCATTACCCATACCCTTACCATAGTCCACTCCCCAACCAAATCTAAGCCCAAAACAAAGTCCCTTTTTAACCTAATTCAAGCCCATTCTCTTAGTCTTAAACCCAATTACTCAAACCCATTACCTAGCCCAACCTAAGCCCAAAACCCAATGCCATTCTAAACCATAACCTAAATCCATTTTCTAGCCCAACCTAAGCCCAAGACAAAATCCATTCTCTAAGCCCAATACCAAACCCACTTCAAGTCCATCCTCTCACCCTTTCATAAGATGACACATGTTGATACCTCATAAGCCCCCAATGCCCAATGCATCATCTAATTGGAGGGTCAACTTTCCTTTTGTGAAAACTCAAGAATGCCCTTCTCAAAAAGTTTAGTCAAACCAAAAAGGTTATTTGGTCTTTGGTAATAATCCATAAAGGTGAGAGGACTTCCCATTATACCCTCAAAAGGTGGGAATCTTCAAGTACATACATGGAGTTCTCCCATTGGTCCATTTCAAAAATATACTTCTACCCTTGCTTTATGAGTTATTTACAAATGAACCAAAGTCTACTTTTCACCTACCACTTCACCTTTACACATGTCATCCTCCTATTCATCCTCCCAAATGTGCTTTTTTTTCCCATTGGTCCATTTCAAAACTACACTTCCACCCTTGCTTTATGAGTTATTTACAAATAAACCAAGATCTACTTTTACCTACCACTCCACCTTTACACATGTCACTCCCCCATTCATCCTCCCAAAAGTACTTTTGTTCTCTCACCTCTATTTACCAAAAAACCAAGGATCAAAGCATGCTTTTAGGGTTTCTTCACAAATGTCATCTTTACCCTCATACAAATGGAAAATCTAAAAAGAAATAACCTAAATCTCATGTCCATGTTCTTTATTTTTAGGGTTGGACCACTTTATCCCCAAAAGTTTCTCAAAAACTCTATAAATACCCTCATTTCCATTAACAACTCATGCTCTCAAGCCCCCATCTCTCAACCTAAAACTCTACAAAAATTCCTACTCATTCTCTCATCTTCTAAACTTCAACTCAATCCTTAACCATCTCATTCATCTCTCAAGCCTACTCTTCAAGGTCCAAGTTCACCATCAAGGGACAAGGTAGGGTTTAAGATGTAGTTTACTTATTTCAAAGTTTGCATTCTCTTCTTCTAACCCTCTCTTATTTTATTTTAGAAAGCCTTAGGATGTAATGTATACCCTCTCCCGTCCCGGTAGATTGGACTAAGGTTCGATCGAAAGGATGGGGGTTGAAGCCCTTTTCACCTCAATCTCATGCATCATATTGTACACAATGCACACACTCACCTATGCATGGCAATGATGAAGAAATGTGTCACCCTCTTGATGGGGTGAAACACTAAGTTTCTAGCCATGCATACATGCATCATGGTTGTGGCCTTAAGGGAACTCCATCATGGAGTCTCTCTAAAAGTTCAAACCTACATTCATATTCATAAATTTAATGTGGCTACATGGGTCATTCTTTTCCATAGAATGCCCCTAATGTCATGTTAAAAATCAAAAACCCTTTGTTAAGGGAATATTCCATTTAATGCACACACCACTCTTACCATACATTCTCATGCATTTTAATATTTGTTTTCTTGAATCTTTTACAAAATAAAATGGCCAAGCAAGGTAACCACCTTTGGTGGAGAGGATGGGGTGCCTAACACCTTCCCCATCCTCTAATCGGACCTCCTTACCTAGATCTTAGGTAGACCTTGCCCTTTCCAACAAATGAGAGTCACTACAATGCCATGGAAAAAATGGTTTTCAAAAAATCAATTCGGGTGCCATTCACACCCATTTCCAAAAAAAGAATGGTGGCGACTCCAAACAATGTAGTATTGAGGTTCATTATGAACATTTCATGTCTACACACCTTCCAACCCCGTAACATGATCCCCGGATTCAGATTTCTATAGTAGATTAGTTCTTTTTATCCATTGTAGGGTCAATTTGGTTCCTAGACCGTAATAACTAGGTGACTCCCAAACCTCAAGGGTCAAAAGTGGATCCGCGCACCCCGCGGATCGAGGGCGCTTTCACCAACCCCTTTTGTTTTTGATAACTTTATATTCTCTTGGCTCGGTTCCCATCAAATCGATCTTATTGACTTAGATAAATTTTTTACTTCACTCACCTCATAGAGTGAAACTTGACTCCTATCGTACCAACCTTATTACCTTAGATAAATTTTTTCTTCACTCACCTCATAGAGTAGAGCTCGATTCTCATTGAACCGGACTTATTACCTTAGATAAATTTTTTTCTTTACACACCTTATAGAGTAAAATTCGATTCTCATCGAACTGCCTTTATTGCCTTAGATAAAGTTTTTTGCTTTACTCACCTCATAGAGTGAAGCTTGGTTCCCATTGAACCGAGCTTCTTTACTTAGATAAAAAGATTTCTTCACTCATCTCATAGAGTAAAGCTTGATTCCCATCGAACCGACCTTATTGATTTAAATAGTTTTTTGCTTCACTAACCTCATAGAGTAAAGCTTCATTCCCATCGAACTAGGCTTATTACTTGAAGTAATTTTTTTGCTTCACTCATAGAGTGAAGCTCAGTTTCCTAGTAGACCGACCCTTTCATTTAACTAAAACACTCATTCAGATGTTATCTTTTTTTTATTTTTATATATAACCACTTTGCTTAGAAAATAAATGTTTTTATAAAGTAAATAACACAAATCGGGAGCCTTCCCCTCGTAATCCCTATAAAACTCAAGTAAACACTACTGAATTAGGAAATAAATTCTAGTTGAAAATTAAAGAAATCATTACTACTAAATTTTTAATCCCTATTGATAGTATCTTCTTAAATTAAAAGTGTTCTATGGTGATTTAATTGAATCCTCGACTATTGTCTTCATATGATATGCCTCCATCTTTCTAAGCATGTCGATAATGTAAGGGCCTTCCTACTTTTTCTCTGATCTTTCTACTGTTATGAGCCTGTGTGTTCTGGAAAACCTTCCTCAAAATCACGTCTCTTGGGTTGAATATCCTTATGCGCATCTTTTAATCATAAGACTTTTTTAGTTCTTGATTATACTGTTCGAGCCTTTCCAGCATCCTTTCCCTTATTTCCAACTACCCTTGTTTGACCTATCGGTACTTGCATCGTTGTTGGAATTATCACTTTTGTGCCATATGTTAAAGCAAACAGAGATATACCCATACCCCTTTGTGCAGTGGTTTGGTAAGCCCATAACACACTATGTAGGTCGTCCACTTCATTTTTTTTCCTTTTGTCCAGCTTCTTCTTCAAGTTATCCAATATTGTCTTATTTGATGTCTCAGCTTGCCCGTTTTCTTGTAAATATCTTGGTATGGAGTTTAACCTTCGAATTTTGTGATCTTGATAATAAGCCATAGAATGACTCCCTTTGAGATGTTTCACATTATAAGTTTTTTTTTATTAGTAAAAAATTGGATTATAGATCCACCGAAGTGGGAAGCCTTAACCATATGTGGTAATAAGTAAGCTCGAAAGGTGTTCTTGTCCCTATTAGGGGAGATGTCAACTATTTCTCCTTTCTACGAACCTTGTTATGATCTATTTCCATAGGAACTTGACCACATCTTCCTATCTAATTTGAGCTAATGGTACGACCTCTATCCATTTAGTAAAGTAATATGTCCCTATGAGCAGGAACTCCCTTTTTTCGGTAGCTTGGGGAATGGTCCCACGATGTCCAATCCCCAAATAACGAATGATCAAGGATTGACAATCGGATGGAATTCATTTGATAGCTAATAAATTATCCGAGCATGTTTTGACACTTGTCACACTTTTTAACATATTTCTTCGCATCCTCTTGCATGTATGGCCAGTTGTACCCTTGAGTTATTATTTTGTGGGCAAAAGACCTTCCTCCCAAGTGGTACAAACCCCTTCGTATATCTCTCCTAGGACCAATTGTGCCTCCTCTAAGCTTAGACATCTCATATGTGGATCTCTATTGGATATTTGATAGAGTTTCTCGTCTATTATAAGATATCGACAAGCTTTCCTTTTCAGTTTCCATTCTTCCTTCCTATCTTTTGATAATACTAATTAATTATTAAAACACTGATTTATTCACACTTTTTCAAGGCATTTGTTTTGATTTTCATCCTTATTTCGTTAGATTAGGTAAATAATCATGATAAACCTCAAACCATCTTATTACATGTTTTACCATACTAAATAGGCTTAATTACATAAAATTAATGCATTTATTGGAAGATTAATTACGTATGTTCATTGTACATGTTAAATATCAAATCATCAAGATGAACCACCAAATCAATTAATAAAATATGCATTAAATCTAGGAGACCACTCAAGCAACCATTCAAAAGTGGAGATCCAGATGTCTCAAGATCAACGTGGTGTAGTGGACAGCGAATAGAGCGCCCTAAAATTTCTCCAGTGTGCCCCTCACATGATAGTATACACAAGAGTGATGACGACTATTTTTGGGTCCTTCTGGATAACCTAATGTCTATAAATAGATCATTTTCCAATTAGGAAAGGGTCCTTAGGCCCTTGTCCCTTCTCTCCCCTGATGCCCTTGGCATTTTCTCTTATAATATTTCATTTTTAGATAGGTTTCATTTCTATAATTTCTCAAATAATGAGATAATGTACCTCAATTACTAAATGAATGCAAGTGTTATTTTCTTGACTTCTCCTTGTATCCTTGCAATGACCATAGGCTAGACTCCCTCCATTAGTGAGAGGAGGAAGTCTAGGAGCAAACTTTTAATTCTATGTTTATGTTCTTTGTGGTTATTAGGTTCGTTTCAAGGTTTTGTCCAACTCTAATGGATCAAAACTTTAAATGAATCTCTACACCTCTTATGCTTGACTTAAATATTTTATGCTTAGATAAGATAAAGATAAAACATATTTAATCTAGATAATTGGTAGTGGGAACTTCACACATTAGTGAGTGAAGGAGTCCTAACTATTACCTTAGTCAAGCTTCATGTTACATCTTCCAACCCAAGGATGTCACACCAAGCCTTTGGAGTTGAGTGAAAAAAAGGATATATTTAGATATGGTTTTATTTGCTAATCCTAGGTTACTCTAATCACTAATGACCTTCTTACCTTGTTTTTTAGTATAATTTTCATTTCTATTGCTTTATTTTCCAACAATGTTTACTCTCTCTTTTGTTTCTCAAAACACAAAAATAGATTTTAAAATAATAACTTAGACTAACTTGATTTTGCTTAGCTTGGTAAAATCCCCCCTTCTCTTGGTTTTTATCCCTTACTTGCTTCACAAGTTAAGGAGAGTATAAACATATTAATTTTTTATAAGAAGTAATGACAAGAATATCAAGTGCCCTCGAGCTTAGATAGCTCATTATTTCATCATTCCAACTCAACTTAGTATCTATCTACATGCAATCTTTTGTCTTCTCAAATTCTATTCTTGGTTTGCCTTGGAGTTCGACCAATATAGTCCTAGTCTCTATGACCTCGAGCATCAATGTTACATATGCCAAAGAGTTCTCATGTCAGTTGTCGTCCCTAGATATCTTTGTCATTTTTACCTTTTAGAATAGAGCCATCTTTTCTCAGATGAGCTCCATTTTCTCGTCCTTAGCCTGATACTCCCCCTATACTATTTGACCTCTAATAGGGAGTTTGAATATACATGAAGTTTTTAGATCTTTATACATTAAGCCATCTTTAGTCCTCTTAGCACCGCTTCATATTCTAATTCATTATTAGAGGCTCCGAACCGTAGTTTCCCCACTTTTTCTAACCTATCATTGCTTGGGGTGACCAAAACCATCCTTATGCCAGATCTCGAGAAATTTGTCAACCCATCTACGAATAACCTCCACCTAGTTTCCAGACTCATTGGGTCAGGTGAGTCATCTTCTAGTAGTTTTACCTCTCTTCTTCTTCCTAGTGTGGATCCTCTATAAGAAAATCAGCTAGGAAATCCACTACTGCCTAACCCTTCTGAAATTCTTAGGCTCGAAAATCAAATTGAATTCTCCCAATGCAATTGCCCACTTGGCAATCCTTCTAAAATTTTCTAGTAGTGGGTAATCTGTGATTACCTTGACCTTATGAGCTCAAAAGTACGACCTCAATTTATGAGATTTATATACCAGTGCGAGCTCGATCTTCTTGGTTCGATTGTATTTGACCTCAGATTCTTCTAATCTTTTGATTATAAAGTAGAATGGCAACTCCTTCTTGTTCTTTACTCTGAATAGAATCAAATTTATCACTATTAGGTAGCTGCCAAGTAGATACCCAGGGTTTCCCCATCCACTAGCTTTCTTAAAACCGAAAGTATCTTGAGGTAGGCCTTAAAATCTAGAAAAGTCTTCTCACACTTTTTGTCTACTCGAATCCAATCCCCTTTTTGAGTAACATAAAGAAGGATTGATACTTATTTAAAGACTTTGAAATGAACCTGTTGAGTGTAGCCACTTGTCTTGCTTACTTCTACAATTATTTTATTTTGGTCGGAGATGTCATTTTTGAGAATGCCCTTATCTGATTCGGATTGGCTTCTATCCCCTTTTTGTTACCAAATACCCTAAGAACTTCCCTGATGAAATCCTGTACATGTACTTCTTTGGATTGAGACACATCCCATATTCCCTTAATTGAGTGAACGTTTCCCCTATGTAATCCATATGGTCCTCCAAATGCTTACTCTTTAAGAGCATGTCTTCTATGTATACTTCTATGGTATCACTGAGCTTATCTTTGAACATTTGGCGACCAACCTCTGATACGTAACCCTTGCATTTTTTAAATCGAATGGTATTATAGAGCCATTGGTCTATAATAAAGGCATTCTTCTTTTGATTCTCGGTAGCAAGCTGAATCTTGTTTTATCTTGAAGACCTGTCCATAAAGGAAAGCCTTTCATGCCCAACTATGGCATCTACCAACTAATTAATCCTTGGAAAAGGAAATCCATCCTTTGGGCATGCCTTATTGAGATTAGTGAAGTCGATACAGACCCACACAGGACCATCTTTCTTTGGTACTGCCACTATGTTTATGATCTAGGTTGGGTATTGAAAGTGCCCTCAATCCACGTGTGCGGAATTATTTTTTGGTGTTTGGGAGTTGCCACCTAGTTTTATGGTCTAGGAATCGAATCATGACTTTAAACAAATAAACAATACTAATATATGAAAAAGAAACTATGGGTCTAGGGATCACATTACGGGATTGAAAGGTGTTAGGCACGAATCCCGCTCGACAAATGTCGATTTCTATTTTTTTTCAAAAATTACATTGCTAAAAATGACCTAAAAAAATAAAAATAAAAAAAACCTAATTTACCTGGGTGATTGCGATGGTTGATCCCCTCAGAGTCTAGTAGAAAGAAATCCTCGTGTGAATCTTCTTACTTTTGTCTCTGTCAGTAGATCCACTTTTGATATTCGAGATGAGGGATCCCTTTTATATCTGACAATTTTTTAACTTTTCTAGATGATTTTTGAGGATTTTTGGGTATTTTTTGAGAAAAATGTGGTTTGGATGTTAGGTAGGGACATGGGACTTCAGATTTAGGATTTTGGGAAGGTTAGGGAGAGTTTTTGGCCTCTCTTTCATAAAATTTTTCTTGACTTGCGAGATTAGATTGTGGAAGCTCTTTTTTATAGAGTTTTTTGGAAGTTTTTCAGCTTGACTAGGTCTTTTTAATATAAGGTTAATTAGGGTTTCAATTCTTACGTACAATGAGTATTTTTAAGTTTTTTGGCCTATGGGCTTAATTAATTGGTTTTACTTGTTAAAAATTTTAATTTAATTTATTAAGATTTCACTTTACATTAATTAATTTTTTTATTATTAATTTTTGATTTTTAATTTTTAAGGTTAGAAATTATCGTTTTGCCCTAAAAGAGGACTTTTGCATTGAAAGGTCGTTTTTCGATATTTTTAGATGTTTTGAAATTAATTTTTTGTAGGGAATTCATTGAGAATATTGGTTTGTATCACTTATGGGTTCTGTAGATACGTGATTCTCGATTATGATGACCACATCAACTAAGGTTTGGAGTCGCCACCATTCATGTTGTAAGAGGGTGTGAATGGTCACCCGATGTATCTTTTTTAGAAAAATATCATTTTTGTCGTTTAGTGACTCTTGATAGATAAGATACCGATCAACCTTGAGATTGGGGTAAGTGGCTCGATTGGAGAAAAAGGAAGGTGTTAGGTACCCTTTTCTCCACGTCAAGTGGCGGTAATCTCAACTTAACTTAGTCATTTCAATTAAGAAAATGAAAAATAAAATGCCACGTGTCGTGTATTTGTACCCTAATAGGGATTTATTTTTGGTTTTAACTTGTAAGGATCATCTCATTGAAAGAGATGATCCAAAAGGGCATTAGCCTTAGATGTAGTTGATATTAAAAAAAAATATTGGCTAAGGTTTGGGATCCATTCTCATGGGTTGAGAAGAATCAAAATTCCAACTTACCTCAAAACATTTTTTAGGATTAAAATCGATTTTATTTTTGAAAGGGGTTACAACCCTTATACTTTCAATTGGATCGAAGTCCAATCTACTGGAGATAAGGGAGGGGAGTATTGCATCTTAGAGGCCTTCTAAAATAAAAATAAATAGAGGAAGGGGATAGTAGAAGAGGGAGATGGAGAGGGTAGAGAAGAAGAGAGGGGAGAGGGGATTTACTTTGACCCACCTTGAAGCTTTAACATTGCTTTTCTTCTTCTTCTTCAATGTCTTCTAATGTCCTTAGTAGAATGTGAGAGTATATTTTTCTTTCTAGAAGATTAATGCGAAAATAGAGAAGAGATGAGTAGAGAATAGATTGAGTAAAGTATTTTTTTGTGTGATACTTCGTAAGATTTTTTTCTAGTGAGAGTTGGTAACTCATTTTGGGAAGAGGAGGGGGGTATTTATAAATTTTTTGGAGGGTATTTTAGGGGTATAATGGGGTAAAGGGTTGAGAGAATAGATAATGGCATGAGTTTTAGAGGTGAAGGGTATGAAATTTAGAGTGGAAGTGAGGGTAGATTGTGTAATAAGGGAAATGGGTTGTGTTTTGATCCAAATGACTTGAATCTTACCCAAATCATTTGGACAAAGTGTTTAGTGAGATGAGATGAGTAATAGAGAATGGTGGTATAAGGGGTTAGGTGTTTGATTGAATGTTAGGTTGGTTGAGGAGGTAGGGTGTTTAGATTAGGGTAATAGGTTGTGTAAGAGGTTGGTTAGTTGGATTTCAGGAGAATTGATGGGATGATGACATGTGGCACAAGGAGATGGGAAGTGAGGTGATGAGATTGGTTGATTGGTGATGGTGGTTGTTTGATTAGAGAGAAAGAGTGTGGGTTGATTTTGTGAGAATGATTTTGTAAGGAATGATGAGGGAGGTGTGGGTTGTGATGTGAGTTGGTAGAATGTTTTAAGGAAAGGTGATGGGTTAGGGTGTAAAGGATATGGGTTGTGACGTGGGTGGTTGATTGTGTTAGAGAAGGGTAAGGTGAGTAAGTTAGGGAAGGGTATGGGGTGAGGTGATTTTTGGAGAGAGAGGTTAGATGAGTTGTTTAAAAAAAGGTGATGGGGGTAGGTGATTGGATAAGAGGTGTGACGGAATGAATACATGTGTCACCTTGTGATGATAAGAGTGGTGATTGGTTGATGTGGGTGTTGGTTTGTGGGTTAGGATTGTGAGTTGTATGTGAATTGGATATGAGTAGGGGTTTATGGGCTTTGTAGTATTGGGCTTGGGTTTTGGCAGTGGTTTAGGGTTTTAGGAATTGGTTGGGGGTTATTTTGGAAATGGTTATGAAAGTGTAGGTTGGTTTTAGATTTTAGGTGATGTGGGATTGAATTTGGGTTAGGGGGTAAGATGAAATATATATTTTATGTGAATTGTGGGTTCATGGGTTTTGAACGGGCTTAAGGTTATTTCAGATTGGGAGATGGAACGGTGGAGCGGTGGAGGGTAGTGGGTATCCCAAGTCTCATTTTACATTTTTTTTAAAATCTTTTTAGGGATTTTCGGAATCATTGGATTGATCAAAATGTCATGTATTGGCGAATTGGGCCTTTTAGGCTCGTTAGCGAGTTTTATTGAAAATTGGGTACTTTTGGGTTTGGGAGCGGGGCGGTGAAGGTGGGAAGGTGATGGGTATCCCAATTCTTTTTTATGGGCCCATTAGCCCCTTTGAGGGTCTTAGGGACCTTGATTTTGACCAAAAATGCCATATTTTAATGATTCGGCCCTTCGAGGCCCGTTGGCCTAGTTTATTAGGAAACTACTATTTTTAGACCCTTTCGAGTAGTAGAGGGCCTGTTCAAATTGGGGTGTCTATAGGTTCTTGGCATAAAATATGGTCATGGACCTTATGAGGGGTATTTTCGTAATTTTATCAAATTTGGTAAGAATTGGCAAAACAGTTTATTTGATTTTAATTTTTTATTTTAGTGATTTTTCTCGTAAAGCTTATTTTTGTTTTAAAATGATGATTTCTATATTTTTATTTTCTTAGTGTAGCGTAATTTCTAAAGTTTTGCTTGTTTGAGATACCTTATCCGAAATTTTGAAACATATCTAGTAACAACAAAAAAATATTAGAATATTCATCCATCATTGGGAATCATTACAATTGGGTTGATGAGTTGATTAATCGGTCGATTGCGAAAATGAGGTGTCTACAAATGACCCTCTTTGGCCGAGAGTTGAAGCAAACTAGATAGAAAATCTACTTTGGTAGATAGTATGACATCCAAATGCCAAAGCTAGTGACAATTCATTTTGAAGTCCGATTTAACAATTTGTCAGGACATTTGGATCTTTGAGGGTAAAACTCTCCTCGAACTAAAAGTTGTCAAGTCCTTAAGTGTGAGTTCTCACTGAAGACTTTAGATCATTGAATTTTAAAAAATTCTCTCTGACTAATAGAACAAACATGCAAGTGTATGTACTTGAAATCTAAGATAAATCTTAGAGGGTTTGAGTAAAATATGAGCAAAAATTGAGTAAAATCTGAGCATAACTGAGTATAACTGAGCATAATCTAAGCATAATTGGACCATAAACTAAACATCATCTGAGCATAATCTAAGTATAAATTGAGCAAAATCTAAGTATAAGTTGAGCATAATCTAAATATAAACTGAGCATAATCGAAGCAAAATCTGAGCAAAAATTAATGTCTTACTCTACCTACCCTGGGTGAAAAAGTAATGAACTTATTTTTTGGGAGTCCTACTCTGGATGAAAGAGTAATGAATTAATTTTTTGGGAGTCCTACTCTACCTACCCTAGGTGAAAGAATAATGATCTTATTTTCTGAGAGTCCTACTTTACCTACTCGGGGTAAAAGAGTAATGAACTAATTTTCTGGGAGTCCTACTCTACCTACCTTAGGTGAACGAGTAATGAACTAATTTTTAGGAATCCTACTCTACCTACTCGGAGTGAAAGAGTAATGAACTAATTTTCTAGGGAGTCCTACCCTACCTACTCGGGATGAAAGAGTAATGAACTAATTTTCCAAGGAAATAAATGGGGGATTAACACAACATTTGATTTTTTTCCTTAAAAAACAAATAAAGAATTGGATTTTATGAAGGTTAGGTAAATATTTTAACTTTTTTTTAACCTTAAGAATTTTCAAAACTACTATCAATCGAGTAATCTTTAATTCAAAGTTAACCTTATCCTTTAGGGTTGAAATTGATTAGACTTCAGAACAAAATGCCCCTAGTTTGATAGGAAACATTGCATTGGGGATAATTGAACATAGTCTGAAAATGAATGCCCTTAGTGTAAGGGGGGGAAACTGTGCTATTTAAAAAAAAAAGAAGTACCCTTGTTATGAAAGTTTGAAATCTTTGATTGCTACAATCGTAATAAATGTTTTAACTTTTAATTATAACTTTTTATATTGAACATTTTGAGTCAGAGTCAAAGAAATTGGAACAAAATATTTCATTCTGAAATTCATCATAGAATCTGTTTTTTCTATTTGTCGGTTAACTTAGGGACATGAAGCTCTTTAGATCAATCATAGACGAGATACTTGTATCCATTGAGTCTATATTTGATTCAAACTGGGTATTGATTGTATGATGATTAATTATTTACCCTAAAGTTGATGAAGCTTGACTTTTTGGACTTTTAATATTTTAGCTTGGATCGTCTTTTAGATTCTCAACTTGATTGAGGATTGCTCTAACTTTTTCCTAGACTGTCTTTTTTTAGGTTTTCAATCTAGCGAGCATGTTCTAACTTTTGCCTAGATCGTCTTTTTAGATTTTTGATCTAGCGAGCTTACAGTTTTTCTTTTTTTCTTTGATTGTTGCCAAGATCATCCTTTCAATTTTTTAACCTGGCGAGCTTGCCTTAATTTTTGCCTAAGTTGTCTTTTAAGATTTTCAACCTAACAGACTTTTTTCTTTACTCTAATTGTTGCCAAGGCCTTCCTTTCAGATTTTCAACCTTGTGAGCTTTCCTTAATTTTTGCTTAAATTACCCTTTGGGTTTTCAACTTAGCAGGCCCCATATTTCTTTTTCTTTCCTTTTGAACTTCTGGAGTTACTATTTGATCATGCTTTGTTACCTTGAATTTTTCGCACAGTACTTAGGAGGACTGTCATGGGTAAATTTATGACTGATCATAAAAAAGAAATGATTTTGAGGTTCAAAAACCTGAATACCCTTGTGTGACATTTTTTTAAAATTATTTTCTTTTTCTTTGAATTTTCTTCCCTATTTTGACAATATTTTTTTTTTGGATTTTTTTCTTTGTGGGGGAATATATATTTTCTGAATTTTCTTTCCCATTTTGACATCTCTTTTTGGATTTTTTCTTTATGGGGGAATATATATTTTTTATTTTGATGTGGTCGGGCCTGAAGTAACTTCTTAGGTTGCCTACGTACCCAAAAATTTTGGGATCAAGCCAAAAACATAATTCGAATCTTTCCCTCCCCTGGGTTAGGTGATCAGGCTTAGAAAGAAGAAGGCAATTTCTTTTATTTTTATTTTTTCGAAAAAGGCTACAAAGGACTGAGAAAGGAGATGTTGAACTGGGTAGTAGGAAAATTGATTCTGCCAAAGGTGGCCTCCTTAAATGTAGTACCCCTTGATCTGGTCAAAGATTGGTGCTCGATTCTTTAAGTACCAAATCCCGAACTTGTAAGTGGCGACCTTTGACCTTCTTGTCAAATGTGTGAGCAACTCTTCTCTGATAAGCTTGCACGTGGGATAGAACTTTAAGTAGCTTTTCTTCAATCAGGTTTAGTTCTTCATACCACTGACGGATCTAATATGCTTCTAATCTACTTCTAACATTTGACTTTCTTTTCATGTCATATAACAATGAGCTTTACAGCTTCTATAGAAAATCGACTCGAAGTTTGACATACTAAGGGTGCGAAAGATAATTTCTTAGACCAATCTCAGTGTGATCGATACCTCTTTTATGATGATAGTTTCAAGATCATTGTTAACCTTGTTAATTGCTCCATTGGTCTGAGAATAGTAATTTATTCTAGGAGCCTTTCTTATGTTGAGAAGTCCAGCATTGATATATTTCTTAACCTCTCCTTTGATTATGTGAGTCCATTATGGTTTGTACATGTGGTGTTTCCGTAAGATGAGTATATATTTTGTGTTGAACAACATTCAAGCATAACCAACATATCCTCATAGGACCACGCGAGCAAGTCTTTTGAATTTTCTAAATAATTCATCATCTCTTTGTGTTCCTCTAGGGATAAGTTAGTTCCAATCTGTATTTCTTGGGAATTATTTTTTGTTCCGAGGTTAATGACTTTCGTTTCCTCGATTAGAGGTCGAGCAAAACATTTATCTTCTCATTCAGGAGGGGGTTCCTTATTAGGGGAATTTATCCTTGAAGCCAGTTTATTAGTTAATTCGTTAATACGTTCGAGGTATTAAGAAATTTCTTTTATTCAATTGAATTCAGATGGGGCAACTGATGCCGTTGTAGACTTGACAAAATAACTTGACTCAAAAGGGATAAAAAGACTTGATTGCTAAATTGAAAAAAAAAACTAGACTCAAGACTTATAAAAAACTAGAGACGATTACCCACAATGGACTTGATTACAAACTGAGAACTCAGGACACTGTTTACAAGCAGTAGGATTGAGCCTTCTTCTTCAAATTCTTTTCCTTGTTCAGATTTACTTCTTCTCCCTTGGCCAAGGCTGGTGGCAAGAACCTTATTAGGGATCGTCATTCTAGTAAGAGGGGGGCTGGGAGGCTTATGATTGACTAAGCGGATGAGAAAGGCTGGGTCAAACAAGAGTTGAGTGTTGGATACTATGTTCAAAGTCTGAGGAGGTTGGTAAATGGGTAGAGGGTTGGTGGTAACATTTGGTACTCAGGGGCAAGGATAGCAACATTTTTAGTTTTCCCATTTTTTTGCTTAGTCAACTCTAAATCCATCGAAGACTGCCAGAATTTTACAAATCTCTGCAAGTTTAGATTTTAAAGCCATTTTTGACTGTTGATTTGGTACTGATGTTCGTTCTAACCAACTAGACTTATGACTCCAGCTAGGAAATGAACGCTTGAGTTTGGGCGTAATGATAAACCTGAGACCCCATCGAATGTGAATTTAATTAATTTCAGTGTTACCCCTTTGATAATATTTTAATGAATCCTAAGATTGTATCGAATTCTGTGCACCAATCCATATAACAATTCATTCATGCAATGATTATTCAGAAGGAAAATAATTTTAGTGCAGTCTTGAAAATTATTGACAGAAAATGTTTTCATTGAATAAAAACTTTCAACAAATCTGATTTAAACTATTTTTTGCAGTATATTTCAATAGTTTTCCAAGGCTCGTACAAAAATAGATTTTTTGTAAATCATTTTTTCTTCTTTTTCTTTTCTTTTGAAAAATATTTTTCTTATTTCAAAATGAGTTGGGACCCAAATTAGAAAAATGTTTGAATACCATTTTGATTTGAATGATTCGAGCCATCGTGATTGTTGGATCGAGATGAATTGGGTCATTATGGATCATTGCTACAATTAGAATAGATTATTTATTGGGTTGGTGCACCCAAAAGTTTGATAGCCTTGAGTTAAACAAAAATTTAACCATCTTGAAGGTAAAATCGAAATTTCCTAATCTCAACATTTGAAAAGTCCCTTTTAAAAAGATAACTCGGGATGATAAGTTCGAGTAGTGACCTATAGAGAGGTTTCTAAACTCTAGATTTACTATGTGAAATGCAATTTATCTGACCACCTTTGTCCAAATGTACCTAAATACCTCTCGAGCATACTCAATCAAACGGTACGTGATGACCTGGTTTGATATACTGTATAAGTATTCAAATTGATAATCTAAGACTCTAACCTAAATCTCTGAAGTTGAAAGTAACCAATTTAATCCTCAGTTGAGAGGTGGCGCATGATGCTGAGCAAAGGTACTCTTAAGTCACCTCTTGTCTAGAATAAACATTGTCTATATCCTCTTAGTACACGAGGTACAACGAGGTAGGATCTTGCTTAAGCACTAATTTTGACCAAGAAGTATAATTGGTGCAACTTAGATTAGCTTTGATACATCGTATATGTACGAGTCTAAGGTTGTAGCTTTCATAAATGGTTTAGCATCCCACAAAGGGACTGACTACGTACTAGTACTATGTTGGCAATCGAGACATGTTACTGTGTGGCTTACAATAGGACACAGGCTTAGGTCGCTCCAACCTGGGTGCATCGATATACCTTTCAGAATCACTTGATCAAACGGTATTGATGTCCAATTTTATATACCATAAAAGTACGTGATTGGAGTTGTGATTTTCATGAATGATGTCGCGTCTCACGAGGAGACCGGGTCACGCACTAGTGCCGCGTTGGCTAGAAGGGATATGCATGAGTGCAATGCAACAATATAAATGTGTTAATGGTGTGTGTAAAATAGGATGGGGTGTGCCCGAGGCATTTTTCAAATAAATGGGCCAATGGGCCAAATCAAACCATCAACATATGGATGCCATATAAATCAGATAATACAAAATCCGTCACATCAACATTATGATCAAGTAAGTACATTAAAAATATATCTATCAAGATCACAACATATTAGATGGGCAATCAATCAAGGTAGTGCACAAAGAGAACAAAAATGATCGACCAAGATAACATAGAACCTATTAATGAAACAGGTACATAAATTATTTTTTTGATCCAATCAAAGATCAATTTCGGTTGACCTAAGACAAATCGAGATTTCAACAAATATTGAATTGAGAATAGAATGAGAGTTGTGGAAATGAGGAGTAATGACCTCTTATTTTCTTTTTATAAAAAAATTGATTTTTTTCAAAGGAAAGAAATCTCCTTAGTTTTATATTTTTATTGCCATACCAATTTCTATGTTTGCAATCAAATATCAAGTACCGAAGGTGTGTTATAGATAAAAATGGGTGTGACAATAGAAAAAAAATTATTCTCTCCGTAGAGAGAGAGAGATAGGGCTGCTAGTAGTCCCTTACAACAATTGAGATAAAAAAAATTGAGAGATATTATTGGCATACCAATTGTTTACTTACAACACACCAATCCTTTTGAAAATAAATAGTTGTTTACATATAGATGGGTGTATTACAAGTAAGAGTTGGTGTGTTAATAACAACTCCCAACCAAAATTATTCTCTCCTTTATTTTGAACAAATCGATTTTAAAAACAAAAAAAAAAAAAAAACTTTTTTTATTAAAAAAAACTGAAAAAAAACACAGCCCAACAAAAAATTATTGCCACACTAACTTGTTTGCTATCAAAGAAATAATCAACAAACAAACTGATGGTGTGTTATTGATAAAAATTGGTGTGACAATAGAAAAAGAAATTTTATTCACTCCTTGGTGACAAAGAGGGCTGCGAGTAGTTCCATTTTTTTTTTTTTTTAATTTTATAAAAAAAATTTATTTTATTTTTATGTTGCTACTAGCAATACTCACAACTAAAGAAAATCCCTTTTTTGTATGTTGCTGAAATCATTACCCCATGTATGTTGCTACGTTTTTGAAAAAAAATTCAAAGGGAATTGCCACATCTTCTCCACTTTGAATGTTAGTTTTTAGATAAATCTCCCCAAAACAATCCACTATCGATCTTTTGACCAAGCTTGAACTTTTCACTAATTGCATTATCCATCATCAATCAAATTGAATAATCTACTAATCCAATAGCGTAAAAAGACAATAACTATACCCTAATCTCTAGTTAGCTTCCAACCAAATTCACATTTGAACAAATCAACAACCATCAAGGTTTGAATCACCCATTCCAATTCGACAATTCTGTGTTCGACGGATCCTTAAATCTCAAACGACCCTCAGATTCACCCAAATAAAAGAATCAAAAGAAGGAAAAAAAATCGATAAAACAACCTCGGATATCCCCACTTGGCTTGCAGTCTTTACCAAAGGCTAAAACATCAGGAAATGGTGGACAGACTACTACTAAGTTAGAAAAATCCAAGTAGGCATTGAGGTTCTTTTATCAGGGCTTGACCTCCAACATCTATCGGTGTTATGACAGGCAATGGTTATTGGTAGATGGTTGAGAACTTGACATTATGACAAAACCCAGAAAAAATCGCTTGTAAATGTTGCAATAAGCATGCGTGTAAGGCTTTCAGCAGGATAAAGAAATTCTGGCAAGGATACCACCGTATTCTGATCCAATGAACCATGTTCCATAAAGTCAAAGCGGTTTAGGTAGAATTTCTCGCAAGACGATGAGCAAACAAAGTTCAAATCTTTCTTTGAACCGAAACCATCATCACCTTGGCTAACCTTTTCTACAGAATTCAACGACAAACCCTTTGAAAATGGGCACATGTTCCCAGAAAGTAATCTTCAGCTGTGCAAAATCGAAAAAAAAAAATAACCACGATTTTATTTTGGATTTGTTACAGTAGAAGGGGTTTTCATTTTCAAGGGGGCAACATCAGGGTGAATGAAGATGAGAGAGAGAGATGCTTACGGGTTTAGAGAAAGAGAGAGAGAGACGCATAAAAAATAGATGAGAAGAAATTAAAAAAAAAATGTTTTTACTAACAGCACCCTACATTCTTAATAAAAAGGTTTTATTTGTTTGTTGCAAATGGCACACCTTCTTCCTTTTGTTTTTTTTTTTTTTTTAAATTAAAAAAAAATTATTGACAAAAGACAGACCCACGCACCCCCAAAAAAATATTCCAAAAGTTTTTACGGCTTAACAAACATCATTCCATCCTCAATTCATTAACCCTTGAAATCTTGAATTATTTAGGATCATCACATGCGACCTCCATTGAATAAAATTCCAAAATACAATACCCAAAATCCAATCAAATGATCCATAATCGAGTCAAAAGAACAAAAATAATAAAGTATACAAAAAAAGAATGAATAAATGAATAAATAAAAAATAAATAAAAAATAAGTAAAAAAACAATTAGGTCAATCTTGCAATGCACCAATATTTGAGATTTTTCAAGTTTGATCCTCAAATTGTCCCCGGCGGAGTTGCCACTAAAAGCTCCCTCAATCCACATGGGCGGATTCATTTTTTGGTGTTTAGGAGTCGTCACCTAGTTTTACGGTCTAGGAACTGAATCATGACTCTAAATAGATAAATAATACTAATATACAAAAAAAACTATGGGTTCGAAAATCACGTTATTGGATTGGAAGGTGTTAGGCACCAATCCTGCCCGACAAATGTCAATATCTACTTTTCCCAAAAATTACATTGCTAAAATGACTTAAAAAAATATTCTAATTTACTTGGGTGATTGCGATGATTGATCTTCTCAGAATCTGACAAAGAACGTTCCTCGTGTAAGTCTTCCTGTTTTTTCTCCGTTACTAGATCCGCTTCTGATCTTCAAGATGAGGGATATCTCCTAGATCTGACAATTTTCTAATTTTTCTGGGTGTTTTTTGAGGATTTCTAGGTGTTATTTAAGTAAAAAGTGGGATTTCCATGTTAGGTAGGGACATGGGGCTTCAGAATTAGGGTTTTGGGAAGGCTAGGAAGAGTTTTTGGCCTCCCTTTCCTAGGGTTTTTCTTGACCTGTGAAATTAGGTCATGGAGGCTCCTTTTTATAGAGTTTTTTAGTTTGACTAGGTCTCTTTAATATAAGGTTAATTAGGGTTTCAATTCTTATGTACTATGAATATTTTTAAGTTTTTTAGAAAACCCCCTGATTATATTTTTAATTCTTTGGGACCCCAGATGGAGGGGTCTTTTATAAATATCAGGTAGGCCCCACTTGAATAAATAGTCCACCACTTAAAATTCAGCCTGTGAGCTTAATTAATTGGTTTTACTTGTTAAAAATTTTAATTTAATTTATTAAGATTTCACTTTACGTTAATTAATGTTTTAATTATTAATTTCAGATTTTTTATTTTTAGGGTTGGAAATTATCGTTTTGCCCTCAAAGAGGACTTTTGCATTGAGAGATCATTTTTCGACGTTTTGGGATGTTTTGAAATCAGTTTTTCGTAAAGAATTCAATGCGAGTATCAGTTTGTGTCGCTTATGGGTTCTTGGCGTGAAATGGTCGTGAACCCTATGAGGGGTATTTTTATAATTTTGTCGAATTTGGTAAGAACTGGCGTAACATTTTATTTGATTTTAATTTATTATTTTATGTGTTCGAAAGGATTTTGCTAAGCATAATGTAGGCTCTAAGGATGTTTTGATGTCAGGGGCATTTTGGTAATTTGGTCATTTTTTAGTGATTTTTCTTATAAAGCTTTTTTTTGTCTCAAAATTATGATTTATATGTTTTTGGGTCATATTTTCCTAGCATAGCATGGTTTCTAAAGTTTTGCTTGTTTGAGATACCCCATCCAAATTTCTGAAACATATCTAGTAACAATAAAAAATATTGAAATATTATTCCATCATTGGGAACCGTCATAATCGGGTTAACGTGTTGATTAATTGGGCGAGTTCTAAAATGGGGTGTCTACAGGTACTACATTTCCTAAATGAATTTGGCCTCCAATAATTTTGTCTTTTCCTCGTTAATAGTGCCTCAGCCTCATTATTAACCTTTGAGGTTTTTATTGCATAGGTCGGGACCTAGGATCTACGTGTAAGTGATGACTCATGATCTACGGATCTAGACTAGGCATATCTCCCAATGATCATGCGAAGATACTTATTTCTTCTTAAGAACTCTACCATCTTTATTTTTTCTTCCTCTTCCATACCCGACCCTACAAAGGTCTGATTTATGCCTTCTTCGCCTAAGTTGACCTCCTCTACGTGTTCTATCGTTGACACCCATTCTACCAATGGCTCCATTAGTAAATGTTATTGATCCTCAACCTTAGGTGGGTCGACTTTCACTTCTCAACTCGATTATGGTGTTTCTTCTTCCTTCCACCTTTATTGCATTGGTGAAGCAATTTTGAGCTACTACCTCGTCACTCCTAATATCTATATGCTCCTCATTGGTTGAGAAACATACGACTTTATGATATATTAAAGGCACAATGTTCATTGAATGTATCCACATCTTCCCCAATATGACGTTATACGCTGAACTAGCCTCTATTACCACAATCCTGATCATTACCACCTTTGACCCTATTGTTACGAGTAGGGTGATTTCCCCAGTAAGGGCTATAGGGCTTCCATTGAACCTATACACACTGACCTCCGCCAACTCAAGTCCTCCGAGCATTCCCATCTACTCGGTTTTCGAGAAAAATAAAATGTTCACTACACTTCCTACGTCAATAAGGATCATCTTCAAATCAATTGTCCCTATAAGAATATGATGAGCACATCGTAGTGTGGATTGGTTACCTTTTCAAGTCCTCTTGAGTAAATACTATTACTTTACTTTCCCAGATTCAATCAGGTATCCGAGCTATGGTTGTCCGCTTTATAACTTGATAAACCTCCTTCTCGTGTTGTGAATTCTTGACCTTAGTGCATTGCAAGATTCCTACCACCTTATATGAACCAAATTTCTTGATGATCGTGTTGACGATTCTCCAAAATATATCTTCTTACACTGGTGGTCCCTTTGTAGGTGAGGATCTCATCTTTTGGACTCCTCAATTGCCACCATCACATACTTTTTGAGCTTTTCTTGGTATATCATGTCTTGAATGCCTTATTTCAGTATCCAACAATTGTCAATTGGATGATCCTCTGCCTTATGGTACTCACAATACAGCTTTCTTGGTCTACCTTGGTAATTTGGTGTTGGCATGAGGCTCAGATCATTTTTTATATGCTTCAATATTTTAAAGGGTCTCTCTGTTAGGGGCATCGGGATCCTTCTTGAATTCCATGAACTCCAACTAATATCCTCCCCTGCTCTCTTCGTACCTAACCCCTTTCTTTTCCTCTTTTTCTTTGCTTCAGTTTCAATTTTGGTTGGTGTAATAGTATGCACCGTTGGTCTTGCCTTTTGAGCTCCAAGGTGACGTATTTTTTTTTGTCATAACATATAGATTTTCCAACCTTTCTAGTGGGTTGGTGATCAGCTCCTCATGCAACCTTTTTCTTGGTATGACTACATTAACATAGGCTTGAATAACCATGTCATCGTCAATAACATCTGAGTGTAGAACCGAGCTATGAAAGCGTTCATGCTCTCCCTTCTTCCTATCTTAAATTGAACAACATGTTGACCTTGATCTTCTTGTGTCTGTTGTGAATATACTGAGCCACGAAAAGCTCCTCCAACTGTTGAAAGTTTTCAGTTGAGCCTTATGGCCGACCATGGAGCCAAGTGATAGCTCCTAACCTCAAAGTGGATGGAAATATTTTGCAAGTGAGAGCACCATTACTGATAAATAAGCATCAGGTTCTTGTAGCGCATGCCATGCTCTAAACGGTCCTTAGTTCCATTGAAAGAATCAAATTTGGGAACATGAAACTTTCTTGATGGCTCAGATTCTAGATTTCGTTTGTGAACAGTGATATTTTCAGATCCCTGACAATCGAATAAGCAAGGTGTCCTACTTGCCCTATCTAATCGCAACATCTGGGTGGTATATTCTACCCTTGGTTAGCTTGATTCCTTTCTAATTGAACCTCAGTGTCATGGTTTCCAATTCAGTATCTGGCATCATCGTCATTTCCCCCTCTGGTCTCTTATCCCTCTACTATCTGTTGTCATAGTTGCTTATTCTCCCTCCTGAGGGATCGTATCTCCTTTGATTATTGCTTTATACTTTATTGTAATTTTATTCTTACTTGTGCCAACAAGGTTCAGATGTCCTCTACAAGGTTCTAGTTCCTTGTGCTCCCTAGGTATAAGAGCATGACCCTCTACAATAGCCCCTATTACTGTACCTTCCGTGTTGTAATTCCTACAACTTTTCCTATCTCATCTACTTCAGCTCGTATTACACCCTTTCGATCATTATTATTTGTGTTTTCCATGTGTACGTTGGGTTTTTTTTGTTAATTTCCCATGGACGACACCAATTGTAGAGGTTTTTTTGTGATCACTTCAAGATCTACCTTTTCTCGATCTATCGATTAAAAACTCCTCAAGATCTGTAACACCCCAGATTTTCAACTCATATCTCGAGGAAATTAAATGGTGAGATTTGAAAAAAAAATTTGAAGGAGAGATTTAGAGTAAAATACTCAAATATTGTTATGATTAATTTCGAGGAAAACTGACTTCTCTATTAGATTCAAAAGGATCGAAATATATACATTAGCCTGTAAGTAAGTTCGAATTCGAGTTCGGGTGAAAAAGTTAACAAATCCTCGAATTTCGCGTTAAGTGGGACCCCAAAATAGTAGAATTTCGTTAGAGCGAGAATCAGGAAGATTCGACCACACCATTAGGATCGTAACAAAAAATTATTCAAAATGGTATACTCGTTCGTCATTTTTCGAGTCCGGATAGTTAAGTTACGATCGAAACTAGAAATGAGGGGAAAATTACAAGTATGCCATCAACTTTCTTATAAAAGAAAGTAAACTTTCTTTTATTCTCATTTGCTCCCTTTTCTCTAAAAGACCCAAAACTCAGATTTTTCCAAAATCTAAGGCTCTCCACTCTTTTCACCTCAAGATCCGTTAAGAACGAAGGACCGTTGAACTTCAACAAAGAAAATAAAGTTGTCGGCTACGACGATAGCTACAACCTCACCCTCCTTGTTAACCCATTGTCATTTATTTCCCCCATTCTCCATCAAAACCCAGCTATGTGGTTCGAGTGAATCTTAACACATCTTCACTGAAGATTCCATCGAGTGAGAGTTAGGTCCACCCTTCATTGTGGAAGCAAAGGAGAGTATCGTCGTCAAAAGGGTTGCAAACCCTCGCTCACTTTGCATCAAACTCAGCTCAACACCAACTCTTTCACCACCAACCTTGATCATTGTGCGAATTTATCACCTTTGGCGTCCACAAACAAGTAGGGGACTTTCAATTCCTATTGGTAACTTTAGATTTCTAAAAATATACATTTAGGTTATTTTAACAAAAATTATTGTTTACTTTGAATCGTAGAAATCTTTGTTTGAATTAAAATTTCATGCTAGAAATAAGGATTTGTTGTGTTTAATCTATGTTTTAAATGTTGAATTCGTGGCTGGATTGAGGGATTTGAAAAATGAAATGAAAATCCAAAGAAGGGATCGAAAAACCCCAAAAATCGTGAGTGAGGTTCAGGCTGTAGGCGGGAAGGGTCGGTGCCACCGGCACCTATCGAAGGCATTCTGTCGGTCCCACTTACAGAATGGAGCTTCTGCCACCGAGGAAATCAAGAAGCCGCCAAAAATTTTGTTCGGTCGGCAGATGCCGTCGGTCCCATCGACACCTGCCGATGAGTATTCTGTCGGTTCCACCGACAAAACTATGGTTCTGCCACCGACTGAAACAGTTTTCTTCAGAACTGTGTTCTAACTTTTGCCTTGACTTCCCCATTGCCTATACACTATTTCTCACCCTTTATTTCATTAAAAACATTTTCTATTTACTTTAATTTCTTTAATGAAATTAAGATTTCAACCCCCCATTTCGGAACAATGGAAATGATTTTAAGATCTAAATCTCAAAGGATCAAAATCCGAATTTTAGTTTCAAGAACAAAACGTAATTTTCGACGTTTTCGACAAATTTTCAAAATGTAATAACTTTCGCATTACTTTCAATTAGATTACAAAAACTATATAGTGTCGAATCTCGTGATCGAGACTTTCATTTCGAAAAACCCATTTTCAATTTCGAGAATTTTGAAAAATTGAGTTTCCGACACTTAGCCAAATTTTCACCAGCTTTTACCATTTTGGCCAGCTTAGGTACCGTGCTTCAGGGGACCTCCTTTTTGAAGAAATCTTGATGATTTTCAATTGAAAATTCAAAAATGACTTTGAAAGATTGAAAATGAATGATTTGATTCGAAAAGAAGAAAAGTGGAGGTACCGAAAGAATGGGGTAAGGGATGAAATAGTAAAATGTCAGAATCACACCCGAGGGGTGATGTCTGCCTTTTACATTGTATGTTAGGTGTAGGTTGGTGAAAGGATATCCAGGTTATTAATAAAAGGGTTGCAAGTTTATTTCTGATTATGTTAGCGCTTGCGCTGAGTACTGTTATTTATTTTTAGGCCGGGTGGCCACGGTTGCATGGTAGGAACTGGATATCCATTGTTCTGTTAATTTCTCTTTTGTTTTAAATGAAAAATAAAATATACATATGTAGCTATTTTGTGAGCTGTTAAAGGGTCTGTGAATGTCTGAAGGGATAGTGCGTCACATCATCCAGAGGGGTGCACTATCCTGGGATGTACGGTAAGGACCACCAAGCTCATACGTGGTATGGGACGCGTATGAGAGTGGAGTCACAACTTGAATCCGGGTCCATTCCTTTCTTATCTTTACCAGTAAACGTGTATTGTAAAGGTGGTCGTATACGAGTGGAGTGTCATTTGGGAATCACATGCACGCCTGATAGGCATAGACGAAGATGATTAGTCAGTGATCACTAACAATCTAGTAGTAGTCGAACGTTTTGACACATCAAAAAGAGACCCATTGCTTACTGTCAAGTCAAACGGCCAGCCTGAGCCGGATAAATGGTTCCGTAAGCGTGGTAAACAACGACCAGCCACAAAATCAGGAACTACAATGTTATTGAGGAATATCATGTCCCGACTAGGAGCGATCCAGTCGTGAATCCCAACTCTTTAATTCCAATACTCCACCACTTGTATTATGTATCTGTTGGTATATTTTGAATTATAAACTAAAAAGCATGTCTATTATTTCAATGTTGTCAACAATTGTATTTGCATAAAATGGAAAATGTATAATGAGTATGGATGATTGATGTTATGTGAAACTTTAAAACTGTTTAGTTGCTCATCCCTGGCTATATGTACCAGTTGATCGTATTTTATTCTATAAAAAACCTTGCATGTGTTAAAATGTTCAGTATGCTTTATTCGATCATGTTTAGGGAAGGTTATTAGTGGGAATTGCTTGTGAACCTACTGGGTAACCATTGTTACTCACCCTTTCCTTCCTATTTTTTTTAGCTTCAGCATTTGTAGTTACGGAGGCAGGCGCAGAGTCGGTAAGTGAGGAGTACCTGGTCGATCAGATCGACGTCCAGAATTTGTTGCCCGATGAGTACTAGGGCCATACCCTTTTTGTGTAGTCAGTTTCGTCTAGTTGTATACATATTTTGAAGTTGAGTGTTAGGGTTGTGTTAGAGTGAGGTTAATTTTTGTAAGCATGTATATCACTAAACTTCCGTATTCTGATCTACTTACATGTTAGATGTAATTAGTCTTCCGTTGTTATTCCTGTATTTACATCTTTATATACAAGTTTTGTTATAACTTTGTTTATTAGGTGTTGTGTTTCGTTGAACGCTAACTTATACAGAGGAGCCCATGTCGAAATTTCGAGGTGCCACCTAGTGCCTCGAGGTGGCCTTGGGATTTGTGTTGGCGTTTGACGGGGAGCCACAAGATCTTTCCTGTTCCATATTCCACAAAGCTTCTGATGCCTTAGTTAGATTCTGACAAAATTCAACAAAGGTTTGTGTAAACAAAATTGCATACCTTAGATATAGGGGTCCTCCTCTATTTAAAGATAGGGAATTGTTATTTTGCAAGTTTCCTACCTTTTCTCCTTCTATTTTGGGACAAAAGTTGTATGAGATTCTTCTTCCAAGAGTCCTTTCTAATTCAATTGCTCAAATCCTGAAATCCCAGGAATTAGAACACTTTCCTTTTATGGAACCCTGTTCCCCCGATCTTCATTCAAACCTATCCTCTCGGTGATCTACTCGAGAAACTCAAATAAGCAGTCAGAAGAATGCTCTCTTAGTGAATTCTTCCATTCCTCGGTGACACATGTCGTTATCTCACAAGTTGAAGAATTTATCCCCCCATAAGGATCAATCTTGGCATATCCTTGGACCATGAAAACATTTTTTTATTGTTATTTAAAAACTCGATTTATTCTGTCTTCTCAACTTAGATATATTGATTTGATGTAGGCCACTAAGGGCTCTTACCCATCTCCAATGTCCATGGGCATGATTGGCTTGGCCATGGGAAACTCTCCCACTCTTCAACTTGAATCTAACATGTTGATAAGTCAACGTATGATTATTATTCCTTGAATAAGGGAAATTGTACATCTTTCTAAGAGCTTTTACCAAGGTCCTTTTTCCAGAATAGCTTTACTACAATGCCAAGCTACTACTTTCTCCCCACAATTACCTTAATGTCATTAGGAGGTAGGAATTAGTTAAGTTGATGATATAATTGAAATTCTCAATGCGATGATAGTTGAATCTGATTACTATAACTTACTTACTTGGTGAATTAATTCAATCACACAAAATCATGAAACCACCACACGAGATTTTTATGTGGAAAAGCTAATCGGGAAAACCATAGGACCTAATCTATCCAATCCAATTAACCACAATCAAAACGAGATTACAAAAGTTACCATTCTCAAGTCCGACTGACTAACTATGATTCCACAATCTATCAATGCATTTATTTCAAAATCCTTTTCTATTTCAATGATTCGAATTCACGAATCATAACTATAGCACAGAAACCAATTTAATACCCATTAGATCAATAGTAACATTCATTTCCCTAAGCAAGACTAATCGAAAAAAAGAATGTGGTTGATTAGTTCGATTCTTCAAACAAACATGATATTAAAGGTGTTTTGCATGTGTGAGGAAGTTCTAGAATTTTGAAGATAGTATAGAGAACTTTCATTCTCTACATTCTCTCTTAGAAAACCTAGAAGTTGAAAAATACAATTTATATCCAAGTTTTTAAAGAAGAAAAAGTCGATACCTAATCCATCAGTGTTATATGATTTCATTGACCAAAAATCAACTCTAGATCGATGGACTGCATAAATTTGAACTTCTTATTTTTTGTAGATTAGAACAAATCTCATCTCTTAAACATGTCTATCCACATAATGTAAATGGGTTTCTTAGCCACTTATAAACCAAGATTGATGTGATGGATACATCAAAATTTTGATCAACCATCATCTTCAATCTTCCCATGAATTGAAAGAGACAGATTTTTGGAAACAAAAATTAGCCCACACAACTATTCCTAACAAAACTGAGGGCATTGCCTTTACCTATTGGATTCATGCGCACCCAAGGATGAAGTTATAGGGAGATGGGGCATCCATTATCACAAACTTCATCATCACTATGATCTATCAAACCGTAACATAAGGTGTGATCTCCCCAAATGTTCACGTGAGCTCCCTATTGAATCCAACTGAGGGGAACTTTGTGACTCAATAAAGTTCTTAAAATTCATTATCTAGAATGCCTTGGCAAAAAGGATGTCAATTGATTTTTCAGAGTCAATAAAGACTCAATGGTCTTCATAGTTCCCCAATATAATATAAAAGCAAAAACTTGCACTACTTGGGATTTGCACTGATTGCTTGAGATTGAGTTGAGAAATTGGTGAAATTTGAAAAATATATCCTACAATTTCGAAATAACATGTAGTATGTAAAAGAAAAGAGATTTAGTAGAGTATAAGTTAGGAGGTGGGTTGATGTAAGATGTGAGAAAGAATAATTTTGTGACTATTTTGTATTAATAGTAACTTAATGAAATTGTAAGAAAATAGATGAAGGTAAGATAGCAATATTATGCTTATGAGTTGAAATTCAAAAAAGATAGTTGTGAGATTTATAAAGGTTAATTGTGGTAATATTAGTATTGGATGATAAGTGAAAATATGTGGGATTTGGGTAAGATAAGTTACATGAATAAGGTTTAATTGATAGTACAATGATATTTAAGTAGTAATTAGTCAATACTGTGAATTTAGAAGTAGAGAAAGAAAGTGTGTGGCTTGCAACTATGAGACCATTTGAGGTAGTTGAATGGATAGAGCCAGTGGTTTACAAATTGATTCTACCACCGCAACTCGAATAGATTCACGACGTGTTCCACGTATCCATGTTGAAGAAGTACTTGCCATACCCTTCACACATGCTTAATTTGTGAGATAATTTATTTTATGAGTTTAAAAGATGTGATGTGGAATTTATCTTCTTGATTAAAAGTTTAAAGCATAAGATTTATGACAAGAATTTTGAGAAAATATCACGATAAGTAAAATATGCAATGAGAGGTAGAGATATTGAATTTCGATATGAATATCAACAATAAGGACTACTTGAAGAATAGGATATGACATTGAAATTTCAAGGAAGAAATTTTTATTGAGGGGAGTTTTTGATTCGTATCTCAAGAAAAAATAAATAATGAAATTTTGAGAAAATTCTAAAAGTGGGACTTAGGGTAAAACTTTAGATTTTTTTCTGATCATTATTAATGAAATATGACCTAACCATTGGATACAAAATGGCCAGAAATTATACTTTAGCCTATAAGCACACTCAAATGCGAGTTTGAATGAAAAAATTGAAAAAATCTTCAATTTTTGAGTCGGACCAAGTTAAAAAAAAATGAATTTTTACTAGAGTAAGAATTTTAAAATTTTGATGACACTATTGGATCCGCAACAAAAAGTTACAAAAAATAGAGTATTTACTTGTCATTTTTTAGGCCTAAAAAGTCTAGTTGTCATAAAAAATGAAAACAATGTCAATTTTATGGTCCCCTCGGGTCGAAAAAGTTAATTTTTGTTAAAGACAGAATTTGTAGAATTTGACCATACCATTAAATCTGAAACAAAAAAAATTATATAAAATAAAGTATTCACTCATCACTTTTGGAGTCTGACGGTCGAGTTATCGTTAAATGAAACAACATAAAAAATATCGATTTCGTCCTACAACTTATATAAATAATTTTTTTTATGAAATTCACTATTCACTTTCTCTTTAACCGATAAAAAACCAGCAACATGCATTTGAGTTTTAGAATGTTGATTTTTAATGATTTATTATCGTTGATACGTTGAAAATAGGATGTTGTTGATGTCTGACGAAGAAATGAAAAATGTCCGCAGCATCGAACTCGACAAACGCCGCCTATTATTTTTTATTGTTCTCATCTATTCCGTTGAATTTCGTTAAAAAATAACTGGAAACATAACGGGAATTTTGAACCTTTGACCTTAGATTTCATATTCTTCGAGCTTAAACCGTCTTCTATCGTAGAAGGTATAAATGACGATGTCATCAAAATCTTTGAAACCACCATGTCCAATTAAAAAGCAGCCACTTCGACGTTAGATCTGCCTCGATTTTCATGTTCATCAACTCGATTTCTGTACACGTGCTTCACTTCTATTGCACAAAAATTAGTAAGGGACTCTCAATTTCTATTAGTAATCATAGATTTGAAAATTGCATTTAGGATTTCAAACGAAATTTGTAATGTGTTTAAAAAAAATATAGAATTCTTTTGATTATTTAAAATTCACGTCAAATCTTCAAGTTTGATAGATTTAATTTTTTTGTAATAAATTATACATGGGTAGGACATTTCATCGGGTTAGTTCTACTAGTTGGGTCTTGTGAATGTTCAAACCTTGTTTTGATCCAAATTTTGTAATTTTTCAATTTAATTGATAAAAATGAATTTCAAAGTTTGAAAAATATTTTAATATTCAATGAACTCATATTGAGTTGATGAATATTGAAAAATTAATAATGTGTTTGAAAAATTGAAAACTACAAAAATAAAAATAAAAATAAAAATGGGGTGAAATGGTAAAATGGTAAAATGTTAGAATCATACTCGAGGGGTGATGTTTGCATTTTACATTGTGATGCTATGTGTGGATTGATGAACGAATATCTAGAGTTAATTTACTTTAAGTTGTCATGAGGTGACGTGCATGTTTATTTACTTTTCTGTACAGTTATTTATTTTAAGCCGCGTGACCACAGTTGTATGGTAGGAAACTAGATATCCATTCTCAATTCTGTAATATTAATTTTTTATTTATTTTCAAAAAAAAGAAATGATATGTATATATATATGTAGTTATTTTGTGAATTATTAAAGAGCTTTTGAATACATGAAAGGATAGTCTGTCATATCATCCGAAGTAATACACTATCCTGGGATGTATGATAGGGACATCTAAACTCATATGTGGTATGGGACGTTTATGAGAGTGGAGCCATAACTTGAATCCAGGTTTATTAGTCTTTATTTTTACTAGTAAACTTGTAATGTAAATGTGGTCATATACTAATGGGATTGCATATTTAGAAATCACATGTACGCCTGATAGGCATAGATAAAGCTGATTACTTAGTGATCATTAACAATCCATAATAATCGAACATTTTTACACATCGAAAAAAACCCATTGCTTACGGTCATATTAAACGGTTAGCTTGAGCTGGATAAATGGTCTCGCAAGTGTGGCAAACAGTGACTAGCCACAAAATCAACAACTAATACTTTATTATGAAACATCATGTCCTGATTGGGAGTAATCCAGTCGTGAATCTCAACTCTCTAATTCCACTACTCCACCATTGTGTATTATGTATCTGTTGCCTTATTTTGATATATAAAATGAAATACATGTTTAATATTTTCTATTTGGTCAATTAAATTTGTATAAAAATAAAATATTATTGTAAGTACTGTTGATTGATGTAAATTTAAATTTTAAAATGTTTAGTTACTCATCCCTAGCTATATGCACCAGTTAATCGTAGTTTATTCTATAAAATATTGTATATGTTAAAATGATTCAGTATGTTTATTCATTCATGTTAGGAGATGTTATTGACATAAATTGTTTACTTTCCTACTAAATAATCATGGTTACTTACCTTTTTCTTCTCTATTTTTTTTAGTTTCAGAGTCGGAGCTTGAGGAGGTAGGTGTAGAGCATGAGTGAGGATTATCTTATAAATCAGATAGATGACCAGAGTCCTTTTAATGGTAAGCACTGGGCTATATTGTGGTGCCCCACCAAACGCTAACACAAAGTCCTATGTCAGATCTCGAGGCACAAGGTGATGCCTTAAAATTTCTACATGGTCTCCTCTGTTTATGTTAGCATTCCAAGGCGTTCAACCTGCACTTGATAAGTGACATACAATCCTGCATATATACATACAAAAATATAATACTAGCGGAAGCCTATATATATCTAATAATGTACTATAGATTAGAGTGCGGAAGAAGAAATTTATATATGAGATTATACAAAAATTTCTCACTCTAACAAAAGTCCTATTGCTAAAAATAAAATCTAGAATACTCTTGGACAAATCGACACCATTAGGGGTTATAACCCCAATACTCACCAAGTGACGGACTCTAGCTGTCTATCTGACTCATCAGATGATTCTCACTCATTTTCTACACCTGTCTTGTTAAGCTTTGGATCTAAAACTAAAAAAATAAAAAAGGAAAAAGTGAGTAACAATGGTTACCTAGTAAGTAAGAAAATAATTTATGCCATTAACATCTTCTAACATGAACGAATAAGCAGACTAAATCATTTTAACATATGTAAAGTTTTACAAAAAAAACTACGATTAACTGGTACATATATCTAGGGATCAGTAACTAAACATTTTAAAACTAACATTACAGCATCAGTAGTACTGACAATAATATTTTCTTTTTATAAAATTTTTATTGATCAAACTGAAACATTAAACATGCATTTCATTTTATATATCAAAATAAAATAATAGATACATAATACACAATGGTGGAGTAGTGGAATTAGAGAGTTGAGATTCACGACTGGATCGTTCCCAGTCGGGACATGGTGTTTCATAATAGAGTATAAGTTCTTGATTTTGTGGCTGGTCATTGTTTACTACACTTGCGGGACCATTTATCCGGCTCAGGCTAATCGTTTGACTTGACCATAAACAATGGGTCTCTTTTCGATGTGTCAGAACGTTCGACTACTATAGATTGTTAGTGATCACTGACGAATCATCTTCGTTTATGCCTATCAAGCGTGCATGTGATTCTCAAATATACAAACCATTCATATACGACCACCTTTACATTACAAGTTCACTGGTAAAGATAGAGACGAATAAATTTGGATTTCAGTTGTGATTCCACTTTCATACGCGTCCCATACCACGTATGAACTTGGTAGTCCCTACCGTACATCCCAGGATAGTACACCACTCCGGATGATATGACGCACTATCCCTTCAAGCATTCACAATTCTTTAACAGTTCACAAAATAGCTACATATATATATATAATATATATATATATATATATAATATATATATATATATATATATATATATATATATATATATATATATATATATATTATTTTCATTTGAAAATAAAAGAGAAATTAACAATACATGGTTGATAATAGATATTCAGGTTCCTACCATGCAATTGTTGCCATCCGGCATAAAATAAATAACATAACGAAAAAGTAAACAGCGCATCGCGCTAACATAAAGTAAATAAACATACAACCAGTAACATTATCTATTCACCAACCTACACACAACACAATACTATAAAATACAAATATCACTTATCGGGTGTGACTTTGACATTTTACCGTTTTATACCTTTTTTTTCTTTTTTTGATTTTTACAATTTTCAATCTCTGAAACAAAATATGCACTTTCTGACATTCATCAACTCAATATGAGTTCATTGAATATTAAATCATTTTTCTAACTATTAAATTCATTTTTCATCAATAACATCGAAAAATTTCAAAACTTAGATCAAAACGGGGTCCGAACAGAGCATGGGACGCAACTGACGAAAATAACCCAATGAAATATCCTACCTTCGTATAATTTGTTATAAAATATAATTAAATATATCAAATATATAAGTTTTTGCGTGAATTTGAAATAATCAATTGAATTCTATTTTTTTGGAAACACATCACAAATTTTTAATAAAATTTTAAATACAATTTTCACAATCTATGATTATTAATAGAAATTGATAGTTTCTTACGATCTCTAGGCGATGAAATTGAAGCACGTGCGGGAAAATCGAGGGAATTGACACGAAAATCAAGATGGTTTGAAATTCAAGATGACTGATTTTTGAATCTAACCTGGTGGTTTTGAAGATCTCGATGCCGTCGTCTTTTTTCCCTTTTGCGGCAGAGGACGGTTTGATTTCAAAATGGATGAAATCCGATGTCGAAGTTTCGAAACCCTTGTATATTAATACGGTTAATTTTTGACGATACGGGGTGAAAAAGAAAGTGAAATGAAAGGATCTTGGGTGGGTTTCATAGATGTCGAGGCTACGGACCTTTTTCCCGTATGCGTCGGTCGTCGAAAGTAGACCATTCGTAGTGAATCTGGAATTGAAGATCGGTTAAAAAAAATATTTCGTTTAAAAGTCGCGGCTTTGGACAGGTTGGGGAAGACGATGATTAAAAAAATAAAAATAAAAATAAATTTATTTATGTAAACTTTGGGACGAAATTGATATTTTGCCTATTGTTTCGATCAATGATAACTTGACCATCTGGACTCTAAAAGTGATGAATAAATACTCTATTTCATTTAATTTTTTATCCCGGATATAATTGTATGGTTAATTTCTATAAATTCTATCTTTAACAAAAATTTACATTTTTTACCCAATGTGACCCTAAAATTGACGTCGTTTTCATTTTTGACGATAATTTGACTTTTTGGACTCCAAAAATGACAAGTAAATAGTTCATATTCAATAATTTTTCGTTACGAACCCAATGATATAATTGAATCTTAATAATTCTTGCCATAGCAAAAAGTCATTATTTTAGCCTGGTTCGACTTGGTAATCAAGTATTTTGTAACTTTTATCTTCGTACACTCATTTGAGCGTGCTTACAAGTTAAAATATGCTTTTCGATCATTTTGAATTCAATGGTAAGGTCAGATTTCCTTAAAAATGATCAGAAACCTTATAAAGTTTTACCCCTAAGTCCCATTTTAATATTTTCTCAAAATTCCACCATTTATTTTCTCGAGATATGAATTGAAAACTTGGGATTTTACATTCTCCCCCCCTCAAAAAAAATTTCATCTTTAGAATTAAATCATACCTTATCGAGCTTTGTCGCGATTCCACTAACACGACATGTATAATAAACAACACCTATTTTCGATTACCATCTATTCTTAGTCCCAAGCCAATCTCATTTATAACTCATAAACTTATGTCTCCCATATTCCGTCAACCAACACATTCATTAATTAATCACTCTAATTCAAACTCATACTCCAACTAATCCATTATTTGTATAATCCCAAGATAACAATCAATTCACCTTGTATCACTTCCCCACCAATGTCTATCAATAACAATCCTTTCACATCTTCTCTATTCTTTATCTTTATTTTTCTTATCAATTACACAGTCTATTATGTTTTACTCATACTTGCTATGAATATTATTCCTCAATGCATAGTCTTATCGCAAACACACCACTATCTTTATATTCAATTCAATATTACATTTTCTACTTATTGTGATATTTCCTCAAAACCTCTGTCATAACCTTTATAATTTAAAATCTTACTCGAAATCCTACATCCCATCAACTCTAATTCGAGATATATATGTACTTCCCGTTCTACCTTACATCAATCATCCTACCCTTCTCCTTTAAACACATCCAATAAATTATCTTGCAAATTAACCACGTCTGAAGGGTCTAGCAAATACTTCTTCAACATGGACACATGGAACACATTGAAGGCTTGCTTGAGTTACGGTGGTAGAATCATTCTGCAAGACACACTTTTTTACTCTACTCCCAAAATTACAACTTCTACTAATTATTATTTAAATATCATTGTAATATCGATTAAATCTTATTCATTTAACTTTATCTTACCCACATCACACATATTTTCACTTGCTGTATAATCACATCACTAACCTTACAAATCGCACTCGTCTTCTCACATTTTACAACTATTCTAACACCTATGTTTTGCAGGTTCCTAAATGAATTTCTAAAAATCTCATTCTTTCTTTGCAAGGCCTCCCAATAAAATAGATAATTTCATTACTCGACTCGTGTCAATAGTTTCTAGCTTTAGCAAGTGTGCAAACTCTCAGCAGAATTATATGATCTAGAGGAACCAGCATTGAATAAAACTCCACTTTTTAATATTATAATTAAAAATTGTACCTTCCAAAATTTCATCGGAGATAAGTACTTTTTCCTAGGTCACAACCCTTGCTCGCTACTGTAATAGAGGACACTCTCTCCTAATATGTCCCACCTGACCACATGCGTAACATGTCAACCATCCCGTCTTCATAGATCTCCGTGAAGTGGGTAGTTGGTGGATTGGAGTTTGTAGGCTCTGAACCTGCCTTGTTGGTTCCTTTGGCCCTGTTGGCATCATTGGAGCTCCAGCTGCCCTCAGTGATGGGGGAACCCTACAACTTTATAGTGGAGGAGTTATATATTGTGGATATACACAGATCCGGAGGAGATTGGCCTCGAATACATCGGCTTCTTGGTTGGATCTGATTTAGGAGGAAAAGTCTAAGGTCGACTAATTTGCCCCCTATAGGTCTGTAACTTCATCTCCCCTCGCTCTACCCTCTAAGCTCGATTCATTGTATCTCTATAATTGGTAGTCTCTGATTGACCTTCTTTTTAATCATCAATAAACCCTATAGAAGATTGTAGTAAAGTGATTTGTAGGGTATCATTATTGGTCGGGGATTCCGGGTACTCCTATTCTAAAGAGTCATAACAAATTTTAGTTAGTTTAATTAACAAGTTGGAAACAAACATATTACACAAATTTAAGGGGTTTCCATTTTGGCGATTCGGATTAAAAAAATAAAAATAAAAAGAAATAAATAATAAAAATAAAAATTAAAATTAAAGAAATAAATATTTACAATTGATCATCTTCTCTCACAATTCAGAAAATCAAATTCATTAACTGACTAATCAAATTGCTTCAACATAGACAACGAATTTCATACCTTAATTACATATCCGAATTGAATCAAAGTGCAAGCCTAAAGAGATCATGCATTTTATAAATTCCTTCTTTGATAAATCCTAGGATTTTGAAAAAGTCCATCACCTAGTTATTTTGATTAAGCAATCAAGTTAATACTCAGCGTATCCTTACATCTTCTTAAACAAATCATTAAGATTAAAAGGAATTATGATTCAATAACCTACTCCTCAAACCTATGGAAAAGTCCATGGCTAAAGAACATGCAATTTTCAGATCACAACTATTGTTCATAGTTTTTACCACTTTTAAATCATACCCCAAATCAATTAGGTGATTAGAGATACAACTATGGTTTCAATGACAATTAATATCAAAGTTTTCAATATAACCGAACTGAAAATTCAGCATACACAATTAAGATCACCAATTCATGTGTGCATATCTCACCAATCCGAAAATATCAATTAATGAATCTGAAAGTCACTAACTCATTGAATTAAAAATTTCCAACTTAAGAATCCAACAAGATGATCTTTAATCCAATAGCAACCAGGGTTGAAGTAATAAAAATAAATAAAAGTCATAAGGGTTACATTTTTTAACACAATCAAAGAAGCTTGAGATGTGTTGATGGTGATGTTCCTCACGGCGATGATGTTGATGATTGAAAACGAATACAAGCAGCAACTTCTCATTCTTCTTGGCAATAACGTTGTTGAAAAATTTCAGCAACAACTCCTTCTTTTTATGGTTGTTAGTCCCCAAGTTTCAGCCCTTCTTTCCTCAAGAAAAGATTAAAATCAAATAATAGAGAGAGAGAGAGAGAGATCTTCTCCAAGTCTCTTCCTTTTTTTCTTTTCTTCTACACGTTCTTTTTTTTTCTTAGAAGCCTACAAAATCTCTTAAAAATATTCTAAATCTTATCCTCCAATAACAATATCAAAATTTGTCTAATTAAGAAAAAATTATTAAAAATAAAATAAAGTCCTAATATAATTATAAAAGTGGTGTTTTTAGTTAGAATTTTCATGCACTAGATTTGGAGACTTTCAAAAATAAACCTCTTCAAATCCGTGTCAAATTTGTATCAAATGCGCGTCAATAGTGTATGTATAGTAACTTCAAACTCGATTTTGACCTTGATTCAATCATTACCTCTCAAAACTCAAAACACAATAGTTGTAGATAGTTTTCTCAGTGTTCCATAGCATTTTAATCATCTCAATCGGAGTTCAGATGAGAGAGTTATGCCCAGATTACGAACTGATGTCGAAACTGTCCAAAATCACGCAATTAATTTCGTTTTGCACTTAACACCTCCATTTGCATCCTAAATCAAAATAAAAGAATAATAAGTATATTTAGGCACTAAATATGTATAAAGGACTAAATATTAAAGGAGAAAAATATGACATTTTACATTCTTATCAAATTCCCCCACACATAACTTTTGCTCGTCCTCGGGCAAAACAAAACAAAATGTAACCTAATAGAAACTCAAGGAAAACGACAAAGACTAACTAAAAACACTACAATGACATAACACACAATTAAATGACTCTAATCCTTCTAACTTCCATCTCAGAGATCCTTTAGATGGTATGGCATAATAAAGTAGGAAGAGCACAAGTTTACTTCAAAAATAAGCACGGAGTTATTAAGACTATATAGCATTCATACTTGGAGTATGTGTGTGTGGTTAGCCAAATATAAGTGTAATATACATCCTCAAGTTAATGCACTAATAGTATCAAACTTTACTTCTCACGATGTATCACTCTGGTTTTCTCTCAATTTGATATGGTGCTAGCTACACTAATCACTCAAACACTTGTGAAAACAGTTTAAACCATAGGCTTGCTTGTCCACCCACTCTCCACATTTAAAACAGAACATCAAAGGATCAAGAGGTCTTTGAAAAGGTTGTAATGGGGCTAAAGGATCAAGGGTTCATAAGAAGGAAGAGAAAGGATATCACAAAATTTCCTCAGAACTAGAAAGCAATTAGAAATGTCAATAAATAGGTCTTCATCATTAAGTACCACATTTCGATCACTCTAGGGTAGATTTCATCAATTTTTCTTTTCACTTTGCTTTAGAGATTTGTAATGCTCCAATTTCTTCAGAACTTGTATTCTTTAAATCACAACACTTTTTTTCATGTCCCTACTTCTCCTTTTATCATAATCTTTTTTTTTTTTTTTTTTTTTTCAATTCTTACACCTTAAAACCACATGACATCCTCCCCCGTACTTATGCTTTTCCACCCTTCCCGATATCACCTTATAAATAAGATCCAAGCTCACTAGTTCCAAGGAAAAGGGTAGGTAAAGTGTTTAAGTTCAAAAGAGTAAGTGAATGTGGGTTAATTGAAAAAATAGGCTAATGAAGGCTCAAAGTGCTATCTAAGGGTCAAATCACAATCAGGACAAAGGCTATTTGGTCATGGTGGTAAAATCCTAATTTGCCTCTATCTTCTCCAAATCTGAACATGTAAAATTGTCTCAAGCGGGTTTAAAGCAAGTTCTAGAAAACATGATATTCACAAGATGCACTCAGAAAAGAAGTTTAAATTGATATGTATAATGAATCAATTATAAGGCTCGAATAGCTCACAAATATTGCGGAATTATGCAAGTATCATTCAATATGTCTCCATGCTTCACTTTAAGATAACAGATTACTCGAATCAAGGCTAATGTGCATCAAAATTTCCAAGTATGACTACAATATAAGCAAATTAACTCCATTTCTTGTTTTATCTGTAAAAGTATGCTCAAGTCTATTTACAAGCCATCTATCTTAAGAATCAGTTTCATCATTGAGTTGGAAGGAATTCTAAGAAGAAAATAATTTTTTTTTTTGAAAATTAAAGGTGTAAATCCCTCCCCCACACTTAAATCCTACATTGTCCTCAATGTAGATCAGAATAAGCCTGTAAGTAGAAATATAAACATGAGCAAGGTATTCACGAAAATCACACAATAAAATAAAAAATGAAATCAACCAAAGTAAATAGAGGAGAGAAAGAAAATGCAAATCTGTGTCGATGTATCCTCAATAGCCTTGGTTGAATTGGGTTGCCTCCCAATAGCGCTTGAATGTTTACAGTCCTTCAGCCTAGACTTTGTACCTCGTTTTTAGTCCTTTCTGAGTGGAGCCTCTAGGAGGGGTACTTCTTCCACAGTGTGCTCCTTAAAAGCCTCATAGTAAGGCTTCAAGCGATGGCCATTCACCTTGAATTCATTTCCAGTTTTTTCACTTTTTATCTGCATAGCACCATGAGGAAAAACATTAGTGACAATGAAAGGACCAACCCATCGAGAACGTAACTTACCAAGGAAAAAGTTTAAGTCTAGAATGGAAAAGAAGAACTTTTTAGCCCACAACAAAGGCCTTGCCACGAATCATCTTATCATGAAAAGCTCTAGTTTTCTCCTTGTAGATCCATGCGCTATCATATGCCTCGTTTATGATCTCCTCAAGTTCATTCAGTTGCAGTTTTCTATGTAGACCGGCCTCATCAATGTCTAAGTTGAAAGGCTTAACAGCCCACCATGCCCTATGCTCAAGCTTAACTGGTAAATGACACGCCTTACCATAGTCAAGTCTGAATGGAGACATCCCAATTGGCGTTTTGTATGCTGTCTTATAAGCCCAAAGTGAATCATCAAGTCTTTTACTCCAATCCTTGCGTGTAGGCCCACAGTCTTTTTCAAAATTCCCTTAATCTCACGATTTGAGACCTCTGCTTGTTCATTCATTTGAGGATGATATGGTGTTGCCACCTTGTGATTCACCTTGTATTTCTTCAGAAGAGCCTCAATTGTTTTGTTGCAGAAGTGTAATCCACCATCACTAATAATCGCACGAAGCACTCCAAACCTAGTAAATATGTTAGATCTCAAGAAATCTGCAACAACTTTAGAATCATTAGTTCTTGTGGCCTTAGCCTCCACCCACTTGGACACATAATCAACAGCCAAAAGAATGTAAAGAAAACCGTTAGATGAAGGAAACGGCCCCATGAAATCAATGCCCCAGACATCGAAAATCTCAACAGTTATGATATGGACCATGGGCATTTGATCTTTAGAACCTAAGTTACCTATTCTCTGGCACCTATCACAAGTCATGCAGTACATATATGCATCCTTAAAAATAGAGGGCAAAAAAAAACCACAATCTAATACCTTACGGGCTGTCCGATGTGCACCAAAATGTCCATCACAAGACTCAGAATGACAAAAGGCAAGTATAGATTTATGCTCAGATTCAGGGACACACCTCCTAATGATTTGATCACTACAATGCTTCCACAAATAAGGTTCATCCCATATATAATATCTAGCCATTTTCTTAAGCTTTTCTTTATTAGATTGAGGTAAAGTATCAGGGAATTGCTTAGTAACTAAATAATTCACAATATCCGCATACCACGGTTCACTTACCTCAATCCCAAAGAGTTGCTCATCTGGGAATGATTCTTGCAAGGGTAAGGTGTCCTCCTCATGTACAAGTCTGCTCAAATGGTCGGTACCAAATTTTCACTCCCCTTTTTGTTTTTGATCTCCAAATCAAATTCTTGAAGTAACAACACCCATCTAATTAGCCTCAGTTTGGCTTCCTTCTTTGTCATCAAATACTTCAAAGCTATATGATCAGTATAAACAATAACTTTAGTTTGAAGTAAATAAGAGCGAAATTTATCTAAAGCGAAAACCACAGCAAGGAGCTCTTTTTCAGTTGTGAAATAGTTTAGTTGGGCATCATTGAGCGTCCTAGCATAGTAGATAGCATAAGGCTTCTTATCTATTCTTTGTCCCAACACAGCCCAACAGCGTAATCTGAGGCATCACACATCAATTCAAAAGGTAAGGACCAATTAGGTGGATACATAATTGGAGCAGTAGTCAATAACTCCTTCAACTTCTCAAAAGCTTTCTTGCACTCCTCATCAAACTCAAATGAAGTGTCTTTTTGGAGCAACCGGCACAAGGGCCTTGATGCCTTGGAGAAATCCTTGATAAATCTCCTGTAAAATCCTGTATGACCAAGAAATGACCGAACCTCTCTCACACAAGTGGGAGAGGGTAAGTACCGCACAAGATCTACCTTAGATTTATCAACCTCAATCGCCCTAGCAGATATAATATGTCCTAAAACAATCCCTTGAGTCATCATGAAGTGACACTTTTCCCAATTCAGAACCAAGTTAGTTTCAACACAACGTTTTAAAATAAGTTCCGAATTTTCTAACTATGCATCAAAATCTCTACCAAAGACACTAAAATCATCTATAAAGACCTCAATGATATTCTCAATGTATTCAGAAAAAATGGAAAGCATATAACGTTGAAACGTACCTGGTGCATTGCACAATCCAAATGGCATACGTCTGTAGGCATAAGTGCCAAAAGGACAAGTAAAGGTGGTCTTCTCTTGATCCTCTTGGGCTATACAGATCTGGTTGTACCCACTATATCCATCCAAAAAGCAATAAAAAGGGTAACCAGCTAACCTCTCAAGCATCTGATCGATAAAGGGTAGAGGGAAATGGTCCTTCCTTGTTGACGCATTGAGCTTCTATAGTCTATGCAAACTCGATAACTAGTCACAACTCATTGAGGTACTAGCTCATTCTCCTCATTCTTTACTACAGTAACTCCAGACTTCTTTAGCACAACTTGAATAGGAGACACCCACTTACTATCTGAAATAGCGTAAATAACGCCACAATCAAGTAATTTTATTATCTCATCTTGCACTACCTTCATCATGGGTGGATGTAGGCGTCTCTGGGCTTTTTTGGTGGGTTTGGCACCTCCTCCAATAGGATTCTATGGACACACATGGTTGGGCTGATTCCCTTGATATCTGCCAAAGTCCAACCAATGGCGGTCTCGTACTTATTAAGAATGTCCACAAGCTTCTTCTCTTGATTCTCCTCCAACTTCGAGGATATAATAACAGGCAGCGTCTCCTTATTTCCCAAAAAGACATACTTCAAGTGATCTGGCAAAACCTTAAGCTCAAGTGTAGGGGCCTGTATCACTGAAGGTAACATCTTGTTAGTAGAAATAGGAAGGGACAAAGGAGGAATAGACCTTGGTAAAATGGGTAGGGACTCAAGGGAGGCCACGGTTCTGATCACAATGGGCTCTTCAGCCTTTTCCAACTCAGCTTTAGAAATGGAATCTCCATTCTCAGTATAACCAACTCCTTGAGAGAGTGTTACTTTCAATTCATCATCTTCCATTGCTTCCATAAACCTCTGCGCAAATGAATCAATAATATCAATAGAAAAATAGGGTTTAATGTCAGTCAATGGATAATTCATAGCTTCAAAGATGTTGAGATCCGCATTCTGTGGGCACATACTTGAATACACAAACTGAAACTCCTTGAGATGCTTATGGGGATCTTCATTAGTAAGCCCATGGAATTTGGGCAAATGGTGTAAAAACCTACTCTTCAGTTCAAACTCAGCTACTTTGCAAATTGCTGGTTCTGGATAAGTAATACAAGTTAGTGTGGTTCCCCCATCAGTTGAAGAAAACATTTGTCTAATGGTTTCAACCATTGGTAATTCTTCTTCTTCACTTTCTTCTTCTAAATCAGGAATATTTTTTTCCTCGTCTGACAAGGGATAGGAAGCGCTATCTGACTTTTTCAACTCTTCCCTCTCCTCTTGGTGAGGTGGGGGTTGATGTGCAACTTCTTTTAGAAAGGCCAAGCGTTTTGCAAGTTCTTGAGTCTTTCTTCTAACTGCAGGACATTCATGGACTTGAACCCAAAAGCAAAGACAACAATATACAAGTTAGAGTTGAAAAATAAAAATAAGCTTCCCTTCCTAAAAATATCAAAACATGATCCCCATAGTGATAAGAAAGATTCATGCTAAAATTTCAATAAGTGTAACACAAGATATATTACATGCAAGCTTAACAAGTAAAATAGAATATTAACAAGTTAAATGACACTAAAACATAGGGATTTTGCAATTCCCGGCAGCGACGCCATTTGATTTACCTTCTTTTTAGTCATCAATAAACCCTATAGAAGATTGTAGTAAAGTGATTTGTAGGATATCATTATTGGTCGGGGATTGCGGGTACTCCTATTCTAAAGAGTCATAACAAATTTTAGTTAGTTTAATTAACAAGTTGGAAACAAACATATTACACAAATTTAAGGGGATTTCAATTTTGGTAATTCGGATTAAAAAAATAAATAAATAAAAAGAAAGAAATAATAAAAATAAAAATAAAAATTAAAGAAATAAATATTTACAATAGATCATCTTCTCTCACAATTCAGAAAATCAAATTCATTAAATGACTAATCAAATTGCTTCAACATAGACAACGAATTTCATACCTTAATTACATATCCGAATTGAATCAAAGTGCAAGCCTAAAGAGATCATGCATTTTATAAATTCCTTCTTTGATAAATCCTTGGGTTTTGGAAAAGTCCATCACCCAGTAATTTTGATTAAGCAATCAAGTTAATACTCAGCGTATCCTTACAACTTCTTAAACAAATCATTAGGATTAAAAGGAATTATGATTCAATAACCTACTCCTCAAACCTATGGAAAAGTCCATGGCTAAAGAACATGCAATTTTCAGATCACAACTATTATTCATAGTTTTTACCAGTTTTAAATCATATCCCAAATCAATTAGGTGATTAGAGATACAACTATGGTTTCAATGACAATTAATATCAAAGTTTTCAATATAACCGAACTGAAAATTCAGCATACATAATTAAGATCACCAATTCATGTGTCTATATCTCACCAATCCGAAAATATCAATTAATGAATCTGAAAGTCACTAACTCATTGAATTAAAAATTTCTAACTTAAGAATCTAACAAGATGTTCTTTAATCCAATGACAACCAGGGTTGAAGTAATAAAAATAAATAAAAGTCATAAGGGTTACACTTTTTAACACAACTAAAGAAGTTTGAGATGTGTTGGTGGTGATGTTCCTCACGACGATGATGTTGATGATTGAAAACGAATACAAGCAGCAACTTCTCCTTCTTCTTGGCAATAATGTTGCTGAAAAATTTCAGCAACAACGCTTTCTTTTTATGGTCGTTAGTTCCCCAAGTTTCAGCTCTTCTTTCCTCAAGAAAAGATTAAAATCAAATAATAGAGAGATAGAGAGAGAGATCTTCTCCAAGTCTCTTCCTTTGTTTTTTCTTCTACACGTTCTTTTTTTTTTCTTAGATGCCTACAAAATCTCCTAAAAATATTCTAAATCTTATCCTCCAATAACAATATCAAAATCTGACTAATTAAGAAAAATTTATTAAAAATAAAATAAAGTCCTAATATAATTAGGAAAGTGGTATTTTTAGTTGAAATTTGCGTGCATTAGATTTGGAGAATTTCGAAAATAAACCTCTTCAAATCTGTGTCAAATTTGTATCAAATTCACGTCAAATTCACGTCAATAGTGTACGTGGAGTAACTTCAAACCAGAATTTTACCTTGATAAAGTCATTATCTCTCAAAACTCAAAACACGAAAGTTGTATATCTTTGTCTCAGAGTTTCATAGTATTTTGAATCATCTCAATCGGAGTTCGGATGAGAGAGTTATGCCCAGATTACGAAATGATGTCGAAACTGTCCAAAATCGCACAACTTAATACCTCCATTTGCATCCTAAATCAAAATAAAATAATAATAAGTACACTTAGGCACTAAATATGTATAAAGGACTAAATATTAAAAGAGAAAAATATGACATTTTACATTCTTATCAGTCTCAATCATCAACCTCCTGGCCCTTATGTAGGGTTATAGTCCTCTAAAGAATTTACGGGCCTTTTATAAATCTATCAGGATAAGCTTGAGTGCATATCGTGACAACCTAGTGAACATCATATCATAGTCTGTAATCGATAGATTGTACTACACTAATCTCAAAAACTCTTAGTGTTTGATTTTTCGAGCAGTCTGAGATATAAATCTATAAAAAAACATCTTTTTGAAGTTTACCTACTCAAACGATTCATTTGCCAATACATTCTTCTCAAAATATTACTAATGATTGGCCTCCCCATTCAATTAGAATATAATCACCGTCACCCACTGATCGCTCGAAAACTACATAGTACTCAAAATCTCTTAGGTCTTCAAAATCCACTCATTGATCTCAATTGGATCGAAAAAACTCCCAAATCTCGGTGGACGTAATCGTTGAAAATTTTACAATCCCATCCTTGAATTTATCTATCCTTTAGGCTAGAAAGTTATCTCATTCTTCAAAAACACGACATGTGGAAGTGGTCCCGGAGGTGGAATAGTATTTGTCTCTTTTGAAGAAGTTAAACGCTTCCTCATTTCTTGGATTTAGTGATGTACCTTGCAATCGTGGTAAGTCTTGTACCATTTCTTGTTTCTGACCACTAGTCTTGTTTGTTCAGGGTGGCACGAGTACATTATTTCTTTGTTAAAATTTGATGGCCTTATTATTCCCTGTATTGGCTTGTCTACATCTTTTTGAGTCACACATCCTTAATCGATTGACGTCGACCCGAACATTACTCTCCTTTATATCTCAATTTGATACATTCATAACATACGCAAGCAAGTTCGAGTTGAACTTCGACGAAGAGGCAAAGTCGTCGGCGTTGTCGAGCTCCACGTGTTCACCCCATTCAACCTCCATTTTCTTTTCATTCTCTTGGCCTCCCATAAAAATCAGTAAGTAGGTTTGTTTATAACCACTTGGAGCCCCATCCAAATCGTACGAGAGTCGTTATTTGTCATTGGAAAGGGGAAGAACACTTCCATTGAGGGTTTGGCAACCAAACCGATTCGTTTGGCATTCAAGTTCCACCAAATTTGATGTTCCGGACCGCCACTCCTTCATTTTCAAGCTAGCTTATCGTGTCCAACAACCACAAGAATAAGTGACTCTCGATTCTTATTAATAACCATAGATTTTGGAAAATTGCATTTAGGAATGTTTCGAAACTTGTGTATGTTTTAAATTCATAGAATGTTGCTTAAATTATTTCAAATTCATGCTAGAAATCGTTATGTTTGATGTGTTTTATCGTAATTTGAATATTTAATTCGTGGGTGGGTTATTAGAATCGAAAATGAAAGAAAAACGAAGAAAAAATAGAAAAATTCGTGAAATTCCAGCATTCTGACCGAGCCATCGTGCACTATTCACGGTGCCACCGTGTGCCATCGTGCACTATTCACGGTGCTATCGTGAAATCCAAAATTTGTCTGATATTTATTTTAGATTCCTCATGCTTTTAACATGCTAAAACACCTACTTATTGCCCCAGTAACTCCTTCAAACGAAGCGGGAAAAAAATAAACAAAATTTCATCACGACGGGAATGTTTTAAGTATTCGCGTGATATCTTTTGCATTACTTTGAATTAACTTACAAAATTACATGGATCTTCTCATGTTCTCAAGGGCCTTCATTTACAAAAACCGTAATTTCGACAACTTTGAAAAATCAAGTTTTCGACACTTAGCCAAATGTTCATCGATTTTCCCAATTTTGGAAGTTTGCCTTTGCATACTTATTGGGACCCCGTTTCGATCGAATGATAAAAATGATTTTGCAAGCTTGAAAAAGAAATACTTTGTTTGAAAAGTCGAGAAGTAAAAATACGGTAGAATGGAAAAGGGATGAATCGATAAAATGTCATAATGTTACCGAGGGTTGATGTCTGTATTTTACGTTGTATGTTGTACGTAGGTTGGTGAAAGGATATCCAGGTTATTAATGAAAGGGTTGCATGTTTATTTAAATTTATGTTGGCGCAGAGGCTCCGAGTACTGTTGTTTACTTTAGGCTGGGTGGCCACAGTTGCATGGTAGGAACTGGATATCCATTCTCAACCCTATTCTGTTAATTTCTCTTTTTATTTAAATAAAAAATAATATATATATGTTACTATTTTGTGAGCTGTTAAAGGATTTGAGAATGCCTAAAGGGATACTGCATCATCATCCGAAGGGATGTAATATCCTGGGATGTACGGTAGGAACCACCAAGCTCATATGTGGTATGGGACGCGTACGAGAGTGGAGTCACAACTGGAATTCAGGTCCATTCCTTTCTTATCTTTACCAGTGAACGTGTATTGTAAAGGTGGTCATATACGAGTGGAGTGTTATTTTGGGAATCACATGTATACCTGATAGGCATAGACGAAGATGATAGTCAGTGATCACTAACATTCTAGTAGTAGTCGAACGTTCTGACACATCGAAAAGAGACCTATTGCTTACGGTCACGTCAAACGGCCAGTCTGAGCTGGATAAATGGTCCCGCTAGCGTGGTAAACAGCGACCAACCACAAAATCAGGAACTACGATGTTATTGAGGAATATCATGTCCCGACTGGGAGCGATCCAGTCGTGAATCCCAACTCTTTAATTCCAATACTCCACCAATTGTAGTATGTATCTGTTGTTATATTTCGAAGTATAAACTGAAAAGCATGTCTACTATTTCAATGTTGTCAACTATATTTTCATAAGATGAAAAATGTCTAGTGAGTACCGATGATTGATGTGATGTGAACTTTTAAACTGTTTAGCTGCTCATCCCTGGCTATATGTACCAGTTAATTGTATTTTCTCTTGTAAAACTTTGCATATGTTAAACTGTTCAGCATGTTACTCGACCATGTTTAGGAGAGGTTATTAGTAGGAATTGGTTGTAGACTTACTGGATAACCAATGTTACTCACCCTTTCCTTCTTATTTTTTTTAGTTTCAATACTTGTAGTTACCGAGACAGGCGCAGAGTCATTAAGTGAGGAGTATCTTGTCGGTCAGATCGACGATCAGAGTCTATTTCTTGTTGAGCATTAGGGTTATATCCCTTAGTGCTGTCAGTTTCGTCAAAGATGTATGTAAATTTTGGAGTGAGTGTTAGGTTTGTATTAGAGTAAGAGTACTTTAGAAATCTTGTATATTGTTAAACTTCAGCACTCTAATATACTCATGTATTAGATATTTTTAGTCTTTCGCTATTATTTTCGTGTTGCCTTTATATATAGTTAGGGTTTGTGGTATATTAGATTACGTTGTCTTCGAGTTCCGTGGAACACTAACATAAACAGAGAAAGCCATGCCCAAATTTTGAGGTGCCACCTAATACCTTGATATTTGGCCTTGAGATTTGTGTTAGTATTTGGTGGGGCATCACAGATGGTATCAGAGCATAGCATTAGATCAGTATGAGATACAGATTTGTTATGTTTTGAAGAGTAGGTTGATACCACAGATATTAGAGACAATCATAGAGCGTCACTAGGAATTCTATATCCGAGCTCATCAGTAGTTCCGTATTGGGATTGCGAGCATTTCCGTGTCTAGAAGTCCGTAGAACCTAATAAGCCTAAGATAAGATTCTAGGTTCATTCTATAATGATGAAAGTGGTGTTCATTACTGGATTCCTTATTATAATAGTAGTTAATGTTTTCCCTGAGAATGATGTTGGCGTAGTTCGGAGAAGTGTCTTGCTTCTGATAAATAGAAAATTTCTGAACTTGCAGACTAGAAAAAGAGGCAAGAAAATAGAGTTACAACTGGACCCATGACAAGGATTCAAACTAGTAGGGATGGCCTACCTAGGTCAAGTCAACTCACCAAGATAAAATAATTGATAGAAGCAGTCTTGGGGTTATCCTAGAGTCAGAGACGCATGTAAAGGAGACAATTGGAGATGTTTGAGGCTCAAATGATCATGGTGGGTCAATTAACGAAAAGACTAGAAAGAATAGAAGAAAAACTCAACCACCATCTTAAGGATGATCCCATAAGGACCCTAGAGTAGATATCCCAACACAGGGAGGACTACAAGAAGAAATAGGAATAGTACAATCATCACCTCCAAGCTTATTTGAAGAAGGGCAGTTAAGATCTAACAAGAGGCAAACAATTACGAAACTAGCAAGGTCATGGAGAAAACGACCATACATAAGAAGCGAGACTATAGAATTATCCGTTCAAGAAATGGAGAAGTTTTGTAGGAAACAACAACATATAATACTAAATCAATCGAAAGAAAAAGTGATAGCGTGTTATGAATGTGGTAAGTTGGGACACACAGGGGTGTAATGCTCAGGTCCACGTCGATCGATTAAAGATGTATGGCTCAAAAAGATGTTAGATGGGAAAATTCAAGGAACAATAAGGTCATCGAATTTTAACAAGGTCGATGACATGCTTATACTATCACAAGCGGACCGAACTAGTGGTCGAAAATGGGATGGGATGGAATTACAGATGTGCTAGGGACAGACTAGTCAACTTTCAACCTCTCTTTCTTCCAAATCAAACCCGACCAAGAGGTCGATGTATTTGAGGCCAATCGTCCCGGGTTCAGTTTACCCATAGTATAGAGCTACTCCACCACCGAGTTGTGGGGTTCCCTCATCACTGAGTCATAGAGCGACTAGAATTCCAGCAAGGCTAGTAGGGTCAAGAGAAACAACGAGGCAGGTTCAGAGACCACAGGCTCCAACTTTCCAACTGCCCACTCCACAGAAACCTATGAAGACAAAAGCGTTAACATGTTACGCGTGTGGTCAGGTGGGACATATAAGGAGAGAATGTCATCTATCACAGTCGCAAGCAAGGGTTGTGATCCAAGAGAAAGTACATGTCTCCGACGAAATTTTGGAAGGTATAATTACTAATTATAATGTTAAAAATCGGATTTCTATTCAATATTGATTTTTTTGGATTATATACTTCTGTTAATATTTTACATCCTTACTATAGTTATAAATTATAGAGACAAACCATGTAATAAAACTATCTACGCCACTAGAAGATTATGATTGTCAAAAAGTTGTTGAGTACTTTGGGGTAAAGAATGTTGATGAGATAGGCATAGTAGAGTAGGGTAGGAAAGGAGTATCATGCGTAGAAATGTGTGTTGTGGGGATAAATGTAATTATAACATGAAAATAATATAGTTGAGATTGTGTGAGTAAAGGCTAAAAGTAGGTGTGGGTAAGTGATGTTTAGAATAATACCTTGTGAAGAAAGAATGAAGTTTTTGAGAGATTAAGTAGGATCCTACAGAATAAAAGTGTTCTATCAAAAACTAAAATTTTGTATGTGACACAAATGAACGAGTATTTGGAGGTAAACTTGATGTGTGAAAAACGCATTTCCTTAAGAGATGTAAGAAATAAATTTATGAATTGGAAAGCGTGTTGGATTGGAAGATAGTATAAGTTCAAAAAATATTGCTAAAGAGATTGAATTGCAATAGGTAAGAGTTAGATAGAGAAGGTAATTTTTAGAACAAGGCGGATATAATAAGGGGTGGATCGTAACATGTGTTTTGTTAATTAATGAGTATGTTTAGGTGTTAGGAGGGTTGAAGAGTGCGAGGAGGTAAGGACTATTTGCAAAACTAGTAATGTGACTGTGTACGTGCAACAATTGATATTACAATGATATTTAAATAGTAACTGGTCGATACTGTGAATTTGGGAGTAAAGAAAGAAAGCGTATGACTTGCAGCTTATGAGACTGTTTGAAGTAGGTGAACAGATTTTGAGCAGGTCATCGCGTGTTCCACGTGTCCATGTTGAAGAAGTATTTGTCAAACCTTTCACACGTAGTCAGTTTGTGAAATAATTTGTTTGATGTAGGATTTACCCTGTTGATTAAGGTTATAAATCATAAAGATCCTGACAAAGGCCTCGAGGTGATATCACGGTAAGTAGAACATGGAATCTTGAGTCGAATGTAGATATATTGGTGTATTAGGAATAAAAGATTTGAATACGAATTGAGAAGTTAGTGTTGGTAAATACTTGCATTATAGTAGTGGTGTGTTTGTAGTAAGACTGCGTATTGAGGAATAAATTTCTATTGCAAGTACAAGTACGCATAATGGACGATATAGTTGGTGAGAAAAACAAAGATAAAGGATAGAGAAGGTGTGAAAGAATTATTGATAAAGATTGTTGAGGAATTGGTATAATGTGAGCTAACTGTTGTCTTAGAGTTATACAAATGATGAATTAGTTGGAGTATGAGAATGAATTGTAGTGATTAATCAATGCATGTGTTGGGTTGATGGAAAATAGGTGACCTAAAGTTTAGGAATTGAAAAATGAGATTAGTTGAGAACCAAGGGTAGATGATAATTGAAGATAATTATCGTTTGTTATACATGTCGTAATAGTGGAATGACAACAACGTTGATAAGATACAATTTCAATTTCGATGACAAAATTTTTAGTAAGGGGGGAAAATGTAATACCCCAGATTTTGAACTCGTATCTCGAAGAAGCCAAATGGTGCTATTTCGAGTAAAATACCAAAGAAGAACATTAGAGTAAAACACTCAGATATTGTTTCGATCATTTTTAACGAAAACCGACTCCACCATAGGATTCAAATAGGTCTAAATATATACTTTAGCCTGTAAGCAAGTTCAAATTCGAGTTCGGATAAAAAAGTTATAAAATCCTTGAATTTCGCGTTAAGTGGGACCCAAAATAGTTAATTTTTGATAGAGGAAGAATCAGAAAAATTTAACTATATCATGAGGTCCGCAATGAAAAATTATTCGAAATGGAGTACTCATATGTCAATTTTCGAGTTCGAATGGTCAAGATTTTGTAGAAAATGTAAACTAAGGAAAAATACAAAAATACCCTCAGCTTTTATTATAAAAAGAATCAACTCATTTCTTTTATTTACTTTCTACTCTCCAAACCTAGGGTTTCAACCCTTCCCATCAAGATCTATCGCAAGTGAGTCCGAGTTAAACCTCGATGAAGAAGGCAAAGTCGTCGACGTTGTCGAGCTTCACGTGCTCACCCCATTCAACCTCCATTTTATTTTCGTTTTCTTGGTCTCCCTCAAAAATCAGCAAGTGGGTTTGTTTATATCCACTTAGAGCCTCATCCAAATCGTAGGAGAGTTGTTGTTTATCATTAGAAAGGGAAAGAACACTTCCATCGAGGGTTTTGCAATCAAACCGATTCGTTTGGCATTCAAGTTCCATCAAATTCGATGTTCTGGACCGCCACTCCTTCATTTCCAAGCTAGTTTATCATGTCCAACAAACACAAGAGTAAGGGACTCTCGATTCTTATTAATAACTATAGATTTTGAAAATTTGCATTTAGGGATGTTTCGAAACTTGTGTATGTTTTAAATTCATAGAATGTTGCTTAAATTATTTTAAATTCATGCTAGAAATCGTTATGTTTGATGTGTTTTATCCTAATTTGAATATTTAATTCGTAGGTAGGTTATTAGAATCGAAAACGAGCGAAAAATGAATAAAAAATGGAAAAATTCACGAAATTCCAACGTTTTGACGGTGCCACCATGTACTATTCATGGTGCCACCATGTGCGGGGTGCACTATTCACTGTGCTACCGTGAAAACCAAAAAGTGTCCAAAAAAATTTTCTGATCTTTTTTTTTTTGGATTTTTCATGCTTTTATCATGCCAAAACAACTACTTATGGCCCCCGTAACTCCTTCAAACAAAGTGGGAAAAAAATAAAAAATATTTTAAGTATTCGCGTGATATCTTTTGCATTACTTTGAATTAGCTTACAAAACTACATGGCTCTTCTCATGATGTCAAGGGCCTTCATTTACAAAAACCCGTTTTTAATTTCGACAACTTTGAAAAATTAAGTTTCCGACACTTAGTCAAATTTTCATCGATTTTCCCAGTTTTGGAAGTTTGCCTTTACATACTTATTAGGATCCCGTTTTAACAAAAATTATATAATTTTCGATCGAATGATAAAAGTGATTTTGCAAGCTTGAAAAGAAAATACTTTGTTTGAAAAGTCGAGAAGTAAAAACACGGTAAAATGGGAAAGGGATGAATCGGTAAAATGTCAGAATCATACCGAGGGGTGATGTCTACATTTTACATTATATGTTGTATGTAGGTTCGTGAAAGGATATCCAGGTTATTAATGAAAGGGTTGCATGTTTATCTAAATTTATATTGGCGCAGAGGCTCCGAGTACTGTTGTTTATTTTAGGCCGGGTGGCCACAGTTACATGGTAGGAACTGGATATCCATTCTCAACCCTGTTTTGTTAATTTCTTTTTTATTTTAAATGAAAAATAATATATATGTAGCTATTTTGTGAGCTGTTAAAGGGTCTGTGAATGCTTAAAGGGATAGTACGTCACCTCATTCGGAGGGATGTACTATCCTGGGATGTACGGTAGGGACCACCAAGCTCATACGTGGTATGGGACACGTATGAGAATGGAGTCACAACTGGAATCCGGGTTCATTCATTTCTTATCTTTACCAGTGAACGTGTATTGTAAAGGTGGTCGTATACGAGTGGAGTATTATTTTGGGAATCACATGCACGCCTGATAGGCATAGACGAAGATGATTAGTCAGTGATCACTAACAATCTAGTAATAGTAGAACGTTCTGACACATCAAAAAGAGACCCATTGCTTACGGTCACATCAAACGGCCAGCCTGAGTTGGTATGTCTATAATCTCACTCCTCATGCATGGTTATTTTTCCTATGAATTTACTAGTTTTGTAATTGTTTGTTTCTTATTAGATACTAATTGTTTTCCTTCCATTTGGCTTCGAGTTGGTGGTGGTTGTGTTATTCATATTTCTTCTCTAGACTTGACATGAGACTCATCCACCTATCTCATGAATGACATTAGTTGTGCTATCAGGTCAGTGGTCTAATCTAGAACCTGTCTTGTCTTTGTTGTGTTTCAGTATCTGTCTCGTCTATTCCTCTCGCTTGTGTTTATCCTTAATAAGGCACTTATCAGAATAAGGCCAAAAACATTCTTACGTAACTATGAATTGCTACCATAGCCTGGAACTTAGTAATGGACTCCATTTCCATTACTATCAGAAGAAACCTAGAATCATATCCTAGGCTTACTAGGCTCTATAGACTTCTAAACACGGAGGAACTCTTAATTCTAATACAGAACTACTAATGAGCTCAGATAACGAATTCCTAGTATACTCTACGATTATTGCTCTAATATTTGTGGTATCAGTCAACTCTTCAAAATACAGTAGATCTGTATCCTATACAGATCTAATGCTATGCTCTGATACCATCTGTGGCGTCCCGCCAAATGCTAACACAATGTCCCATGTTAGATCTCGAGGCACAAGGTGGCACCTCGAAATTTTGACATGGTTTCATCTGTTTATATTAGCATTCTAAGGCGTTCAACCTGCACCTAATAAACGACATACAATCCTGCATATATACATACAAAAATATAATACTAAAGGAAGCTTATATACATCTAATAACATACGATAAATCAGAGTACGAAAGAAGAAATTTATATATGAGATTAAACAAAAATTTCTCACTCTAATAAAAGTCATATCGTTAAAAACAAAATCTATAATACTCTTGGACAAATCAACACCACTAGGGGGTATAACCCCAATACTCACCAAGTGACGGACTCTAGCTATCTATTTGACCCACCAGATGATTCTCACTTATTTTCTACACCTGCCTCGCCAAGCTTCGGATCTGAAACTAAAAAATGGAGAAAGAAAATGTGAGTAACAATGGTTACCCAGTAAGGAAGAAAACAATTTCTGCCAATAACCTCTTCTAACATAAACGAATAAACAGACTAAATCATTTTAACATATGTAAAGTTTTATAAAAGAAACTATGATTAACAGGTACATATAGCCAGGGATGAGCAACTAAATATTTTCAAACTCACATTACATCATCGGCAAACTCACTATAACATTTTCTTTTTATACAAATCTAATTGATCAGACGGATACATTAAATATGAATTTCATTTTATATATCAAAATAAAGTAAAAGATACATAATACACAATGCTAGAGTAGTGTAATTAGAGAGTTGGTATTCACGACTGGATCGTTCCCAGTCGGGACATTGTCTTTCATAATAAAGTACTAGTTCCTGATTTTGTAGCTGGTCGCTGTTTACCACACTTGCGGGATCATTTATCCGGCTCAGGCTGGCTGTTTGACGTGATCGTAAATAATGGATCTCTTTTCGATGTGTTAGAACGTTCGACTACTATAGATTGTTAGTGACCACTGACTAATCATCTTCATCAATACCTATCAAGCGTGCATGTGATTCCCAAATATACAAGTCATTCGTATACAACCACCTTTACATTATAAGTTCATTGGTAAAGATATAGACGAATAAACCCAGAATCTAGTTGTGATTTCATTCTCATACGCATTCCATACAATGTATGAGCTTGGTGGTCCCTATTAGTACACCACTTCGGATGATATAACACACTATCTCTTCAGGCATTCACAAGCTCTTTAACAGTTCACAAAGTAGCTACATATATATATATATATATATATATTTATATATATATTATTTTCATTTGAAAACAAAAGAGAAATTAACAATAGAAGGTTGAGAATAGATATCCAGTTTCCTACCATGCAATTGTGACCACCGGCCTAAAATAAATAACATAACAGAAAAGGAAACAGTGCTTTGTGCTAACAGAAAGTAAATAAACATGCAACCAATAACATTATCTTTGGATATCCATTCACCAACCTACATACAACACAACAATGTAAAATACAGACATTGCCCCTCGGGTGTGAATCTAACATTTTACCATTTCATACCCTTTTTTCGATTTTTACAATTTTCAATCTCTCAAAAAAAATATGCACTTTCTGGTATCATCAACTTAGTATGAGTTCATTGAATATTAAATTATTTTTTCAACTATTAAATTTATTTTTCATCAATAACATCAAAAAATTTCAAAACTTAGATCAAAACGGGGTCCGAGCGGTGCATAGGAACTGACGGAAATAACCCGATGAAATATCCTACTCACATATAATTTGTTATAAAATACAATTAAACATATCAAATATGCAAGTCATGGCATGAATTTGAAATAACCAATTGAATTCTATATTTTTGGAAACACATCACAAATTTTTAATAAAATCCTAAATGCAATTTTCACAATCTATGATTACTAATATAAATTGATAGTTTCTTACAATTTCTAAGCGAAAGAATTGAAGCACATGCGCGGAAATTGAGGCGATTAATGAGAAAATCGAGATGGTTCAAACTTCAAATGGTTGATTTTCGAATCTAACTTGGTGGTTTTGAAGATCTTGACACCGTCGTCTTTTCTCCCTTTTGCGGCGGATGACGATTTAATCCCGAAACGAATGAAATCCGAGGTCGAAGTTTCGAAACTCCCGCATATAAATACGATTGATTTTTGACGATATGTGGTGAAATAGAAAGTAAAACGAAAAGATCTTAGGTGGATTTCGTAGATGTCGAGGCTGCGGACCTTTTTCCCTCATACGTTGGTCGTCGAAAGTGGACTGTTCATAGTGAATCTGGAGTTGAAGATCGGTTAAAAAAATAAAAATATTTTGTTTAAATGTCGTGGCTTTAGACAGGTTGGGGAAGACGATGATTAAAAAAAAAATTTATTTATATAAATTTTGGAACGAAATCGATATTTTACCTATTGATCCGATTGATGATAACTTGACCATCCGGACTTTAAAAGTGATGAATCATAACTCTATTTCGTCTAATTTTTTGTTTCGGATCTAATGGTGTGGTCAATTTCTATAAATTCTATCTCTAACAAAAATTTGCATTTTTGGCCCAATGTGACTCTAAAATTGACGTTATTTTCATTTTTGATGATAATTCAACTTTTTGAACTCTAAAAATGACAAGTAAATAGTTCATGTTCAATAATTTTTTATTACGAACCCAATGGTATAATCGAATCTTAATAATTCTTATTATAGCAAAAAGTCACTATTTTAGCCTAGTCTGACTTGATAATCATCGATTTTATAATTTTTATATTCAGACTCGCGTTTGAGCATGCTTACAGGCTAAAGTATGTTTTTTGATCATTTTGAATCCAATGGTGAGGTTAGATTTCCTTAAAAATGATAAAAAAAAACTCCTAAAGTTTTACCCTTAAATCCCACTTTCAAGATTTTCTCAAAATTTCACTATTTATTTTTCTCTAGAAATGAATTGAAAACTCGGGGTTTTACATATACCCTAATGGTGTCAATTTGTCCCGGTAGTATTATACATTTTGAGTTTACTATCAAGACTTTTTTTTGAGTGAGGAGTTTCTGTATAATCTTGTATATTAATTTCTTTTTTCGTACTCTAATCTATCGTACATTATTATATGTACATAAGCTTCTGCTATTATTCTATTTTATATATATATGTATATACAGGATATTATGCATATTGTTTATTAGGTAAAGCAGGTATTTAGTGCCTTTGAATGCTAACATAAATAGAGGAAACCATGCCGAAATTTTGAGATACTACCTAGTACCTTGAGATTTTGTATTAGTGTTTTAGGGGCGTCACATTGTAGACGAATCTCCTTCGTCTTAAAACAATAGATCATATATCTTAATTCTAACTTTATTTAAAAGTTATATAGGCTCAAACATATCATTCACTCATGAATGAGATATCATCTAATAATTCATCCAATAATGCAAATACACTGAGAATATTATCTCAAATAAACTGAGTATCCCTAGTATTTTTGGTTTCCCGGGAGTGTCCCATCTGATTTTTGCAGATGATGTTCTAATTTTTTCAAACAATGATACTTCCTCAGCCTCGTCTATTCGAGATGTTCTAAATCTATTCTACAATATCTCTGGTCTTCAAGTTAATGAATCTAAGAGTCAAATATTTTTTAGTGAATCGTACAAAAATCAAAATAATATTCTTTTTATATTGGGATTTTCTAAAGGTAATCTTCCTATCAAGTATCTGGGTCTTCCGCTATTCTCGTTTAGATTAACCCACACTCTTTGTCAACCTTTGATTGATAGAGTAATTAGGAGGGTTGAGGAGTGGAAAGCAAATGTGTTATCTTATACGGGAAGAATAGAATTGATTAAATCAGTGTTATCTAGCTTCCAAGTATATTGGTCTGCATCTTTTAACATCCCGGTGAGTATCTTGAAAAAAATTGAGAATATCCTTAATAAACTCTTGTGGGGAGGTCCTTCTCTTGATCGTTCTATTCATCCAACAAGTTGGGCTAGAGTTTGTAAACCTTATGATAAAGGAGGTCTTGGCATTCGACGTCTAAGGGATGTAAACAAAATTGCTATGGCAAAATTATTCTGGAGGTTGGTGGAGAATAAAACATTTTGGGTGTATTGGATGAGGAAGAGATATGTGGGGGAAACAGATATTTGGGGATGTCAAATTCCAAATAATTCCTCTTGGGCATGGAGAGGTATCTTAAGGGAGAGAAATTTTGTGCGGAAACATGTGCATTTTTTAGTTGGTGATGGAGAAAGAATTCATATATGGAGGGACCCTTGGTTAAATGAAGAAAGTATTATCTCTATATTTGGTAATCAAGTTGTACACCAATTTGATAGTCATGAGAATGTAGTGATTAGAGAATTTATTGTTGATAGAAGGTGGGAATTTCCAAGGCCGTACAATGAACGCATGCAAGCTATTATTGAGATTATATCTTCCAAAGCGATTCCGAATATGATTTTGAGGGACAGAATAATATGGAGCTTAACACCGAATGGTCAATTCACCACGAAATCAGCATATGCAATGTTAAATGAAAGACATGATTCTGTGGGATGCAAAAAAGTTTTATGGAATAAAAATTGTACTCCGAGATTTTCTTTTATTACTTGGCTTGCAATTCATCGAAAATTATCAACGGTAGAAAATCTGAACAAGAGGGGGTTCAAATGGGTATCACGATGTGTATTGTGTTAGAACTATCAAGAGACTAATGACCACCTATTCTTCCAATGTTCTTATACGTGTTGGATTTGGAAGCAATGTCTGATGAAGTTGGGAATAAGTAGAGAAGGAGTGGGGAGAATAAAGGAGGAAATGCAAGTGATCAAAAGTGTACGATATCAAGAAGAGGAGATAATGTCAATGCTCTATTCTTCCTTTTGTGCAACTGTTTATTATTGCTGGAAAGAAATAAATAAAAGAATCTTTGCTGAAAATAATACTTCTAAGGAAATGTTGCTGAAACAAGTGGAAGAGATGATTAAGAATCGGCATGATGGAGCAAATATTGAAGACGGTTTAAATCAAGTTAGTGTCCAGATTTTTAATAATTGGAATTGCTGCTATAATGTGGTTAAACCAATTACGAAACATATAAGATGGGTTCGGCTAGCAGAGGACGTGGTGAAGATAAATACAGATGGGCATATGCTATTTGTTGGATGGAGTAAAATGGAGGCAGAGGACATTATTCATATAGAGATTCAAGCAATTTTAGAAGCTTTGAAGTATGCTAGAGCAAGAGAAGTTAAAAGAATTCTGATTTCTTCAGATTCTTTTATACTCTATAAAGTGCATTAAGAAGGAAATCAAGACTTCATGGAAGCATGAAGAAGTGTTGCTAGAAATTGCAGAGCAAAGCCAATGGTTCAAGGAATGCTCCTTTGAATTTCAGTGGAGAGAAACAAACAGGGCAGCTGATTTTCTTGCAAAGTTGGGTTCCTTCTCAGATGGTTTTTACGTTATGGAAGACACGACTAATGCTCCTCAAGAACTTGTGAGAATTGTAGAGGAGGATTTAACGTGTATTTACACTCGATAGAAGTGGTTTTTAGGAGGGGCCCCATCAACCCCAGCTTATCAATAAAAAAATAATAATAATAATGCAACACACTCTGTGCTATTAGTCCTCTTGGCACCCCTTTCCTTAGTGGCTTTAATAAGATCACCAAATTGATCTTGAGATATATTATTTTTGGTCCTCTTCTTACGTCGTACATTGCAGACTTGTAATTCATTGCAGGAGATCGAGCACAAGAACCTTTGGATGTGGTCCCACTTAAAATAAGGTCTAACTCTCACACATATTCAAGACTCTTAGTCTGAAATTTATTTTCAGTCGAATGGGTCTATAAAAAAGAAAAAAAGAAGAATATTAATATAAAATACTTGATTGAACAAATGCAATTAGATAAACTAGGTTAGATTAGTACCTTCAACCTATCAACCCACCAAGCATCGTCCATAACAATTACATTCCTCACTCTATCATATCTAACCCTACTCATATTCATTAAACCATTTCAACTCTTCTAATCACCCTTAACTTTATCCCAATGGTTCTTAAGTTTTCTATGTTCTACGTGTACATTTGTTCTCTTCAATAGTTCTAATCGAAGGTCTTTCCAGCTTGGCTTTTCTAAAGTAGGGCCATTTCTATGACCTTGATGGGCCAATTCAAGACATATATCATAAATGCCTTGTAGATTTCTCATGCCCATACAAATTTTGTTTTTATTTATTTATTGAGAAATCATCTCCTTTCACTTAGATTGGGTTCCAAATATTTTCTTGTACCAATAAAAAAACAAGTAACCTGTTAAGCAATGAATTAAAACATATTGTACAAAACATACCTACAAAGTTTGAATGTATTAGGTTGTCAAATAATTTTTAAGATAGTTGTGTTATCTTAAATGGCCCTATGCTAATCAGTCCTTACAATCAAAGTTTAAGCCGAAGTTTGTAACTCTATGAGTTAAACCAGCCCCAAACTTTTCAAATTTCAACGTTGCAACACTATAAATGAGTAAATGCTTGCATACATAATCAATTATTAGTCAATGATAAATCAAAAAAAATTTATTTTGTAAACAAAAAAAATTTAAATAATGATAAATAGAAATGCCCTCCCTCACCTATATTTAAAGTGCGAAGTGTGGTGGTTGAAGCTAGAACAATTGGGAAACTTGTCAATAGTCATGGTAGCTTCGAAGGAAAATGAAAGATTGGGAATAATAAGGAATGGGCTTAGTAGGAGTGATAGATGCTCATCTTCTTCAAGTGCCTACAATTTTGAAGCCATTCAGAATCCTAAGCAAAATCTACTCAATTTTTTTAAACCAATGATGCTTCAGCCCACTCTCCCACACTGTATATCTGTGGATTTTTTTAGTTTCAAATTCTAATTTGATCTAATCTTATTCAATTGTTCAGATTCTTGAATATTTTTTCCTTACTTATTGTTATTGATAGAGGGTGAACATTTAGTAAGATGAAGAAGAGGTTTTAAGTTGTGGGGATTATTGGGTTGGGTTGCAAATCTGTACTTTCTTAGTTAGTTTGCTTCAGCAATAGTGTACAATAATATTTCAAAAAAATACAAAACAGTAATACTGTCAGAACCATAAAAATATAAATACAAAAAATTTAGAAATTCTTCAATTATAACCAATTTCAAAATAACTACATCCAAATAGGGCTTAAATTTCTTTGAATCAAAATATATTTTTTAACTTAAATGTGATTTCCATTAATAGATACAGATCTAATCTTTGTATAAATTGTATCTAAATTTCTGATCTAAATTACTTTAATTTGATTAAGAAATCTGCGATGGAGATGATCAAATCGAGAAGACCAAGTGATTTCATTATTAATAAGCTTCGATGAGAAATAATAATGATGATAGAGAGACATAGAACTCGCTAATCGATGCTTCAGTGCGGATTTAGAACTCATCGATATGACTGCACAGTGCGGATCAAAGAACTCACTGATTGATGCTTCACCAAGTGAGAGAGAGAGAGAGATGAGGAGATGAGATGAGAACTTTGTTTGAAGTTTACATGTTAAAAATCACTCCATAATTTTGGGTTAGGGAAGACGTGAATAAGGGGCAATTTTGAGTTTTTATTTTAAGTTCACACTTTAAAAATTGCTCTGCACAAGAGAACTCTCAAGGAGCACTATTTTCGAACTTCTCATCAAGGAGTGATTTTCGCTCTTGCGCGGAGTAGAATTTTCATGGAGCAGTTTTATCCAAACGTGATTTTTACTACTTTTGACTCCTCGTAGGAGCAAAAGCTATGAAAAGCTCTATCCAAACACATACTTCTTTCCTATCTAAATAAAAAAAACCTAATTGTTGAAAAGTTGTTTTTTATTCAGTGGTGCATGACATAGATAAGAAAGGAGTGATGCTTTGTTTGCCTTATACACCTCCATGCATTATGTGTTAGTGTGGTGTTCAAAACCACTTAATTTACCAGGCCAATCTCTAAGCCTAAAAACTCAAGTCCAAATACAAAATGGGTATTATGCCTATTGTTTTCTATATAATTTTCTTCTATCATTCCACCATAAAACTGAAATTATGGGCTTTGAACCATGTCTAAACCTAGAGCGGGGTGAATAGGTAAAATAAAATTTATGTTTTAAAATCACCCCACGAAGTTAATTTAGTTCTCTTGATTATGCTAAGATGATTAAAAACATAAAGATGCACAAGATTAATCTAATTTGAGTTATGGCATAACATACAACACACATTCATAAAGTAGACATTTTATCAAATCCTTAATGTGCATATCATGGCATTTATATGTCATTCATATAAACTTAGGCACAATGCATAATTGTAAAGAAGACACGAGATTTATAGTGGTTTGACAACTTGCCTGCATCTATTACCAAGTACCCTCCTCTTAGGTCTTGGGCTTCACTATCAAAGAGAGGTTTATGGTTCACCTCAAAACCTTACACAAAATTTTTATGCCTAGGACAAATTCTAAACCTTAAGATTGAGAGAATGACATCATCTCGAAATAGAATTTTTTCATAAGTTGAATCCATAATCCAATTTGTTCAAAAGAGGTAACACCTCATTCAAACTTTAAATTATATCCTTAAGAAATTTAGAACCTTGTTCTCTTGAGTAGTATCCTCAAATCTTCTCTAGAGTTTGATTTTGTGTTGGAACCAATAACCTCTTTTTGTTAAAGAAAGAGAAATTAACAAAAATACTCATTGAAAGTACCCTCAATCTGCGGGGTGTGCAGATCAGCTTTTTTTTTTTTTGGTTGGGTTTGGAGTCGCCACCTAGTTATTATGGTCTAAGAACCAAATATTGACTCTACCAATAGATAAGATACTAATCTACATGGAGAATAGGTCCAGGGATCAGGTTACGGGGTTGGAAGGTGTTAGGTACCAACCCCGCCCGGCAAACGCCAGTCTCTACTTTTCTCAAATAATACTACATTGAAAAATATACCTAAAAATAATAATAAAAATAATTACCTAGCGAATTACGACAGTTCCCTCAGTACTGCAGAGAGTGTTCTTGTATGAGTTTTCTTGTAATTCCTCCATCACTGGATCTATTTTTGATCTCCAAGTTAAAATATCTTTCTTTTAGATCTAAGTGTTTCCTGACTTTTTAGAGATTTTTGGGTGTTTTTGAAGGGTTTTTAGGAATTTTTTGAGTAAAATTTGGGATTTGGATGATAAGTAGGGAGTTAGGGCTTCAAAATTAGAGTTTGGAAAAGGTTAAAGAGACTTTTTGACCTACTTTTTCTAGGATTTATTTTGACCTGTTGTAGACACCCCATTTTTGCATCCACCTGATTAATCAACTCGTCAACTCGATCGCAAAAGTTCCCAATGATGGATGTTTATTCTAGTGCTTTATTTTGTCACCAGATGTGTTTTCAGAAATTCGGATGAGGTATCTCGAACTGACAAAACCTTAGAAACTACGCTACGCTAGTAAAATACGATCCCAGAAACGTAGAAATCATCATATTGCAGACCAAAAAGAAGCTTCACGATAAAAATTACAAAAAATGACTAAATTACCAAAATACCCCTAACATCAAAACAACCTTAGAGCTTATATTACGCTTAGAAAAACCCGTTCAAACACATAAAACGACAAATCGAAATCAAATAAATCATTTCGCCAATTTTTACAAAATTCGACAAAATTACGAAAATACCCCTCATAAAATTCACGACTTAAACATCCTGGAACATGGAAAAACGACTTAAAACGTAAAAAATCCTCTCCGAGGGCAAAATGGTAATTTCACAATTTTAATAATAAAAAATTTCAAAATTAATAAATAAATCATTAAATAATGTAAAGTGAAATATTAATAAAATTAATTTTAAAATGTGAATAAAAAAATCGATCAATCAGGCTTTCAGGTAAAATTGTTGAGGGTTCGCAAGATATTTCTTTAAGGACCCCTCCATTTGGGGGTCCAAAGAATTAAAGATATAATAGAGAGGGGTTCTCCAAAAATTTAAAGTCAATCAAGCAAGACTAAAGTTAGGATATTAAAGTCAATCAAATAAGACTAAAATGAAAATTAAAGTCAAGTATTAAAGTCAATCTCATAAGACTAAAGTCAAAACCCTAAATCAAAACCCTAATATAAATTAATCAAGTCAATCTCATAAGACTAAAGTCAAAACCCTAAATCAAAATCCTAATATAAACTAATCAAGTCAATCTCATAAGACTAGAGTCAAAACCCTAAATCAAAGCCCTAAAGACTAAGTCCATCTCATGAGACCAAAGTCAAAACCCTAATTAAAACTCTAAAAGAAACCCTAATCAAACCCTAATACTTTTAAAAACTTTATAAATAGGAGCCTCCACACCCTATTTTCATATAAAAGAAAAAACCCTAGAAAAACTAGGTGAAGAAGCCTCCACAACCTCCCCAAAACCATAATTTTGGAGCCTCAACTCCTTACCTAACACCCCTGCTTCGATTTTAACCTAAAAAACACCCAAAAACCTCTAAAAAACATCCCAAAAATCCACAACAAATTCGAAGCACCCAGATCCAAGAAGGAGATACCTTACCTTGGAGATCAGGAATCAGATCTGGAGATAGAACGAAGTAAGGAATACGGTACAAGGAGCCGTTTTAACCAGATCTGAGGGAATAGCACTTTTGCAGATCGAAGGTAAGATTTTTCATTATTTTTTAATCTAGGCTTGTCATTAGCGATGTAGATTTATTTGGGATAAGTAGAGACCGGCAATGGCCGGGCGGGATTGGCGCCTAACACCTTCCAACCACGTAACATGATCCCCGGATTCAGATTTTCTATAGAAGATTAGTTTATTATCCGTTTTAGAGTCAGTTTGGTTCCTAGACCATAATAACTAGGTGGCGACTCCCAAACCTCAAGGGTCAAAAGCAGATCCGCGTACCCCATGGATCGAGGGCGCTTTCAGTGGCGACTCCACTGGGGACTATTGAGGATCAAACTTTAAAAACCCCAAGTATGGGAACATTGCCAAGATGACCTAGTTTTTTTTAATTATTTAGTTCGATTTATTTTATTTATTTTTTCTATTTATTTATTTTTATGACTTGATTGTAGATGATTTTTGGTATTGCATTTTTTTTTTCCAATTAAGGATCACTTTTTGATGACCCCTAAATAATGAAATATTCAAATTGACATATGAAAATGATGGAATGATGAAGGTTGGGACAGCAATGTTAAAACGTTTTTACAAAACATTCTAGTGAGAATTAAGTCTGGGAACCTTTAATAAAATGTAGATCTCATCAAGTAGATTAATTTAAAATCTGAGTTCACTCAATTTCGTTATCAGAAACCTTAGATATCATCGATGTAAGTTCAATCTGTAAATCTGGAATTGTTGCTGAATGAAGGTTGGGACAGCAATATTAAAACGTTTTTACAGAATATTCTAGCAAGAATTAAGTCTGGGAACCCTTAATAAAACGTAGATCTCGTCGAGTAGATTAATTTAGAACCTGAGTTCACTTGATTTCATTATCGGGAGTTTTAGATATCATCGATGTAAGTTTGGATTGTATTTTCCTAATTCACAGAAAATCTGAATTTATCTAATGTTAGCACAATTAATGTTCCTGAAAGTGAGCTCATCTCAACTATTGTCATTCTATCATCAATGTAACATCTATTGGAATCTTGATTTATTTTGGATCACCCAAAAGTGATCATTGATTGGACATTAAAAATTATAAAAATTATGCCTATTGCAATGTTTGTTTGATCAATTATTATATGCCATGCTCATTAATTGATTTGCCATGATCTTGACAGATATATTTGTGATGTGTTTGCTTTCATCTTAATTTCGATGTGATGGGTTTTGTATTATTTTCTTGATCAATATTCATTTGATATCCATATGTGATGACATAATTTGGCCCATGGGCCCATGTGTTTGAAAAAGGCCCCGGGCACACCCCACCTTGTTTTGCACACACCACATGCACGTTTACTGTTTTGCACACTTACACGTCCTATATAGCCAACGTGGCACTAGTGCGTGGTCCGATCTCTTCGGAGATGCGATGTCATTCATGAAAACCACAACTTCAGTCACGTACCTTAGTGTAACACCCCGAATTTTTAATTCGTATCTCGAGGAAAAATAAATAGTGAAATTTTAAGAAAATCTTGAAAGTGGGACTTAGGGTAAAACTGTGCAACCTTGTTCTGATCATTTTTAATGGAATCTGACCTCACCATTAGATTCAAAATGATCGAAAAACATAGTTTAGCCTGTAAGCACGCTCAAATGCGAGTCCGAATATAAAAGTTGCAAAATCCTCGATTACCGGGTCGGACCAGGCTAAAACAGTGACTTTTTATTAGAGCAATAATTTGTAAAATTCGATCATACCATTGGGTTCATAACGAAAAATTATTCAACATAGACTATTTATTTGTCAAATTTGAAGACCAGAAAGTCGAATTATCACCAAAAATGAAAACGACATCAAGTTTATGGGTCACGTCAGGCCAAAAATGTAAATTTTTGATGGAGACATAATTTGTAGAAATTGACTATACCATTAGATCCGGAATGAAAAATTAGGAGAAATAGAGTATTCGTTTGTCAGATTTGGAGTCCGAATGATCAAGTTATCGACGATCCAAACAATTGACAAAATACCAATTTCGTCCCAACTTTTATATAAAAAAAAAAAAAAAAAAAAATTTAATTTTTTAAAACCCATCTTCCCCAACGCGTCCACACAGCCGAGACATATAAAACGATTTTTTTTTCTTTTCTCTTCGACCTTCCACTTCAGATCCTTCGCAAACGGTTTGCCGTCGACGATCGCCGCAGAAGGGAAAAAGATCCGCAGCTACGTTCTCTACAAAACCCACCCAACCTTTCTTCGTTTCACTTTCTATTTCTCCCGATATCGTCAAAAATCAGCCGTATTTGGATACGGAAATTTCGAAACTTTGACCTCGGATTTCGTCCGTTTCGGGGTCAAATCACTTTCCGACGCAGAAGGGAGAAACGTCCGCAGCCTCATTCTCTACATAACCCAATCAAATTCCTTCCGTTTTCTCGTATTTTTCACCCCGTATAGTCAAAAATCAGCCGTATTTTTATACGGAGATTTTCGTCACTTCGACCTCGGTTTTCATCGATTTCGGGGTTAAACTACCTTTCGCCGTAGAAGGGAGAAGAGACGAGCACGTCGAGATCTTCGAAACTACCAGGCCGGTTTCGAAAATCAGCCGCTTCGAAGTTCGGTCCGCCTCGATTTTCGTGCCGTTCGCCTCGATTTCCGCGCACGTGCTTCAGTTCCGTCGCCTAGTGATTGTAAGGAACTCTCAATTTCTATTAGTAATCTAGATTGTGAAAATTGCATTTAGGATTTTATTGGAAAAATTTGGATGTATTTTTAAAATATAGAATTATTTTGTTATTTCAAAAATTCACGCCAGAAATTGCATGTTTGATATGTTTAATTGTATTTTTATAATAATTATACGTGGGGAGGGTGTTTTTAACGGGTTATTGCCATAAATTGGGTCTTGTGCACTGCTCGGACCCCGTTTTGATATGAAATTTGTAGTTTTTTCAATATTATTGATAGAAATAAATTCTATAGTTGAAAAATGTGATTTAATATTCAATGAACTCATATTGAGTTGATGAATATATGAAAATGGATATTTTATGAAGAGATTGAAAACTGTAAAAGTCGAAAAAAGGGAAAAAGGGTATGAAATGGTAAAATGTCAGAGTCACACCCGAGGGGTGATGTCTGCATTTTACGTTGTTGTGTTGTATGCAGGTTGGTGAACGGATATCCAGGGATAATGTTACTGGTTGCATGTTTATTTACTTTCTGTTAGCGCGAGGCGCTCTGTTATGTTATTTATTTTAGGCCGGGGGTGGCCACACTTGCATGGTAGGAAACTGGATATCTATTCTCAACCTTGTATTGTTAATTTCTCTTTTGTTTTCAAATGAAAAATATATATATGTAGCTATTTTGTGAGCTGTTAAAGAGTTTGTGAATGCCTGAAGGGATAGTGCGTTCATATCGGATGGGAGTGATACTATCCTGGGATGTACGGTAGGGACCACCAAACTCATACGTGGTATGGGACGCGTATGAGAGTGGAGTCACAACTGGAATCCGGGATATTCCTCTCTATCTTTACCAGTGAACTTGTAATGTAAAGGTGGTCGTATACGAATGGTTTGTATATTTGGGAATCATATGCACGCCTGATAGGCATAGACGAAGATGATTGGTCAGTGATCACTAACAATCTATAGTAGTCGAACGTTCTGACACATCGAAAAGAGACCCATTGCTTACGGTCACGTCAAACGGCCAGCCTGAGCCGGATAAATGGTCAACCAAACGTGGTAAGGGCAGCGACCGGCCACAAAATCAGGAACTAAAAGCCAGAAAGGAATTGTAACATCATGTCCCGACTGGGAGCGATCCAGTCGTGAATCCCAACTCTCTAATTCCAATACTCCACCATCGTGTATTATGTATCTGTTGCTTATTTTGATATATAATGAAATGCATGTTTATTGTTTCCATTTAATCAATTAGATTTGTATAAAAAGAGAATGTTATAGTGAGTACTGCTGATCGATGTAATGTGAGTTTTAAAATGTTTAGTTGCTCATCCCTGGCTATATGTACCAGTTAATCGTAGTTTTCTTCTGTAAAACTTTGTTTATTTTAAAATGATTCAGTATGTTTATTCGTTCATGTTAGGAGAGGTTATTGGCAGAAATTGTTGTTTCCTTACTGGGTAACCATTGTTACTCACCCTTTCCTTCTCCATTTTTTTTAGTTTCAGATCTGAAGCTTGGCGAAACAAGTGTAGAACAAGAGCGAGGATCATCTGGTTGGTCAGATAGACAACCAGAGTCCGTCACCTGGTAAGTATTAGGGCTATACTCCCTAGTGGTGTCAGTTTCTCCAGGTAGTCTTATGGATTCTGTCTTGAGTGTTAGGAATTATGTTAGAGTGAGGAATTTTGTATAATCCTGTATATAATTTTTCTTCTTCCGCACTCTGATCTATCGGAATTTATTAGACGTATATAGGCTTCCGCTAGTATTGTATTTTGTTTGTTATATGCAGGATTGTATGTCGTTTATCAGGTGCAGGTTGAATCGCCTTGGAATGCTAACATAAACAGAGGAAATCATGCCGAAATTTCGAGGTGCCACCTCGTACCTTGAAATCTGACATGGGGATTTGTGTTAGCGTTCGGCGGGGCGCCACAGATGGTATCAGAGCATAGTATTAGATCCGTATGGGATACTGATCTGCTATATTTTGGAGAATTCGCTGATACCACAGATATTAGAGCGATAATCATAGAGTGTCATTAGGAATTCGGTATCCGAGCTCATTAGTAATTCCGTATTGGAATTATGAGTTCTTCCGTGTCTAGAGGTCTATAGAACCTAGTAAGTCTAGGATAGGATTCTCGGTTTGTTCTGTTAGTAATGGAAATAGAGTCCATTACTAAGTTCTAGGCTGCGATAGAATTTATAGTTATGTAAGAGTAGTTTTGGCCTTATTCTAATAAGTTCATTGTTACGGATAAGCACAAGTGAGAAGAGTAGAAGAGGCAAAGGCTGAAACGTAACAGAGACAAGATAGGTTTTGGATCAGACTACTGACTCGATATCACAACTAATGTCATTCATCGGATAGGTAACTGAGTCTAATGACAAATTTGGAGAAGAAATATGAACAGTACAACCACCAGCACCTCGACGCCAAATAGAAGGAAGACAATTAGTTCTAATAAGCGACAAACAATTACAAAACTAGTAAATTCATAGGAAATATATATCATACATGAGGATTGAGATTATAGACATACCTACTCAATGGATAAAAGAAATTTATAAGAAACAACATATACTACTAAATCAGTTGAAAAGAAGAATTGTGATATATTACGAATGTGGTAAATTGGGATATAAAGGAGAATAATGTTCGGGTTGATATCAATCGATTAAGGATGTGTGCCTCAAAAGATGTTAGACAAACCAATTGAAAGAACAATAAGGCCACCAGATTTAAATAAAGTTGATAACATATTCGTGCCATCCCGAACAGACAAGACTAGCGATCGAAAGTGAGAGATGGTACAAGACTTACCACGATTGTAAGGCACACCACTAAATCCAAGAAATGAGGAAGCGCTGGACTTCTTCGCAAAATGGAAATACTATTCAACCTTAGAGACCATTACCACAAAGTCGTGCCTTTGAAGAATAAGAGAATTCCCCAGCCCAAAGGACAGGTAAATCCAAGGATGTGGTTGTATAATTTTCAACGATTACGTCTATCGAGATTTGGGAACTTTTCCAACTGGTTGAGGTCAATGACTGGTTTTGAAGATTTGAAAGATTTTCAATGTCATGTAGTACCCAAGAAATCAGTGGATGATGGTGACTATATTCTAGTTGGATGGGGATGCCAGTCATTAGTAACGTTTGAGAGGAATATATTGGGAGATGGATCGTTTGAGTGGGTAGAATTTGAGAGGATATTTGTTGATAGATTTATATTTGAGATTGCTCGAGAAATCAAAAATTAGGAGTTTTTGAGATTAGTGCAGGGTAATCTATCGATTGCCGAATATAATATGATGTTCACTAGGTTGTCACGATGTGCGTCCGAGCTTATCTTGACAAATCTGTAAAAGGCCCGTAAATTCTTTAGAGGACTATAATCCTACCTAAGGTCCAGGAGGTTGATGATTGAGACTACCAATTATAGAGATACGATAAATCGAACTTAAAGGATAAAACGATAGGAGATAGAGTTACAGACCTCCAATGGACAAATGAGTTGACCTTAGATTTCTTTTCTTCCCAGATCAGATCCGGCCAAGAGGTCGATGTATTCGAGGCTAATCTTCCCCGGATCAGTGTATCCACAATATAGAACTCCTCCACTATCAAGTTGTAGAGTTTCCCCATCACTGAGTTAGAGAGCAGTTGAAGCTCCAATGATGCCAACAGGGCCAAAGGAATCAACAAGGCAGGTTCAGAGCCTACAGACCTTAATCTTCCAACTACCCACTCCACAGAGATCTATGAAGACAAGATCATTGACATTGTTACGCGTTTGATCAGGTGGGACATATCAAGAAAGAATGTCCTCTATCACAGGCGCAAGTAAGAGCTATGACCTAGGAGAAAGTACCTATCTCCGACGAAATTTTGGAAGTAATGATTTTTAATTATAATATTAAAAAGTGGAGTTATATTCAACACTAGTTCCTCTAGATCATATAATTCTGTGAAGAGTTTGCACACTTGTTAGAGTTAGAAACCACTGACACAGGTCAAGTATTGAAATTATTTATACCATTGAGAGGCCTTGCGAAGAAAGAATAAGATTTTTGGAAGATCATTTAAGAACTTGCAAAATAGGTATTAGAATAATTGTAAAGTGTGAAAAGACAAGTGATGTTCAACTGGTACGTTAGTCTTTATATTAATAGTCTAGTCAATTACTCATATATTACGCTAGTAGATAAGTAGGAGTTTCTTATATATCCTTCATATCAAGAGCTACTTCCTCGAATATCAACACAGGAAGTAGCGTATCTTTCCTTTCGATTGAAGATGGCTTAACTTTGGGAAGCCTAACGACTGAACTATTAGATAAAGCAACTCTTGCTTTACGACTTCTTGAATCGATTCTCCTTCTTTGAAAAGATAGATCATCTTTTTCCTTTTATCTTTCTATCTTCGGTGTCGGTTCTAACTCTTCTTTTACCTTTTCCTTTCACGATCACCTTCCAGTAGAAGAATTCATTATTATCGTTCTTGTTACGTGATCAATGCTTCCTATAGACAAATGCTCACTTCGAGACTTCGATCGTGACTCCTTTACACTCATCAAAACGAAAGTGCTATAAGTAAATATTATGATTTCATAGAAGTGCGGCTACTACCTACCTGTGCCCACATCCATCCTAAAGAGATTTAGTAGAGTATAAGTTAGGAGGTGGGTCGATGTAAAATGTGAGAAAGAATAATCTTGTGACAATGTTGCATTAATGATGACTTAATGGAATTGTGAGAAAATAGATATATGATTTATCCCCTCGAGTAAGATTTTAAATTATAAAGGTTATGACAAAGGTTTTGAGGAAACATCGCAATAAGTAAAAATGTAATATCGAATCGAATATAAGGATAGTGGTGTGTTGCGGTAAGACTATGCTTTTGGGAGTAATATTCATAATAATTATGAGTAAAACATAATATATGATGTAATTGATGAGAGAAGTAAGGATGAAGAATAAAGAAGATGTGAAAGGATTGTTGTTGATAGACATTGATGGGAAAGTGATACAAGGTGAATTGATTGTTATCTTAAGGTTATACAAATAATGGATTAGTTGGAGTATGAGTTTGAATAGAGTGATTAATTAATGAATGTGTTGAGTTGATGGAATATGGAGATATAAGTCTACGAGTTATAAATGAGATTGGTTTGGGACTAAGAATAGATAGTAATCGAAAATAAGTAGTTTTATTATACATGTCGTGTTAGTGGAATAGCGACAAAGTTTGATAAGTATGATTTCAATTTCGAGGACGAAATTTTTATTAAGGGGGGGAGAATGTAACACCCCGAATTTTTAATTCGTATCTCGAGGAAAAATAAATAGTGAAATTTTAAGAAAATCTTGAAAGTGGGACTTAGGGTAAAACTGTGGAACCTTGTTCTGATCATTTTTAATGGAATCTGACCTCACCATTAGATTCAAAATGATCGAAAAACATAGTTTAGCCTGTAAGCACGCTCAAATGCGAGTCCGAATATAAAAGTTGCAAAATCCTCGATTACCGGGTCGGACCAGGCTAAAACAGTGACTTTTTGTTAGAGCAATAATTTTTAAAATTCGATCATACCATTGGGTTCATAACGAAAAATTATTCAACATAGACTATTTATTTGTCATTTTTGGAGATCAGAAAGTCGAATTATCGCCAAAAACGAAAACGACATCAAGTTTATGGGTCACGTCAGGCCAAAAATGTAAATTTTTGATGGAGACATAATTTGTAGAAATTGACTATACCATTAGATCCGGAATGAAAAATTAGGCGAAATAGAGTATTCGTTTGTCAGTTTTGGAGTCCGAATGATCAAGTTATCGACGATCCAAACAATTGACAAAATACCAATTCGTCCCAACTTTTATTAAAAAAAAAAAAAAAAAAAAATTTAATTTTTAAAAACCCATCTTCCCCAACGCGTCCCAACAGCCGAGACATATAAAACGATTTTTTTTTCTTTTCTCTTCGACCTTCCACTTCAGATCTTCGCAAACGGTTTGCCGTCGACGATCGCCGCAGAAGGGAAAAAGGTCCGCAGCTACGTTCTCTACAAAACCCACCCAACCTTTCTTCGTTTCACTTTCTATTTCACCCGATATCGTCAAAAATCAGCCGTATTTGGATACGGAAATTTCGAAACTTTGACCTCGGATTTCGTCCGTTTCGGGGTCAAATCGCTTTCCGACGCAGAAGGGAGAAACGTCCGCAGCCTCATTCTCTACATAACCCAACCAAATTCCTTCCGTTTTCTCGTATTTTTCACCCCGTATAGTCAAAAATCAGCCGTATTTTTATACGGAGATTTTCGTAACTTCGACCTCGGTTTTCATCGATTTCGGGGTCAAACCACCTTTCGCCGTAGAAGGGAGAAGAGACGAGCACATCGAGATCTTCGAAACCACCAGGCCGGTTTCGAAAATCAGCCGCTTCGAAGTTCGGTCCGTCTCGATTTTCGTGCCGTTCGCCTCGATTTCCGCGCACGTGCTTCAATTCCGTCGCCTAGTGATTGTAAGGAACTCTCAATTTCTATTAGTAATCTAGATTGTGAAAATTGCATTTAGGATTTTATTGGAAAAATTTGGATGTATTTTAAATATAGAATTATTTTGTTATTTCAAAAATTCACGCCAGAAATTGCATGTTTGATATGTTTAATTGTATTTTTAATAAATTATACGTGGGAGGGTTTTTAACGGGTTATTGCCATAAATTGGGTCTTGTGCACTGCTCGGACCCCGTTTTGATATGAATTTGTATTTTTTTTTCAATATTATTGATAGAAATAAATTCTATAGTTGAAAAATGTGATTTAATATTCAATGAACTCATATTGAGTTGATGAATATCAGAAAATGGATATTTTATGAAGAGATTGAAAACTGTAAAAGTCGAAAAAAGGGAAAAAGGGTATGAAACGGTAAAATGTCAGAGTCACACCCGAGGGGTGATGTCTGCATTTTACGTTGTTGTGTTGTATGCAGGTTGGTGAACGGATATCCAGGGATAATGTTACTGGTTGCATGTTTATTTACTTTCTGTTAGCGCGAGGCGCTCTGTTATGTTATTTATTTTAGGCCGGGTGGCCACACTTGCATGGTAGGAAACTGGATATCTATTCTCAACCTTGTATTGTTAATTTCTCTTTTGTTTTCAAATGAAAATAATATATATAGTAGCTATTTTGTGAGCTGTTAAAGAGTTTGTGAATGCCTGAAGGGATAGTGCGTCATATCATCCGGAGTGGTGTACTATCCTGGGATGTACGGTAGGGACCACCAAACTCATACGTGGTATGGGACGCGTATGAGAGTGGAGTCACAACTGGAATCCGGGTTTATTCCTCTCTATCTTTACCAGTGAACTTGTAATGTAAAGGTGGTCGTATACGAATGGTTTGTATATTTGGGAATCACATGCACGCCTGATAGGCATAGACGAAGATGATTGGTCAGTGATCACTAACAATCTATAGTAGTCGAACGTTCTGACACATCGAAAAGAGACCCATTGCTTACGGTCACGTCAAACGGCCAGCCTGAGCCGGATAAATGGTCAACCAAACGTGGTAAGGGCAGCGACCGGCCACAAAATCAGGAACTAAAAGCCAGAAGGAATTGTAACATCATGTCCCGACTGGGAGCGATCCAGTCGTGAATCCCAACTCTCTAATTCCAATACTCCACCCATGTGTATTATGTATCTGTTGCTTATTTTGATATATAAATGAAATGCATGTTTATTGTTTCCATTTGATCAATTAGATTTGTATAAAAAGAGAATGTTATAGTGAGTACTGCTGATCGATGTAATGTGAGTTTTAAAATGTTTAGTTGCTCATCCCTGGCTATATGTACCAGTTAATCGTAGTTTTCTTCTGTAAAACTTTGTTTATTTTAAAATGATTCAGTATGTTTATTCGTTCATGTTAGGAGAGGTTATTGGCAGAAATTGTTGTTTCCTTACTGGGTAACCATTGTTACTCACCCTTTCCTTCTCCATTTTTTTTAGTTTCAGATCTGAAGCTTGGCGAAACAAGTGTAGAACGAGCGAGGATCATCTGGTTGGTCAGATAGAACCAGAGTCCGTCACCTGGTAAGTATTAGGGCTATACCCCCTAGTGGTGTCAGTTTCTCCAGGTAGTCTTAGATTCTGTCTTGAGTGTTAGGAATTATGTTAGAGTGAGGAATTTTGTATAATCCTGTATATAATTTTTCTTCTTCCGCACTCTGATCTATCGGATTTATTAGACGTATATAGGCTTCCGCTAGTATTATATTTTGTTTGTTATATGCAGGATTGTATGTCGTTTATCAGGTGCAGGTTGAATCGCCTTGGAATGCTAACATAAACAGAGGAAATCATGCCGAAATTTCGAGGTGCCACCTCGTACCTTGAAATCTGACATGGGGATTTGTGTTAGCGTTCGGCGGGGCGCCACACTTAGGGTATATCAAACTAGGGCATCAATACCGTCTGATCAGGTGATTCTGATAGATGTATTGATGCACCCATGTTGGAGCGAACCTGAGCCTTTGACCATTGGAGCCACACAGTCACATGTCCCGATTTCAACGTAGTATAGTACGTGGTCGTCCCCTGTGGGATGCCAAAACCATTAGAAAGCTAAACCCTTGAATTGTACCCGTAGGTATAAAAGTAATCTAAGATATCAATTGCACTTCTTGGTCAAAACCAGTGCCTAAGCAAGATCTTGCCCCGCTGTACCCTACTGTACGAGGGGGATAGACTACGTCTATTCTAGACGAGAGGTATTTAAGTGGGCCCTTGCTCAGCATTGTGTGCCACCTCTCAATTAGAGATCAAACTGGCTGTTTTTGACTTCAGATAAGTGAGTTAAGGTTTTAGATTATCACCTATACGGTATATCAAACCAAGTCACCACGTATCGAAAGGTATATAGGTGTGCTTGAGCAAGGGTGGCCAGATAAAAATGCATTGCATGTAGTAAGCTTAGAGTCTAGAAACCTTCTCTGTAGGTCACGACTCGAACTTATCGTGGGTGTTCCCGGGTTGTTTATTGAATGGAACCTTTTGATTGAGGAATGTATGTGAATGGTGTGAATGGTGAGATCAGAGTGTATGATTGTCCTCAAGGATCAAAAATATTATTTTTGAAAATCAAAATGGGTGCACCGACCCAATAAAGAATCCATTCTTTTACAATAATGACCCAGTCCATCTCGATCCAACAGTCATGATGGACCGGGCCATTTAAATCAAAATGGAAATCGAATTTTCAAAAAAAAAATGGAAAATATTTTCCAGAAAAGAATGTTCTCCAAAAGAAGTGTTCTTTAAAAAAAAAAAAAATTTCCAAAAAAAGTGTTGATCTCTAGAAAAAATGTTTTCTAAGAAAAAGTGTTTTCCAGAAAATATTTTCCATAAGAACAAGATTTTCCAAGAGAAAATGCTTTCCAAATAAAAAACTATTTTTCAGAAGAAAAAGTTTTCCAAAAGAAAAGAAAATGAAGGAAAAATGATTTACAAAAGATCTATTTTTGCATGAAAATTTTTTGAAATATGTTTTTTACCAAAAATTTATTTTTTGCATGGACCTTATAAAATTATCAAAATATATTTTTCTGAAAAGAAAATGATTGCAAAAAATAATCAGAATTGTGAAAATTGTTATTCAGTAAAAACATTATTTTCAAGAGTGCAATAAAATTATTTTCCTTCTAAATAATCATTGAATGGATGAATTGTTTAATGGATTGGTGCACAGAATCCAATAAAATCTCAGGGTTCATTTAAAATGTTATCAAGGGGGTGACACTGAAATTAGTTAAATTCACCTTCAAAGAGGTTTTAAGGGTTATCATTGTATATAAGCTCAATCGTCCATCGTCTAGTTAGGATTGTAAATCCGGTCAGTTAGAGTAAACGTCAATATAAAGTCAACAGTCAGAAATGACCTCAAAATTTCTCAACATCATCCAGTTGCTCTTTGAAGATCATAGTGTTTCAATCCTACCGGTTGTAAGCAATATCTCAGTCCTCAGTCCTAATCAAACTCGTGTGGGTACTTGTCTTGAGTTTTCATGAGTCCTTTGGGTTAGCTCGAGTTCTTTTTTCCAGCAAGGTCATGTCTTCCTTAGATTGAGTTTACTCTTTTCTATTGAGTCAAGTTAGTTCATCGAGTCTACAGAGGTGTCTGTCGCCTCTTCTGAATTTGATTGGATAAAGAAAATTTTTGAATACCCTGAGCGCATTAACGAATTAACTAATAATCTAGCTTCAAGGATATATTTTTCTCCTGAATAAGAAGATGAAAGTCGGGCTCAAGAAGGCAAAAGTCATTGACCGTGGAACATAAATTAAATCCTAAAGAGATTCAAATAGAAATCATCCTATCCCTAGAGGAACACAAGAGGATAATGAATTTTCTCAGAAATTTCAAAAGACTTGTTCGCTTGGGCCTATGAGGATATGTTAGGTGCAAGTTTGGGTGTTGTCTGACACGGATTATATATTGACTTGATAAAATGAGATTAAAGAAGATCTTACAAAATGTATCAGTGCTAGACTTCTCAACATGGTAGAGCTCCCAGCATAGATTATCATTCTCAGATTAATGAAATCAAAGCTTAAGTTATCACTCTGTGTTCAAAGCTCGAGATTCGACATCACAGTATCTCTTTACCGCCCTCAGATTAATGGAAAGGTTAAAGCAGCCAATAAAATATCTCAAAATAATCATCAAGGAAATGTATCAATCACACCAGGATTAGTTAGAGAAGTTACCATTCACACTAAGGGCACATCATACTTCAATGCAATCTTCTGCTGGAGCTATTCCCTACTTTCTAGTGTATGATATGGAAGCAATCTTACCAGTTGAAATGGAAATCCCATATCTCAAGGCCTTCAAGAAAAGTCAATTGTTAGAAACAGATTGGGCTTCAGTGGCAGTAAAAGAATTAAACTTGATCGGAGAAAAACGACTAAGAGCTTTGTACCACTTGCAAGCTTATCAAAGAAGAATCACTCGTGCGTTTGACAAAAAGATCAAGGCCTCTCACTTGCAAGTCGAGGATTTATTATTTAAAGAAAAAGGACACCCTATTTTTGATCCTAGAGGGAAGTTCAAACCAAATTGGAGAGGTCCGTTCATCATCAAGGAAATATTACCAGGAAAAGCTGTCAAACTTCAAGATCATGATCGAATCAAATTACCAAAGTCAACCAACCTTGACCAGATCAAACGGTACTACATTTAAGGAGGCAATTTTTAGTCGAATCAATTTTCCTACTACCTAGTTCATTATCTCCTTTCTCAATCCCTTTGCAGCTTGTTCAAAAAGAGAAAAATTATGCCTTTTACTTCTTAGCCTGATTACCTAACCCAGGGGAGGAAAAAATCCGAACTACGTTTTGGTCTGATCCCAAAAATTTGGGGTACATAGACAACCTGAAAAGTTACTTCAGGCTCGACCACATAAAAAAAAATTAGATTCCCCGACAAAGGAAAAATCTAAAAAGAAAAAAATTCAAAAGAAAAAGAAATATCATCCAAAATGGAGAAGAAAGTTCAAGAAAAAATTTTAAATGAAATGCCACACAAGGGGCATTTGGGTTTTTGAGCCTCAAAATTCCTTTCTTTTTATGCCTAGTCCCAAGCCTACCTATAAAAGTCCTCTTAAGTACCGTGTGAAAAAGTCAAGGAGGGTAGCAAAGCATGATCAGACAGTAATTCTAGAACTTCAGAGGAAAAGAAAAAAATAAAAAATAATAAAGCCTGCTAAGTTGAAAATCCGAAAAGGACAACTTAGGCAAAAATTAAAGCAAGCTCGCAAGGTTGAAAATCTGAAAGGACAACTTTGGCAACAATCAGAACCAAGCAAAAAAAAAAGAAAAAAAGAAAGCTCGCGAGATCGAAAACCTGAAAAGGCGATCTAGGCAAAAGCTAGAGTAAGTTCGATAGATTGAAAACCTAAAAAGGCGATCTAGGCAAAAGTTAGAGCAAAAAAGAAAAACATAAGAAAATCCCAAGCTGAGAGCGATCCGAGTTGAAACATCAGAAGTCCGAATAATCAAGTTCAATACTTCGCTTAAACCAGACATAGACTCAGAAGCCACAAGTATCTTGTCCACGATCAATCTAAGAATTTTTACTTCCCCAAGTAAATCAATAAAGAGAAGGGTGAATTCTATGATGAGTCTCAAAAGGAAATATTTTGTTATCTTGAGCCTGACTCAAAATCTTCAATAAAATTAATCAAAATTAAAAGTTGGATCTTTATTGCGCTTGTGGTAATCAAATATTTCAAACCTCCATACAAGGGGCATTTTTCTTTTTCTTCTAAATATGTAATTTCCTCCCTTATACCAGGGGCATTTTTTTAATGATGTGTTCAATTATTTTCAATGCCATGTTTATTGTCAAACTAGGGGCATTTTGTTTTTGAGCAATGTTAATCCTAAAAGATAATGAGAACCCCAAACTTAAGGTTACCCTCTTGATAACAGTTTTTCGAAAAACTTTTGAGGTTCAAAAAAAATAAAAACTCAGGTTTTAAATTCATAAAACTTTTTGATAAATCCTTGAGGTTCAAACAAAAGCATTTTGGATCTCACATAGGAGATATGGCATTCTTTCGTTCTCTAGATTCTTTTCCAGATTCAATCATTCTTGGAATCGATCATTTCTCTTCCTGATTCATTCCAATCAGTCTTCTCAAAATTCATTCATTCTTTCCCAAAATTCCTTCATTCCTCTGCCAGTTTTGCTCAGTTATCGCCAAGGGTTAACTAGGATTTTTCTCAGTTGTCGCCAAGGGTTGTCTTGGATTGTGCTCAGATGCCGCCAAGGGTTTTCTTGGAACTATGCTCAGATGCCGCCAAGGATTTTCTTGGAACTATGCTCAGATGCCGCCAAGATGTCGCCAAGGGTTTTCTTCGAACTATGCTCAGATGCCGCCAAGGGTTTTCTCAGAATTATGCTCAGATGCTGCCAAGGGTTTTTTCGGAACTATGTTCAGATGCCGCCAAGGGTTTTCTTGGAATTATGCTCAGATGCCGCCGAGGGTTTTCTCGGAATTATCCTCAGATGCCGCCAAGGGTTTTCTTGGAATTATGCTCAGATGCCGCCGAGGGTTTTCTCGGAACTATGCTCAGTTACCACCGAGGGTTTTCTCGGAATTATGCTAAGATGCCGCCAAGGGTTTTCTTGGAATTATGCTCAGTTTATATTTACTTCATGCTCAGATTTGACTCATTTCCAACTCAAACTCTTTGAAATCTATCTCAGATTTTGAGCCCACACACTTGCACAGTTGTTACATCAGTCAAGGAGAATTTTCTAAAATTCAAGGATCTGACACTGCCAGTGAGAGCTCGCGCTCAAGGACCTGACATTTTTCTAGTTCGGGGAGAGTTTTACGCTCAAGGATCCGAATACCTCGACGAATTGCTAAATCAGGCCGCAAAATGAACTGTCACTAGCTTTGGCATTCGGATATCGTACTATCTACCAAAATAGATTTGCTAGCTAGTTTGCTTCAACCCTCTGCCAAAGAGGGGCATCTGTAGACACCCCATTTTTGCATCCGCCTGATTAATCAAGTCGTCAACCCGATCGTAAAAGTTCCCAATGATGGATGTTTATTCCAGTGCTTTATTTTGTCATCAGATGTGTTTTTAGAAATTCGGATGAGGTATCTCGAACTGACAAAACCTTAGAAACCACGCTACGCTAGGAAAATACGATCCCAGAAACGTAGAAATCATCATATTGCAGACCAAAAAGAAGCTTCACGATAAAAATTACTAAAAATGACTAAATTACTAAAATACCCCTAACATCAAAACAACCTTAGAGCTTATATTACGCTTATAAAAACCCGTTCAAACACATAAAATGACAAATCGAAATCAAATAAATCATTTCGCCAATTTTCACAAAATTCGACAAAATTCACGAAAATACCCCTCATAAAATTCACGACCATTTCACACAAAAAATCTCATAAATGACAAAAACCAACATTCCCATTGAATTCCTTACGAAAAACTGATTCCAAAACATCCTGGAACATGGAAAAATGACTTAAAACGTAAAAAATCCTCTCCGAGGGCAAAATGGTAATTTCACAATTTTAATAATTAAAGTTTTCGAAATTAATAAATAAATCATTAAATAATGTAAAGTGAAACATTAATAAAATTAATTTTAAAATGTGAACAAAAAAAATCGATCAATCAGGCTTTCAGGCAAAATTGTTGAGGGTTCGCAAGATATTTCTTTAAGGACCCCTCCATTTGGGGGTCCAAAGAATTAAAGATATAATAGAGAGGGGTTCTCCAAAAATTTAAAGTCAATCAAGCAAGACTAAAGTCAGGATATTAAAGTCAATCAAATAAGACTAAAGTCAAAATTAAAGTCAATTAAGTAAGACTAAAGTCAAGTATTAAAGTCAATCTCATAAGACTAAAGTCAAAACCCTAAATCAAAACGCTAATCTAAATTAATCAAGTCAATCTCATAAGACTAAAGTCAAAATCCTAAATCAAAATCCTAATCTAAACTAATCAAGTCAATCACATAAGACTAGAGTCAAAACCCTAAGTCAAAGCCCTAAAGACTAAGTCCATCTCATGAGACCAAAGTCAAAACCCTAATTAAAACTCTAAAAGAAATCCTAATCAAACCCTAATGCTTCTAAAAACTTTATAAATAGGAGCCTCCACACCCTATTTTCATATAAAAGAAAAAACCCTAGAAAAAGTAGGTGAAGAAGCCTCCACAACCTCCCCAAAACCCTAATTTTGGAGCCTCAACTCCTTACCTAACACCCCTGTTTCGATTTTAGCCTAAAAAACACCCAAAAAACTCTCAAAAACATCCCAAAATTCCACAACAAATTAGAAGCACCCAGATCCAAGAAGGAGATACCTTACCTCGGAGATCAGGAATCAGATCCGGAGGTAGAATGAAGTAAGGAATACGGTACAAGGAGTCGTTTTCACCAGATCTGAGGGAATAGCACTTTTGCAGATCGAAGGTAAGATTTTTCATTATTTTTTAATCTAGGTTTGTCATTAGCGATGTAGATTTATTTGGGATAAGTAGAGACCAGCAATGGCCGGGCGGGGTTGGTGCCTAACACCTTCCAACCCCGTAACATGATCCCCGGATTCAAATTTTCTGTAGAAGATTAGTTTATTATCCATTTTAGAGTCAGTTTGGTTCCTAGACCATAATAAATAGGTGGCGACTCCCAAACCTCAAAGGTTAAAAGCGGATCCGCGTACCCTGCGGATCGAGGGCGCTTTCACCTGTGAGATTAGGTTTTGGAGGCACCTATTTATAGATTTTGTTGGAAGAATTAGGATTTGACTAGGTCTCCTTTTAGATAAGGTAAATTAGGATTTTGACTTAATTCTTATTTGATTGACTAGATTTCTTAAGATTAGGGTTTTGACTTGAGTCTTATGAGATTGACTTGGTCTTTTAAATTAGAATTTTTAATCTTGCGTACAATGAAAGAATATATTTTTAAGTTTTGTCGAGAACCCCCTAATTATATATTTAATTATTTGGACCCCCAGATGGAAGAGTCTTTTAATAAATATCAAGGGGGCTCTACTTAAATAAGTGAGCAACCATCAACAATTTTGCCTAAAGGCTTGATTGATTAATTTTCTTGATTCAGATTTTTAAATTAATTTTGTTAAGATTTCACTTTACATTAATTAATATTTTATTTATTAATTTTGAAATTCAAAACTATTAAAATTAAAAAATTACCGTTTTGCCCTCGAAGAGAATTTTTGTGTTTCAAGTCATTTTTCGCTGTTCCGGGATGTTTTGGAATCTATTTTTTGTAAGAAATTCGATGGGATTATCGGTTTGTGTCACTTATGAAATTTTTGACATGAAATGATTGTGAACCCTTATGAGGGCCATTTTCGTAATTTTGTCGAATTTGGTGAAAATTGGCGAAATGGTTTATTTGATTTAATTTTATTGTTTTATGTGTTCAAATGGGATTTCCTAAGTGTTATGTAGGTTCTAGATGTTTTGATGTTAGGGGTATTTTCGTAATTTGATCATTTTTTAGTGATTTTTATCGTAAAGCTTCTTTTATCTAAGAAATGATGATTTCTACGTTTTGGGTCATATTTTTCCTATCGTAGCGTGGTTTCTACAGTTTGTTTGTTTAAGATACCTTATCTGAATTTTTGAAACATGTCTAATAACAAAATAGAGCATTGGAATATCATCCATCATTGAGAACCATTGCAATCGGGTTGACGAGTTAATTGATCAGGCAAGTACGAAAATGAGGTGTCTACAAATACCCTTCTTTGGCAGAGGGTTGAAGCAAACTAGATAGCAAATCTATTTTGGCAGATAGTGCGATATTTGAATGTCAAAGCTAGTGACAGTTCATTTTGCGATCCGATTTAGCAATTCGTTGAGGCATTCAGATCCTTGAGGGTAAAACTCTCCCTGAACTAAAAAAAATTATCAGGCCTTCGAACGCGAGCTCTCACTGATGATGTCAGATCCTTGAATTTTAAAAAAAATTCTAGCTAATGCAAAAGTACACGTATGTGCAATGGTGCGATGCTTACTGAGTATTCTATCGGATCATTGAGAATAAACTCTTATCGCTTAAAATAGAATGTCAGGTCCTAGAGATCTTCTCTTACTGACAATGATGATTCAAATTGAAATGCACATACGTAATGAAGACAATCACACAATATTGAATTATAATAAGTTTGAATAACGAGATAGATGATGTAGAAACTTTATTAAATCCTATCAAAATTCTTTTTAGAATCCGAAAAAATTTGAATCTTGATTATCAGACTCTAGCTAAGGTTTACAAGAAATTAAACAATCCTGTAAATTCATTCTATGATTCAAAAAGTTGAAGTTTCGGATTCGAACTTAGGTTTGTAGGTATTTCAAAAAACCTACTCATTCTATGATTCAAAAAGTTGGAGTCTCGTTTCTAGGACTCGAACTTAGGTTGGTAGATACTTCAAAAAACCTACTCATTCTAAGATTAAAAAAGCTGGAGTCTCGTTTCTCGGACTTAAACTTAAGTTTGTAGGTACTTGAAAAAATCTACTTATTCTATGATTCAAAAAGTTGGAGTCTTGTTTCTTGGACTCGAACTTAGGTTTGTAGGTACTTCAAAAAATCTACTCATTCTATGATTCAAAAAGTTGGAGTCTCGTTTCTTGGACTTGAACTTAAGTTTGTAGGTACTCCAAAAAACCAACTCATTCTATGATTCAAAAAGTTGGAGTCTCGTTTCTCGGACTCGAACTTAGGTTTGTAGGTACTTCAAAAAACCTACTTATTCTATGATTTAAGAAGTTGGAGTCTTGTTTCTTGGACTCGAACTTAGGTTTGTAGGTACTTCAAAAAATCTACTCATTCTATGATTCAAAAAGTTGGAGTCTCGTTTCTCGGACTTGAACTTAAGTTTGTAGGTACTTCAAAAAACCAACTCATTCTATGATTCAAAAAGTTGGAGTCTCGTTTCTCGGATTTGAACTTAGGTTTGTAGGTACTTCAAAAAACCTACTCATTCTATGATTCAAAAAATTGGAGTCTCGTTTCTCGGACTCAAACTTAGGTTTGTAGGAACTTCAAAAAATCTACTCATTCTATGATTCAAAAAGTTGGAGTATCATTTCTCATACTCGAAATTAGGTTTGTAAGTACTTCAAAAAACCTACTCATTCTATGATTCAAAAAGTTAGAGTCTCGTTTCTCGGAGTCGAACTTAAGTTTGTAGGTACTTTAAGAAACCTACTTATTTTATGATTCAAAAAGTTGGAATCTCATTTCTCAGACTCGAACTTAGGTTTATAGGTACTTCAAAAAATCCATTCATTTTATGATTCAAAAAGTTACGTACTAAAAACTTACTCATTCTATGATTCAAAAAGTTAAAGTCTCATTTCTCAGACTTGAACTTAGGTTTGTAGGTACATCAAAAACCTTACTCATTCTATAATTTAAAAAGTTGGAGTTTCATTTTTAGGACTTGAACTTAGGTTTGTAGGTACTTCAAAAAACCTATTCATTCTATGATTCAAAAAGTTGGAATCTCATTTCTTGGTCTCGAACTTAGGTTTTTAGGTACTTCAAAAAACCTACTCATTTTATTATTAAAAAAAAATCGGAGTCTCATTTCTTGGACTCGAACTTATTGGAGCCACGCTTCTATGGCTTGAATTAGTTAAATAATCGGTATTATCGAGTTCAAAGTTTGAATTATTGGGCATTTATTAGCTTATCATACATCTGGATTCATAATTATCATTGGACTTCGTCGGACTTTCAAGCTTTTGTAAGATTTTCTTTTTATCATGTGATCAAGAATGAAAATTTCGGAATCACTGTTATTTTAAAAAAATGCCCCTTGTTTCAAGGTTGGCTTCTAACTGGAACTTGACTATGAAACTAATGAAATGAATTGCCCTTGATATATGACAGATAAAAGAATCAACATTCTTTAAATTCAAGACTCTTAAGATTATCATACGTGTAACAAGGAATTTGATCAATTTCTTTTGAGAAATACTTGCGTTGGGCTGAAAATCTTGATAATTATTGGAATAGAAGATGTTTCTCTTCAAAGTGGTCAATGGTTCTACACTTTCATTTGGCGAACACTTGGACAAGTAAACATATTCCTAAGGATCTTACAATGTTCAAGATGGCTTTTGAGTTTCTTCGACTTCAACCCTATCTTTGTTAGATGTGAACTTTCAGTTGAATATTGTGACTTGAATAATTTCTTGCATTTTTTAGTTTCTGAAAAAGCTTCCTTCTAAATTTTTCTTCTTGATGAGACCTTTCCTCCCATTTGATGATTCCCTAATTTTTGCCTAGAACGTCTCTTCAGGTTTTTAATCTAGCGGACTTTATTTTTCTTCTTTTGATGATGCTTGATTTTTGCCTAGGTCGTCTTTTTAGGTTTTTAACCTAATAGGCCTTCTTTTTTTATGGTTATGCCCTAACTTTTGCCTAAGTCGCCCTTTCGAATTTTCAACTTAATGGGTTTTTTTTCTTCTTGATGATCTTGAATATTCAACTTGATAACTTCTTGGTTCCTTGGACCTTAATCGAGTCAATTAGCATTTAGGAGGACTTAATAGGTGGGCTTAGGACATGGTTTAGAAAGAAAAGGTATAAGGCTCGACTTTCTCAAAATGCCCCTTGTCTGATATTCTCTTTTTCTTCTAATGCCTTTAATTTGGCATTTTCTTTTTTGTAAATTCTTTTGATTCTTTTTTTTTTCTTTTTTTCTGCCTTAGTTTGGCATTCTTTTCTTTTCTGTCAATTCTTTTGCCTCTTTCTTTTAATGCCCCTAGTTTGATATTATTTATTTTGAACCTTTCAATATGGGATTTTCTTTTTGGATGACAATTTTCCTAAGAGAATATATATTTTTTTTTCATGATCGGGCTTAAAGTAATTTCTCAGGTTGCCTATGTACCCCAAATATTTCTTTTTACTTTTGGGATCAGGTCAAAATGTAGTTCATACTAAGATATCCCTCCCGCGATAGGTTGGTATGGCTTAGAAAGAAAATGTTATTGATGTTTTTAGAGGTTGCGAGGGGCTAAAGAAGGTTTTCTTTTTCTTAGTAAGACAGGAAACTGGTTCGACCAAAGAAGCCTTCTTTTGGTGAAATACTACTTGATTTGGTCAAGATTTTAGGAACTCGATGTCTTGATTGCTCTATCGAATACGATCTCTTTTTGAGAATGAGTAATCTTCAGTCTTCTTCCTCAAAATTGAATGTGATTGAGTTCTTTGTATTTGACATTGACTCATTCAACCCTTTCTAAACTTCGAAGAAGATCTCATATTCTTTTGTAAATAAGAACCCTTCTTCCTCTAGTAAAAAACATGATGCGTCCCTTCTTGTGGGTCTTAGCACCTTTATCGATGGTTTCAACTACATCATTCTTACCGATAATCTTTGATTTTGAAGTTCACCATCGACTTTAAGACTTGATCTATTTTAGTGCAATCTATCAATATATCATCATGAGACCGAACAGGAATGTTGTTGAATTTCTCAAATAAGTTTATAATTCTTTCATATTCCCTAGGGATAATGTTGTACAAATTTGTACTTCTTGAGTGTGCTCTTTAATATCAATATTTATCAAGTTCGATTTTTCAACCTTGAGTCATTAATCATGTTAAATTTTATGTTCACACCATTATTGCACGCATGATAATCAAAAGTTTCTTTATTTATTAAAATTAAAAAATCATAGACTGACAAAATCGACTAAACTCGACAATTAAAGAAAGACTGATTTAACTGAAATGACCAACTAAATTTAAAGATAATTAAATTGAAACTAAAAGAAAACTCAAGGACACTTATCTACAAAACGGGGAGGTCCTTCTGGGTGGATGGACTACTTTGGACTTGACATTCGTACTTTGACTAGACGACTCTTTTAACAAACCTAAAGTGGTACATATGATGATTGAAAACGTCTAGGAGCAATTATTACTTGAGTGGAAGTACACCCAGATTAACCATTGATTTTGAAGGTTTGACTCTTAACCATATGATTAAAATTTTGAAATTAGCCTAAGTCCGGTAGGAAACATTGAATCCAATTGCACTATAAGTCTATAGTGACCAAGAAGGTGAGAAAGGTTAGTCAGGATCTACCCCTAATTGGGATAGAACCTTTGATTAGACAAATTAATTTGACCCTAAGATCGAATCTTTTTGGTATAAAATAATCTGAATCTTTGAAAGTAAGACCAATTGGTCCAACTGGTTTGGTGTTGATCAGTTTGATCCATTTGTTGATTGGGCCAATTGATTTAAATTCACATATTAGTCAAACCAATATTAAAGGTTTAATTTGAATGGTCTGGACCGGTTCGCCCACTTACCTGTTGATTGGATTGAATAAAGCAACCCGAGAACACACATAGTCGGTTCGGGTCGTGACTTATAGGAAGGCTCTTAGACTCTAGGTTTACTTCGTGTAATGCAATTTATCTTGCCACCCTTACCCAAGTGCACCTATAAACCTCTCGAGCATACTCAATCGGACGGTACGTGATGCCTTGGTTTGATATATCATATAGGTGATAATCTAAGACTCCAACTCAAAGTTTTGAAGTCAAAAGTAGCCAGTTTAATCCCCAGTTGAGAAGTGGCGTACGATGTTGAGTAAGGGCACTCTTAAGTCATCTATCATCAAGAAGAAATGTAGTATATCCCCCTCATACAGTTGGGTACAGCGGGGCAGGATCTCGCTTATACACTGATTTTAACTAAGAAGTGTAATTGGTGAACTTAGATTAGCTTTGATATACCGTATAGGTACGAGTCTAGGGTTGGCGATCAGGACATGTGACTGTGCAGCTTACAATAGGACAAAAGGCTCAGGTCGCTCCAGCATGGGTGCATCAATATACCTTTCAGTGTCACCTAATCAAACAGTATTGATGCCCCAGTTTTATATACCCTAAGGCATGTGACTGGAGTTGTGATTTTCATGAATGACGTCGCATCTCCTAGGAGACCGGGTCACACACTAGTGCCACGTTGGTTAGAAGGGACATGCAAGCATGCAATGCAACAAAATAAACGTGTTAGTGGTGTAGCCAAGTAGGGTGGGGTGTGCCCGGGGCATTTTTTGAATAACTGGGCCCATGGGCCAGATCACATCATCACAATATGGATATCAAACAAATATTGATATAAAATCTATAGCATAAAAAAAATTTAAAATCAAGGCATGCACATATATATCAATCAGGATCATGACATATCAAATAGGCAATCAAAAAGAAAGTAATGATGATCAATCAATCAGGCTAGCACAAAAACGATATTAATCATTGATCAAACAGTGAGATAGGCATAAGAAAAAATCATTCTAAAAAAAATTTAAATGAATTGGAACAAAAGACCTCTTTTTATGGTCCAATCAAGGATTGTTTTGAGCGACTCAAAATGATTCAAAATTTTCAAAAAATCTTAAATTAAGGATAACACAATTGTTGTCGAGAGATAAGGAGTTATGACTTTTTTTTGTTTTAGAGACATGCTTGGCAAACTTTCTTGAGAACATAGGCTAATTTGACCAAACTCACAAGGTTTCAAATTTTACTAACGGTCATTAGGCCAATGTGGTCATCTCAACGGTAATCCATTATCACAACCTTTTGATTTGATGAGAAAAGACTTGGACCGAAAAAAAAATTTAATTTTAAAAATGAGAAATTTAGATCCAAGGTTTTGAAAATGAGTAATTATGAAATTTCAAATCAAAATTCAAGATGAAACTTAATTTAAAAAAAATAAAATTAAAATCTTCTTTTAAAAGTTCATAGAATTTTGTCCGCCATAAATAGGTGGCATTGGATCACATTTTTGGGTGCCACGTGATGAGATCAATGACCCTTAGTAAGGAAGAAACCTTGCTAAGCTTATAAAACTTACCCCCCATCAAAATATTATAAAACAAATTTTTTTATGTTGCTGCCAGCAACACTCACAACCCAACTCACATATTTTTAATATGATGCCACCATTAAAAACATGAAGAGAAAAAAAAAATCTTTATACATTGCTGGTAGCACAACACTCATAACATCATCTCACACAATTTTTCTTGTTTTATTGCTGCCAACACACACAACATTCACAACAAAAATAAAAAAATAAAAAAATAATTTTTTTTAATGTTTTTGTTGCCTATGTTGCTGCCAGCACAATGTTTTATTGTGCCAACACCACAGCATTCACAACAATTCACATTTTTTATTTTATTTTTTTTAAAGCACACATAATTAGATAATTTTTTTTTTTTTTGCTATTTTACGATCCTGTTGCCAAAAGATAGACGAACTCACTTAATTTTCTTATTTGGTTTTCCAACTCAAATCATTACATCCAAAGTCGGCTTGCTAGAATGGAGACAACAAGCTAGTAATGAACATAACACATTTTTCTATTAATCCACCTGGTTAAGAAATCTCTTCCGAAGTTGTTGAGCCAAAAGAACGGCATCAATCTGTTCACTTTTAGTCCCTTTTTCACAAACTCCAACTCTAGATTAAGCAAAAGCCAAATTGAAATTATTAGGTGGAATAAATCTGCTCACGGACATTGTGTCACCACTGGAAACTTTCGCATGCCGACGTTGAATGGCATTCAAGCCAATGTGACCATCACGTATGCTTTTATGAACAGAGACAGAGAGAACAAACAAATCGCCCACCAATGCTAGAATAGGCTTCAATCTAGTAACAGAGAACTTGTTTAGATCATAAACAAAGCAATAAGTGAGATTTGTGAGAGTTAAATCCGCAGCAAGTGTGTTGGTTACTATCGTAGTAGAAGAAGCTATCGTAGAAGAATCGAACCATGATCTCCCCACCATTAATGAAGAGTAATAAAGGAATTAATTGGTGAGGTTTTGGGGGTTTTACAGAGAGACAGAACTCAAGGAGAGATGGAGGAGGAGAGGGAGGGCGATGAAGGTGTGTTCGTCGCTGTTATGGAAGGAGAGAGAGAGAGAAAGAGAGACGAGGTGCTTCTCTTTCTTCCCTTCTTCACACTAAGGGTATGTTTGATTGCACATGGAAAATAGGGTGGAAAATGACATTTTTCAAGTGTTTGATTGCACATGGAAATGGAAATTCATTTTCCACCCCATTCAAAAAGTCCACTAAATCATGGATTTCACTTTCCCACCCATATTTTCCATCCTCAATTCTTCCCTACCACCACCACCAGCATTACACTAACCTCGCCGTCGTCGTCATCACCGTCGTCACCATCACCGTCGCCGTCGGCTCCGTCTCCGACCACCTTCTCTCTCTCTTCTTCTTCTTTTTCTTCTTCTCCTTCTTCTCCATCCCTCACCTCCTCCACCACCACCACCACCACCACGTTCTCCCCCCATCTTCCTCACTTACCTCCGTCGTCACCATCGTCGTTGCTGCTGCCGTCACCGTCGCAGCCGCAGTTGTTGCCGCTGCCACCGCCACCTTCATTGCCACATCCTCCCCCCTCCCTCTTCCTCATCATCTTCTTCTTTCTCTCCCCCTCCTCTCATTTTCTTTCTCCTTCTCCTCTTCTTCTTTTTTCTCATATTTCTCCATGATTTTATCCAAGTGAAATCAAACAATGGAATTTGATTTTCCAATCCTACCAATTTTCTACAACTAATTTTCCATGGATTTCAAATTCCATGGAAAGTGACTTTCCATGCAATCAAACATACCCTAAGAGAAAATAAAAAAAAAATCATTTTTATTAAAAGCACCCCACACATTGTAACGCTGGTTTTCTGAATTTTTTTTTTTGAAAATTCTCTTCACATCATGCGTAACAAAAAAAAAAAAAATTGGAGTTATCAACAACAGTACCAAAAAAAAAGATTTTCTTTGTTCCATTGTTACTAATAACATATTACTCACGCAAAAAAAGAAAAGAGAAGAAAAAAAAATTCTTTTTACAGCTCACCACACATGCATAGTAACGTGATAAAATTTCTTTATCCAAATAAAAAAAAAGTTCATGTCTCTTAATTTCAATCTCCATCATTCCATCCTTAGTTACATCAATATTTGAAATCTTGAATTATTTAGGGTCATCAAAAAGTGACCCTCAATTGGATCATAAAAAGAAATAAACTAAAATACTCAAAAATCAAATACTTGATCCACAATTGATCCGAAAGAAAAAAGTAACAATAATAAAAAAAATAAACAAATAGAAAAATAAAATAAATTAACAAAATTTGATTTGGCAATGCACTAATATTTGGGATTTTTCAAGTTTGATCCTCAAAATTCCTTAGTGGAGTCACCACTGAAAGTGTTCTCAATCCGTGGGGTGTGCGGATCCACCTTTTTTTTGGGTTGGGTTTGGAGTCGCCACCTACTTATTATCGTCTACGAACTAAATATTGACTCTACCAATAGATAAGATACTGATTTACACATAGAATAGGTTCGAGGATCAGGTTACGGGGTTGGAAGGTGTTAGGCACCAGCCCCGCCTTACAAATGTCGATCTCTATTTTTTTCACATAATACTACATTGCAAAATAGACCTAAAAATAATAATAAAAATAATTACCTAGCGGATTACGACGGTTCCCTCAGTAATGAAAGAGAGTGTCCTTGTATGAGTTTCCTTGTTATTCCTCCATCACCAGATATGTTTCTAATTTCCCAGTTAAGTATCTTTCTTTTAGATCTGAGTGTTTCATGAATTTTTAAGAATTTTTGGGTATTTTTGGAAGGTTTCTGAGAGTTATTTGAGTAAAAATTAGGATTTGGATAATAGGTAGGGAGTTAGGACTTCAAAATTAGGGTTTGGAGAAGGTTAAAGAGATTTTTTGACTTACTTTTTCTACGGTTTATTTTAACCTGTGAGATTAGATTGTGGAGGCACCTATTTATAGATTTTTTTTGGAAGCATTAGGGTTTGACTAGGTTTCCTTTTAGATTAGGTAAATTAGGATTTTGACTTAAGTCTTATTTGATTGACTAGATTTCTTTAGATTAGAGTTTTAATTAGGGTTTTGACTTAAGTCTTATGAGATTGACTTGGTCTTTTAAATTAGGTTTTTTAATCTTGCGTACAATAAAATAATATATTTTTAAGATTTGTGGAAATCCCCTAATTACATCTTTAATTATTTGGTCCCCCATAAGGAAGGGTCTTTTAATAAATATCAAGGGGGCTCCACTTAAATAAGTGAGCAACCATCAACAATTTTGCCTGAAGGCTTGATTGATTAATTTTCTTGGTTTAGAATTTTAAATTAATTTTGTTAAGATTTTATTTTACGTTAATTAATGTTTTATTTATTAATTTTGAAATTTAAAACTTTTAAAATTAGAAAATTATCGTTTTGCCCTCAAAGAGAACTTTGGTGTTTCAAGTCGTTTTTCGATATTCTGAAATGTTTTGAAATCGATTTTTCGTAAGGAATTCGATGGGATTATTAGTTTGTGTTACTTATGAAATATTTGGCATGAAATGATTGTGAACCCTTATGAGGGGCATTTTCATAATTTTATCGAATTTGATGAAAATTGGCGAAATGATTTATTTGATTTAATTTTGTTATTTTATTTGTTCAAATGAGTTTTCCTAAGCGTAATGTACGCTTTAGGAATTTTTTTGATGTTAGGGGTATTTTGATAATTTGGTCATCTTTTAGTGATTTTTATCGTAAAGCTTTTTTTTGTCTGAAAAATGATGATTTCTACGTTTTGGGTCATATTTTCCTATCTTAGCGTGGTTTCTACAGTTTGTTTGTTTGAGATACCTTATTTGAATTTTTGAAACATATCTAGTAACAAAATAGAGCATTGGAATATCATGCATCATTGGAAACCGTCGCAATCGGGTTGACGAGTTGATTAATCAGGCAAGTGCGAAAATAGGATATCTACACTCATAAGGACTAGACTCAATGGATCGATTTACCAATACGATGCTTTGAGTTCTTCACATCCTTGAGAGTGTCATCTTCATCTAGATGTGCTCCCTACTTCAAATGTATGCTCAAAACTCCTTGAGATTCACCAATATGTATGCAAGAAAGGGTGTTGATGAAGTGGTTCAACAATGGGAAAGGCTTGGGTTGAATGTATTTTCAAATACGTTTAAAGCCTTTCAAAGCTTGAGAAAACTTGGAGATAATGGAAGATCAATGTGGGTTTTCTCTAGAGTGGGAACCTTAAGGGAAATGAGTAAAAAAAACTCATTTTAAGAGTCATTTTCGAGCTCCCAACAACTTTACTGGTGGAATCGTTCTTCTAAACACTGCCACGGGTTCCATTTGCCAGTTGTTGCCGGTGCCACCAGATTAACTATAAAATTTCCACTGAGGGGTATTTCGGCTATAACTTTCAAACGGTAGCTTTGCTTGACATGCAGTTCATGGATTTGATAGATCTTATTATGTAGAACATCTCCAAATTACCACCAAAGGGTGGGCTATGTCACTAGTGGGTGAAATGACAAAAATATCATTTTTACCATTTCTAGACAAAATGAACTTTTGAAGTCTGGTGATGAAACGGTTCGAAGGTGTGATAGGTTTTACCTATATAATGTCTTCAAAAATTTATCAAGGACAGAGAATGGTCTTAGGTTGGTCGAATCTCTAATGTCCCCTAAATAACTATTTTCGATTTTCGAAAGGTCCGATGAGTAAATGGGTCGAGGAAAGAGTTTTCCTAATTACTACGGGTCTACCTATAAATCATCTAAGTATTGGGGAATGGTCTTAGGTGGTCTCATTACCTTCTAGGCTTTGTGCACACACATTGGAGTTTTTTGTTGAGGCAGGTGCAGTTGAGCAACTTTATCGAAGTCTTCATATGTCTTCAATGGCAAATCGATCCAATACTTAACATATGTCTCGAGATTGACAAAATATGGAACTAACAGAAAACTTATTTATTCATGTCTTAAAATTATAATCCAAGTCCAACCACTAGCCCATTGAGACAACCCTAGAATTTGATCCATTAATCCATGTGTTTCAGGCCATCATCCATTTTGTGATTAAAAAAACTAGTCTTCATTTCATTGTGTGTAAAAAAAAATTTGATTACTTATGGGTTTGATATTGACTACGACTCCCCTAATCCAAAAAAGCATTTGATTTTTTTAATATCAAGCTCATAGTAGTCTATAGAGACCTATTGTCAATTTTAAGGTCCAATATAGGTCATTGCCAATAATAAAGCCCATTGAGCTCATTTTTTCAGGTAGAGTTGGGTGAAATGATGAGTAGAGGTAGAATATTGTAAGGTTTGTGAGTGGGGATGTGTGTGAATTAAGGGAGGTTAAAAGATATTTGTTAAAGGAGGTTTAAATGAATCATTTGTGACCCAAATGGGTTGGATCCTTCAACTCATTTGGGTTGAGTGTTAGATGAAGTGAAGAGGATTGGTGTTTGGCTTAAGAGAATGGGGTATAAAATGGTGGTTGATTGGTTAAGTGCTTGGTGAATTGAGGGGATGTAGACACCCAATTTTTGCACTCACCTGATTAATCAACTCGTCAACCCGATTGCAACGGTTCTCAATGATGGATGATTATTTCAATGCTTTATTTTGTTACCAGATATGTTTCAGAAATCCGGATGAGGTATCTCAAATTATCAAAACTATAGAAATCACGCTACGCTAGGAAAATATAACTCCAAAAGCTTAGAAATCATCATTTTTCAAACAAAAAGAAGCTTCATGATAAAAATCTCTAAAAAACACTAAATTACGAAAATACCCCTAACCTTAAAATATCCCAAGAGCTTACATTACGCTTAGGAAAATCCTTTCGAACACATAAAACAACAAATCGAAATCAAATAAATTATTTCGTCAAATTTCACAGAATTTGATAATATTACGAAAATACCCCTCATAAAGTTCATGATCATTCCACACAAATTTTTTTATAAATGATAAAAACCAACATTTCCTTTAAATTCCTTATGAAAAATCGATTCTAAAACATCTTAAAACATAAAAAATCGACCTATAACGCGAAAAGTCCTCTCCGAGGGCAAAACGGTAATTTTACAATTTTTATAATTAAAATTTTTGAAATTAATAAATAAAATATTAAATAATTAAATTGAAACATTAATAAAATTAATTTAAAATTTTAAACTAAAAAAATCGATCAATCAGACTCTCAGGTAAAATTATTAAGGGTTGCCAAGATATTGATTTAAGGACCCTTCCATTTGGGGGTCCAGAGAATTAAAGATATAATAGAGGGGGGTTCTCCAAAAAATTAAAGTCAATCAAGCAAGACTAAAGTCAAGGTATTAAAGTCAATCAAGTAAGACTAAAGTCAAAATTCAAGTTAATTAAGTAAAACTAAAGTCAAGATATTAAAAGTCAACCAAGTAAGACTAAAGTCAAATTCTTAAAGTCAATCAAATAAGACAAAAAGTCAAAATCCTAATAGAGTTCTAATTAAATAATAACTCTATTAATAGAATTCTAACTAAAATATAACTCTACCTAAAATAATTCTAATCAAAATACAACTCTACGTAAAACAATTCTAACTAAAATATAACTCTAACTAAAAGAATTCTAATTAAACACTAATTCTATCTAAACCAACCCCTAAAAAAATCTATAAATAGGAGTCCTCACACCCTATTTTCGTATCAAATCAAAAATCCTAAGAGAAGTAGGTCAAAAAGTTTTCTTAGCCTCCCACAAACCCTAATTTTGAAGCCCCAACTCCTTACCTGACACCCATACTTCGATTTTAGCCTGAAAAACACCTAGAAGCCCTTCAAAAACACTACAAAATCGATAACAAAATTTGAAGAATCCAGATCTAAGGAAGAGATACCTTACCTTGGAGATCCGAAATCAGATCCGGAGACAGAACGAAGTAAGGAGTACGTTACAAGGAGCAGTTTTATCAAATCTGAGGGAATAGAACCATTGCGTTTCAAGGTAAAATCTCTTTTATTTTTCTATCTAGGTTTTTGTTAGCAATGTAGTCTTATTTGGGATAAGTAGAGACCGGCATTGGCCAAGCGGGGTTAGTGCCTAACACCTTCCAACCCTGTAATATGTTCCTCGGATTCAGTTTTTTTTTAGTAGATTAGTTTCTTTATTCGTTTAGAGTCAGTATTCGGTTCCTATACCGTAATAATTAGGTAGCGAATCCCGAACCTCAAGGGTAAAAAAGGAATTCGCGCACCCCGCGGATCGAGGGCACTTTCAGTGGCGACTCCACTGGGGAAACGAGACTCCAACTTTTTGAATAATAGAATAAATAGGCTTTTTGAAGTGCCTACAAACCTAAATTCGAGTCCGAGAAACGAGACTCCAACTTTTTGAATCATAGAATGAGTGGGCTTTTTAAAGTGCCTATAAACCTAAGTTCGAGTCCGAGAAACACGACTCCAACTTTTTGAATCATAGAATGAGTAGGTTTTTTGAAGTGCCTACAAACCTAAGTACGAGTCCGAGAAACGAGACTTCAACTTTTTGAATCATAAAATGAGTAGATTTTTTGAAGTGCCTACAAACCTAGGTTCGAGTCCTAGAAGCGAGACTCCAACTTTTTGAATCATAGAATGAATAGGTTTTTTGAAGCGTCTATAAACCTTAGTTCGAGTTCGAGAAACGAGACTCCAATTTTAATAGGATTGTTTAAGTTCCTGTAAACCTTAGCCAGAGTCCGAGAAACGAGACTCCAGATTTATTTGAATCATATTGAATTAACAGGATTGTTTAAGTTCTTTAGCCCGAGAAGCGTGGCTACAATAGGTTCGAGTTTGGTAAACAAGACTCATACTTTTTCGAACTCTAAAAAAAGAATTTCAAATAGGATTTAATGAAGTTCCTATATTGTTATGACTCCAATTACCTCATTGTTCAATCTTGCCATGGTTGCTTTCGTTGCATAAGCACATTTCAATTTTGAATCATTATTGTCAATGAGAGAAGATCTCAAGACCTGACACATTTTTACTCAGTTTTACACAGTACACACACTCACATTTGCATTTTTTAGTCAAGGAGAATTCTTTAAAAATTCAAGGATCTGACACTGTCAATGAGAGATCTCGATCAATGACCTGACAACCTTTTAGTTCAGGGAGAGTTTTACGCTCAAGGATCCGAACACCCTGACAAATTTACTAAATCATGCTGCAAAATGAACTATCAGTAGCTTTGGCATTTGGATATTGCACTATCTACTAAAATAGATTTGCTATCTAGTTTGCTTCAACCTTCCGCCAAAAAGGGGCATCAATAGACACCTTATTTTTGCATTCGCCTGATTAATCAACTCGTCAACCCGATTGCAACGGTTCCCAATGATGGATGATTATTCCAATGCTTTATTTTGTTATCAGATATGTTTCAGAAATCCGGATGAGGTATCTCAAATTACCAAAACTGTGGAAACCACGCTACGCTAGGAAAATATAATCCCAAAAGCTTAGAAATCATCATTTTTCAAACAAAAAGAAGTTTCATGATAAAAATCACAAAAACTGATCAAATTATCAAAATACCCCTAACCTTAAAATATCCCTAGAGCCTACATTACGCTTAGGAAAACTCTTTCGAACACATAAAACAATAAATCGAAACCAAATAAATCATTTCATCAAATTTCACAGAATTTGACAAAATTACGAAAATACCCCTCATAAAGTTCACGACCATTCTACACAATGTTTTTTATAAATGATAAAAAACAATATTTCCATTAAAGTCCTTATGAAAAACCGATTCTAAAATATCTTAGAACATAAAAAATCGACTTATAACGTAAAAAGTTCTCTCCGAGGGCAAAATAGTAATTTCATAATTTTTATAATTAAAATATTTAAAATTAATAAATAAAATATTTAATAATTAAATTGAAACATTAATAAAATTAATTTAAAATTTTAAACTAAAAAAATCGATCAATCAGACTCTCAGGCAAAATTGGTTAGGATTGCCAAGATATTGCTTTAAGGACCCCTCCATTTGGGGGTCCAAAGAATTAAAGATATAATAGAGGGGGGTTCTCCAAAAAATTAAAGTCAATCAAGCAAGACTAAAGTCAAGATATTAAAGTCAATCAAGTAAGACTAAAGTCAAAATTAAAGTCAATTAAGTAAGACTAAAGTCAAGATATTAAAAGTCAACCAAGTAAGACTAAAGTCAAAATCTTAAAGTCAATCAAATAAGATCAAAAGTTAAAATCCTAATAGAGTTCTAATTAAATAATAACTCTATTCAATAGAATTCTAACTAAAATATAACTCTACCTAAAATAATTTTAATTAAAATAAAACTCTACTTAAAACAATTCTAACTAAAATATAACTCTAACTAAAAGAATTCTAATTAAACACTAATTCTATCTAAACTAACCCCTAAAAAAATCTATAAATAGGAGTCCTCACACCCTATTTTCTTATCAAATCAAAAATCCTAAGAGAAGTAGGTCAAAAAACTTCCCTAGCCTCCCACAAACTCTAATTTTGAAGCCCCAACTCCTTACCTAACACCCATACTTCGATTTTAGCCTGAAAAACACCTAGAAGCCCTTCAAAAACACCCCAAAATCGATAAGAAAATTTGAAGAATCCAGATCTAAGGAAGAGATACCTTGCCTCGGAGATCCAAAATCAGATCTAGAGACAGAATGAAGTAAGGAGTACGGTACAATGAGTAGTTTTATCAAATCTGAGGGAATAGAACCGTTGCGTTTGAAGGTAAAATCTTTTTTATTTTTTCTATCTAGATTGTTATTAGCAATGTAGTTTTATTTGAGATAAGTAGAGACCGACATTGGCCGAGCGAGGTTGGTGCCTAACACCTTCCAACCCCATAATGTGATCCCCGGATTTAGTTTTTCTTTAGTAGATTAGTTTCTTTATCCGTTTAGAATCAGTATTCGATTCCTAGACCGTAATAACTAGGTGGCGACTCCCAAACCTCGAAGGTCAAAAGCGGATCCGCATACCCCGCGGATCAAGGGCACTTTTAGTGGCAACTCCACTGGGGACTATTGAGGATCAAACTTAAAAAGCCCCAAGTATGGGAAGCATTGCCAGTAAGACCTTTTATTTTAATTTATTTTTAGTTATTTGTTTATGTGTTTATTTTATTTATTTATTTTTTTTATTATTCTTTTTTGTTTAATTATTGATCATTTGTTTGGATTCCGAATACTTTTCCACATTTTCATGGTTCAATTTAGGATCATTCGGAATCACATTAAATTGTGCAGGATTTCAAAAGGGTAATGGTCTAAAATAATGGTTGTTGGCCATTGTTTATTTTGTTTATTTTATATTTTTTGAATCTATATTATCCTCTATTAACATCATTTAATTTGATTTTTGAGTGCCTTGATCTGGCATATGATTTGCTATGGATCAATCAAGGATCATTCGAAATGACCCGAAATAATTTGAGATTTCAAGAGGATGACTTTATTGAGATAGGATAATGATTTTTGGTCCAGAGATCTTTATTATTTATTTTCGTGTGTAGATCTGTCATTGAAAAAATTTTATTTTTAGGAGTTTGCCGATTTGTCCATTGACAATGTACATAAAAGAAGAAAATCGTTTTTTTTATTTGAGTGGGCATCGGTTTGCCCTTTGGCAGCACATGTATTCATCAACAGGAAGAAAGAAAAATAAAAAAATGAAAATTTGGGCATGCTGTTGGCAACAGCAACACCTTAAGTGGTGTGTCTCGAGTAAAATTTTTTTAAAATAAAAAAAAAAACTGTACTACCGAGCGTGGTGTGCAGTCAACCAAAACAAGGTTTTTTTTATTTTTTATTTTTATCTCCTTCTTACTTGCTGAAAATGGCAGCAAAGAGAGAGGACGTACTTCGTCTCTCTCCTTTTCCCTCTCTCCCTCTCTTTCTTTCTCTTTTTGAACGTTGGCTGCTGCTCTTAGTTAGATATCAAGAGATTCACGGTAAGTAGAGGGAGCCCCCATCCGTAGATTCTTTGGAATGGTAATCGAAGTCTTTTGATTTCAAATTTCAAATCGATTTATTTTTGGGTCTGAACTATGAAGTTCCTTATTGTTGATTCGATCGGAGAATCAATCTCTGTTGTCATAAAGCAAACTCGAAATTCACTTGTTTTGAAGCGTCGATTGGGCAAAATTTGTGGTTTTAATTATCGGGCAAAACCGAAGAACGGCGATACACGTGTTGAGATTGAATCCCTTTCTAGAGCAGAACAAAGAGGGAAATCGATCATTGTGACTTTTCATCCACGGCCAGAACTTGCGGATCCATCAACTCTTATCGGGCCGTATAGTTTTGTTGAAGCAATGGTTCGTTAAAAAAAAAAAACTTTTTTTCGGAGTTAGAGTACGCCTTTATTTTCTTCTTGATGCTGTTCTTAAGCCTTTCATGGCATCCAACATCGAAGATCTTGTTCTTGGTCGTGTTTTTTTTTCTCTTCTATACTTCTTCCGCGATGAACCCTCGTGGTGTTTAATCGAACGTAAGATCGAGTGTTATACGATTGCTGCTCTAATTTCTATTTACATACGGTTGAATGTTCTGGTTTTGCTTGTAATTGGGGCTGCAATTGTTGGTTTATATGTGACATTCAAGATAACCGATGATCTATTTCTCAATGAACAACAAGAAGGTATCGATAGTGTATTACCATCAGCTGTTAGCCCAAATAATAGTCATGTGTGAATTCGACGATCTTAGTTTTGGTTTTGAAGTGATCTTGAGTAAGAATTTCGGTTTTCTGGGCTTTGATTTGAACGAAGTATATTTCAGCCCTCTTCATTCAATTTGATATGGGAGTTTTTTGATTGTTCTGTGACCAATCTGGTTTGAAGAGGTGGAAATTTCTGCATGCGTTTCTTTTACATTTACTCCATGGAAAGTTTAACATTTTAAAGTTTGATTTGATTATTATTAATAGCTTTCCAATAGAGATGCTTAGATTACATCAAGTACAGATTTTATTTTACCATGGCTCGTAGAGCTCACGCTGGCAGGACCCAATGACACCAAGTCCATGAATTTTGAAATTTTATATATACATGCATATATATACATAATTTCCTCTTTAATTAGGACTTTGGACCAAGGTTAAATAACTAGGTTCTCTCTAGAACTTGGATCTAAATCTGTTATTCCTTCCTCTTTTCAATATTTATTTTGATCAAAACTATTGGCTACCCTCTCCGTGGCCAAAGAAATTGGCACACCAATTTTTTAATGTTACCTTAATTATAGCAATTACTTGGTGATTTACATTGGGGTGGCATTGGTAGAAGTTGGTATGGCAATAACGACTCACTTCTTGGTTTTTTTTAGGATTTTAATTCTTAATTTAAAAAAAAAGGAATTATTTGATTTTAAAGAAAAATCTCCATCCCAACAATTACCATTATCTCCTCAATTCAATATTCTTTGAGAATCTCGATGTGTTTAGGATTACCCAAAGTGATTTTGGATTGGACCATAAAAATTAGAAAAATTATTGTGATTCATTTCAAAAAATAAAAAATAAAAAATAAAAAATTCTTTGCATGTTAATTACTGGATCTGATTGATTATTCTTTGTTACATTCATTGATTGACTATCCATTATGCCATGATCTCTATAGATATATTTTTGATGTGTTGCTTTGATCTTAATGTTGGTATGTTAGGATTTGTATTATTTTGAGTAAAAGTGATATCCTTGCTTGTGATGATCTATTTTGGCCCATGGGCCCATTCATTTGGAAAAGGCCCCGGGCACACCCCACCCTGTTTTGCACACACTACATGCACGTTTACTGTTTTTCATGCTTGCATGTCTTAATCTAGCCAACGTGGCACTAGTGCGTGGCTCGGTCTCTTCGGAGATGCGACGTCATTCATGAAAACCCCAACTCCAGTCATGTACCTTAGGATATATCAAATTGGGACATCAATACCGTCTAATCAGGTGATTCTGAGAGGTATATTGATGCACCCAGGCTGGAGCGACCTGAGCCTTCGACCTATTGTAAGCCACACAGTCACATGTCCCGATTGCCAAATTAGTACTAGTACGTGGTCGGTCCCCTTGTGGGATGTCAAACCATTTATGAAAGCTACAACTCTTCACTCGTACCCGTAGGTATATAAAAGATAATCCAAGTATATCAATTACACTTTTTGGTCAAAATCGGTGCCTAAGTGAGATCCTGTCCCGCTGTACCCTACTGTACGAGGGAGATAGACTACGTCTATTCTAGACGAGAGGTATTTAAGTGGGCCCTTACTCAGCATTGTGCGCCACCTCTCAACTGGAGATCAAACTGGCTATTTTTGGCTTCATAGAAGTGAGTTAAGATTTTAGATTATCACTTATACGGTATATTAAACCAAGTCACCATGTACTGTCCGATTGAGTACGCTCGAGAAGTATATAGGTGCACTTAGGCAAGGGTGGCCAGATAAATTGCATTGCACGTAGTAAACCTAGAGTTTAGAAGCCTTCCTATAGGTCACGACCCGAATGACTATGTGTGTTCCCGGGTTGCTTTATTCAATCCAACCAACAGGTAAGTGGGCGGACCGATCCAGAATAATCAAACAAAACCTGCAATATTGGTCCGATACAATCGGTGAAATGTACCGATTAATTTGAACCACCTAAACCAGTTGGCCCAATTGACAAATGGATCAAACTGATCAATACCAAATCAGTTGGACTAATTGGTTTCACTTTTAAAGATCCAGACCACTTTGTATAGAAAGATTCGATCTTATGATCAAATTAATTTGTCTGATCAAAGGCTCAATCCCAATCAGGGGTAGACCCATTTCTAACCTTTCTCACCTTCTTGCTCACTATAGACTTATAGTGCATTTGGATTTAATTCCCACCGGAGGGCTAATTTATATCAAAATTCTAATTATGTGGTTAAGAGTCAAACCTTCAGAATCGATGGTTAATTTTAGGTGCCCCTAAACGTTATAAACCCTCATCTATGTCATTTTGGATCCATCAAAAGAGTCGTCTAGTCAAAGTACCAATGTCAAGTCCAAGTAATTCATCCACCCAGAAGGACCTTCTCGTTTTGTAGATAATTATCCCTTAGTTTTCTTTGAATTTCAATCCAGTTTTCGTCAGTTTTTAAATCCAGTTAGTTACGTTAGTCTTTCTTTAACTTTCAAGTTTTAGTCGAGTTTGTCAATCTATGTTTTTCAATTCCAATAAAATATATAAGTTTTTGATTATCATGCGTTCAATAATGATGTGAACATAAAATTTGATATGAGGAATGCCTCAAAGCTTACTAATCAAGCTCGATAAATATTTGAATTAAAGAGTACACTCAAAAAGTACAAATAAGTACTACATTTTCCTTAGAAGAACATCAGAGAATAATAAATTTACTTGAGAAATTCAACAACGTTCCTGCATGTCTCGTGAGAATATATGGATAGATGGCACCAAAATAGATCAAATCCTAAAGTTGAGGGTGAACTTCAAAATCAAAGATTATCAAGAATGATGTAGTTGAAACCATCAACAAAGGTGTTAAGATCTGTAAGAAGGGATTCATCATGTTTTTCCCTTAAGAAAGAAGAGTTTTCATTCGGGAAAGAATATAAGATTTTTTTCGAAGTTTGGAAAGGGTTGAACGAGTCAACGTCAAATACAAAGAAGTCAATCACACTCAACTTTGTAAAAGAAGACTGAAGATTTCTCTTTATCATAAAAAGACTGAAGATTATTCCTTCTTAAAAGAAGATTGAAGATTACTCATTCTCAAAAGAAGACCTTACTTGATAGAGCAATCAAGACATCGAGTTCCTAAAATCTTGACCAAATCAAGTAGTATTTCACAAAATGAGGCCTTCTTTGGTCGAACCATTTTCCTGTCTTACCGAGAAGAAGATAACCTTCTTTAGCCCCTCACAGCCTTTAAAAAAAATGAATAGCCTTTTCTTTCTAAATCACGCCGACCAACCTTGGGAGGGAATCTTTGTATGAACTACGTTTTAACCTAATCCCAAAAGAAAACGAAATATTTGGAGTACGTAGGCAACCTGAGAAGTTACTTCAGGCCCGGTCACGCAAAAAATAAGTGTATTCTCTTAAGAAAAGTGTCATCTAAAAGAAAAATCCCCTATTAAAAGGTTCAAAAGAAAAGAATGCCAAACTAAGGGCACTAGAAAAAAAGAATCAAAAGAATTGATAAAAAGAAAAGAATGCCAAACTAAGGGCATTTAGAAAAAATTAAAAAAATTGACAAAAAAGAGAGAACATCAAATTAGGGGCATTTTGGGAAGTTGAGCCTTATATATTTTCTTTCTAAATCATATCCTAAGCCCACCTATTAAGTCCTCCTGAATGCTAATTGACTCGGTTAAGGTACAGGGAACCAAAAAGTTATCGAGTTGGTTATTCAAGATCATCAAGATAAAAAGAGAAGCCCGCTAAGTCAAAAATCTGAAAATGCGACTTAAGCAAAATTTAGAGCATAACCATAAAAAAGAAAGCCTGCTAGATTGAAAACCTGAAAAGACGACTTAGGAAAAAATCAAGGTATCATAAAAAAAAAAAAATAAAGCCCGTTAGATTGAACACCTGAAGAGGCGATCTAGGCAAAAAATAGGGCATCATCAAATGGTAGGAAATGTCCCATCAAGAAGAAAAATTCAGAAGGAAGCTTGTGCAGAAACTAGAAAATACAGAACCATTCAAGCCACAATATTCATTTTTTAGTTAAGAGCTCACATCCGACGAAGACAATGTTGAAATCGAAAAAATCAGAAGTCGTCTTGAACATTGTAGGATCTTCAAAAGTATATTTACTTGTTCAAGTGTTCGCTAATGGAAGATGTAGAATCATCAACCTCTTTGAAGAGAAAGATCTTCTATTCTAATATTTATCAATATTTTTTAAGTCCAGGTCAAGCATTTTTCAAAAGAAATTCGAAAGAAAATGATCAATCCCTTATTGCACATATGATAATCTTAAGAGTCTTAAATTTAAAGGAATGTCAGTTCTTCTATCTGTTATACATCAAAGTCCATATTTTTCAAGTGTAATCCATTCCATCAGTCTCATAGTCAAATTCCAGTTAAAGTCAACCTTGAAACTAGGGGCATTTTTTGAAAGTCATTTAATTCCAAAGTTTTGTTCTTAATCACATGATAAAAAGGAAAATCTTATTTAAAAGTCCGATGAAGTCCAATGACAATTATGAATCCAGAAGCATGATAAGCCAATAAATGCCCGATCTTTCAAACTTTGACTTCGATTAATAGGATTGTTTAAGTTCGTATAAATCTAAGCCCAAGAAACGTGGCTTAGTAAGTTTGAGTCCGAGAAACGAGACTCCAAGTTTTTTTTGAATCATAGAATGAATTAATAGGATTGTTTAAGTTCCTATAAATCTAAGCCCGAGAAACGTGGCTTAGTAAGTTCGAGTCCGAGAAACGAGACTCCAATTTTTTGAATCATAGAATGAGTAGGTTTTTTGAAGTGCTTACAAACCTAAGTTCGAGTCTTAGAAACGAGACTCCAACTTGTTGAATCATAGAATGAGTAGGCTTTTTGAAGTGCCTACAAACCTAAGCTCGAGTACGAGAAACGAGACTCCAACTTTTTGAATCATAGAATGAGTAGACTTTTTGAAGTGCCTACTGAAATCGCCTCGACCCCCGCGACCATCCGCGAAATAGCGGATTAGGGGTCCGATCTACGTATCTCGGGGATTTTCTAAAGAATAGGGAGTCGCCACCTAGTTTAGGTTTAGAAACTAAAATTAACTCCAAATGGATATGGGTCGACCCGTGGATCAAAGAGATGAGTAAGGGGTCAGGTTACAGGTTTTCGGAAGGTGTTAGGCATCGAACCTGCCTGATCAAGATGATCAGTCTCTATTGCGATCCAAAAATATCCTATGATCAACATTCAAAGACTAAAATTCAAATTAGGGTCCAATCATCATCAAATTGTATCGGATTTACTAAACAAATCCTATGGTTAAAATAATTACATGATTTAATAAGACATACATGGCACCAAAAATTAATAGATCAATTCGATCATACTTTGAATAATAGGAAATCTATTTTCAATGTCGCGTATATAAGATTAGTGAATTGGCTCATTGACGATATTTTATCAAAGAAATTCGATTTTTGAACCATTACGTGCATTAAATTCAGTGAGTTAACTCACAAATTTTGAATTGCCACGTGTATTAAATCAATGAGTTAACCACGTGCCTAAGTTTAAAATAAAATCGATTCAAATTTTCAATGTCCCAAAAAATCAGCGAGTCGACTCGCAATTTATTAACCAAAAGAATCCTAATTTTTTTGGAATCGGCACGTGTATTAAATCTGTGATTTAACCCACGTGCCTAATTTGAAAAAAAAAAATTGATTCAAATTCTCAATGTCCCCAAAATCAGTGAGTCGACTCGCAATTTGTTAATCATAAGAATCGTAATTTTTTGAAATCGCCATGTGTATTAAATCGGTGATTTAACCCATGTGCCTAATTTTTAAATAAAATCGATTCAAAATTTCAATGTCCCAAAAAATCAACGAGTCGACTCGCAATTTATTAACCAAAAGAATCCTAATTTTTTTTGGAATCGACACGTGTATTAAATCGGTGATTTAACCCACGTGCCTAATTTGAAAAAAAAATTTTGATTCAAATTCTCAATGTCCCCAAAATCAGTGAGTCGACTCGCAATTTGTTCATCATAAGAATCCTAATTTTTTGGAATCGTCATGTGTATTAAATCGGTGATTTAACCCACGTGCCTAATTTTTAAATAAAATTTATTCAAATTTTCAATGTCCCAAAAAATCAGCGAGTCGACTCGCAATTTATTAACCAAAAGAATCCTATTTTTTTTTTGAATCGCCACGTGTATTAAATCGGTGATTTAACCCACGTGCCTAATTTGAAAAAAAAATTTTGATTCAAATTCTCAATGTCCCCAAAATCAATGAGTCGACTCGCAATTTGTTAATCATAAGAATCCTAATTTTTTGGAATCATCATGTGTATTAAATCGGTGATTTAACCCACGTGCCTAATTTTTTAAAAATTCAATTCAAATTCTCAATGTCCCCAAAATCAACGAGTCGACATGCAATTTTTATTGTGAAAATCAATTTTTATTTTTATTTTCTGTGTATTCACAAATTCATGAGTTGATCAATACCAATATTTGCGACTTGGCTAAAAAAAAATAAAAAATCGTTGAATTTACTTGATAATAGAACACCCAATGAACCAATCCACTAACTTGATATATGCGAGTTAATTGAAAATCAATCTAAAAAAAATGGGTGAAATGATCCATTAACATTTTGGAAACTTGGAAAATGCCATTAGTGCCACGTATACCTTAAAAATCGGTGAATTGATTCAAATTTATAATAAAAATAAATAAATGAAAAAAATTGAGAATAATGAATAAAAAAAATCATAAAAAAAAATCACCTAACCTATTAATATATAAAGACAAATAAAAATATTAAAACTATAAGAATATTCTCGTGACCCTATTGAAATGCCAAAAAAATAAAATAAAATAAAATAAAAATAAAAACACTCTTCTAACCATCTTATTTAATATGCAAGAATGAATAAAAATAAACAAAAATCGTGCAAGCAAATATTTCTCTAATCCTATCGATATATAAACAATGAGTCGTGGAAAATGAGAAAACAAAATAAACGAACCAAAAACATAAAATAACAGTGATCTTACCTATAGGAAAATGATTGGGGTCGACTCCTTCAGGTGCGATCCCAAGGGCTTGTGACTACCTGCTAAGGAAGATGAAGGCAGCGAGATAGATGCTCTGATACAAGATGTGATGAGGCTATAGCGGCTGCTTGAAATGTTCAAACAGAGAGTCGACCGTACTGTGTATGGAGAAAACGATGGCTGAAAGAGATGTTGATCCAAGATGAAGGTTAAGGCGTTCTATAATTGCTGGAATAGTAGAGAAGAAAGGATGATATGTAGTAGCAAGATTGAGGCTGGAAGAAGTTACTGTGTGGCACGTTCTGATGGTAGAGAGGACAATGGGCAACAACAGGTTATTTTAGACTAGAGGGAATGGAAGAAGGATAGAGAGTGGCTGTTTGAGAGAGAGGGCCATGAAAAGGGGCGTTTGAGCAGGCTGGGGCGTTACAGGCAGTGAGAAGAGTCATTTTGGACAGCAAGGTTGTGATGGAGATGGAGTTTACGAGCTGCTGTTTTTTATTTTTTTTTATTTTTGAAGAGAAGAAGAAGAAAGGAAAGGGGCAAAGAGATGAGGTGCAGCAAGGTTGGGACCTAGTTGTTGGATTGTAAAAACGTAGCTGGGAGAGAGAGAGGTGAGAGGCTGGGCAACAACGGTATTGGAGATGGGCTGGCAGAGAGAACGTAGTTTTTTTTATTATTTCTCTGTTGTTTTTAAAGAGGAAGCTTGAGTGGAAGATGTGGGAAAGGGTGCAGCACTGTTCCTTCTTTTTTTTTCTCTTTTTTTTCCTCTCTAATGGCTGCCACTTTTTTTTTCATGGCTTGGGACAGCAAGCCTTTGTATAGATTTTGAGAAAGGGAAGTGAAGGACGTGGTTGGTTATAGAGAAGAGGTTGTGGATGTGGCTGATGTCCAACGTGGGGGGTGAGCAGAGCGGTTAGAGAAGAGAGAAGAAGGTGTTGAAGACGTGGGGGAGAAGAAGGTGTTGGGGCTGTTGAAGACGAAGAAGCGTGTTTTATTTTTATTTTTATTTTTATTAAATTTTATTTTTTTAATGAGAGAGGGGTTTCCTACGCTACACGTTCTACGGTAATTCTCCGCCAATGAGTCGTGATTGGTTAATGAATTGATTTTGTTTATAATTAGTTGATTTCGAAATTTTTTTTTTTATTGTAGTCGATGTTTTGTTTTGAAATTTAATTTGTTTTAAATTACATTTGTATTTGATTTAAATTTTGAATTTCGATTAGAATTTAATTTGAATTTTGATATTAAATTTGGTTGTTGGTTGATTTGATTTTTGATTGATGTGATCGTTCGATTTTATTTTTTATTTTTAATGGGTTGGGTGATTCGATTTTAATTTGAGTTTTGATTGTTTAATTTGAATTTAATTTTTGATTTAAATTTTGAACAGGTTGATTAATTTGCGTTTAATTTGAAATTTAAATTGATTTCAATTTTTAATTGGTCGGTTGATTGGATTTTTATTTAAATGTGATCGAATGGATTTTAATTTGTTAATTACATTTTTGGTTGGTCGATTTGGTTTATTGATTTAAAATTTTAATTCAATTTGTATTTAATTGGTTGAGTGATTTTAACTTGATTTTCAATTTCATTTTGATTTTGATTTTGTATTTTAATCGGTTTCTTGAAAATGTAATTTTTATTTTGTATGAAAATTAATTTGATTTTACGATTTTAAATTAATTTTAAATTTGGATTTTAGTTTAATTCAATTTGAATTTTATTTTGATTTATTTTTTTATTTGAATTTTATTTTCCTAGGGATCAAGGTTTCTATGTTAGAGTTAGATGTTAAGGGGCGTTTTGGTCATTTTTACAATTTTTGACGATTTTTCTTTAATTTCTCTATTTTTATCAATTTGGGTCCTGTTAGACTTGAAATCACGTTCTGAGTGCAATGGAGGTACTTTCGAGACTTTTCGGACATCCGAAATTTATGAGGGGTATTTTCGTCATTTTGATGAATTTTTACAAATTTTTACCAATTTCTCTGTTTTCATCGATTTGGGTCCCGTTAGACTCGAAATCACATTTTGAGTGCAATGGGGGTACTTTTGAGACTTTTCGGACATCAGAAATTTATGAAAGGTATTTTCATCATTTTTGTGATTTTTATAGATTTTTAGGAATTTCAGCGTGAGATTTCTTTCAGTCCCTATGTGTTTATTTCTAAATCTCAAATCCATATTTTCCTAGCGTAGTGAGGTCTCTAAATTATCGAACTGTGTAGCGAACCTATGCGTACGTGCTTGCTAAGTCAGGTGTAAGATGTAGCGATCATAAGCGTGTGTAAATTTCTAGGTCAAGTCGTGACGAGTAGGGAGGATGAAAAGAAACTAGAAACAGAAGGAATCAAGCAGTAGTCACACCCTTCAAGTTCTTTTATATTCATCATTAGGAATCCACCAAAAATCAGGTGACGAATTGTCGAATTAGGCAGATGCAATAATGGGGTGTCTACAGATGCCCCTCTTTGGCAGAGGGTGGAAGCAAACTAGATGTCCAATCTATTGTGGTAGATAGTGTGACATCCGAATGCCAAAGCTAGTGACAGTCCATTTTACAGTCTGATTCGGCAATATGTCAAAGTGTCCAGATCCTTGCGAATAACCTTTCCTTGGAAAAATGTCAGATCCTTGAATTTTGAAAAAAATTCACCTTGATTAATGCAAATGCAATGTGGGTGCACGTGTGTGCCATTGTGTAGTGATGATTTTGAAAATGCGCATCTCCATTCTGCACAGTCATGCTAAGAGGATAGCAAACTGTGTAAGGTCAACATAAAATCTGTGCAACATGTTTTTTGCAGAAAAATCAGATAAAACTGAGTAAAATCTAAGAATAAACTGAGTAGGTCTGAGTAAAATATAAGTAGATCTGAGTAAAATCCGAGATGACCCTCGGTGGTATCTGAGCAAAATCCGAGAAATAATCTCGACAGGTCTGAGCAAAATCTGAGTAAGTCGGAGTAAATTCTGAGATGACCCTCGGCGGTATCTGAGCAAATCCGAGATGATCTCGGCGGGTCTGAGTAGAATCTGAGTAGGTCTGAGTAAAATCCGAGATGACCCTCGACGGCATCTGAGCAAATCCGAGAAAAAATCTCGGCAGGTCTGAGCAAAATCTGAGTAGGTCTGAGTAAAATCCGAGATGACCCTCGGTGGCGTCTGAGCAAAGTCTGAGAAAACCCTCGGCGGTCTGAGCAAAATCTGAGTAGGTCTGAGTAAAATATAAGTAGATCTGACTAAAATCCGAGATGACCCTCGGCGGTGTCTGAGCAAAATCCGAGAAATAATCTCGGTAGGTCTGAGCAAAATCTGAGTAGGTCTGAGTAAAATACTGGAGTAAAAATCTCACTCCACAGGAATCATTTTTTTTTAGATGGTCAGGTCAACATTTGAACCTCAGGGGTTTTAAAAAAATACTATCAAAAGGGTAAACTTTAATTTCAGATTTTCCTTATCCTTTGGGGCTGGAATTGATCAGGCTTAAAAAAAATGCCCCTAGTATGATAAGACATTACACTAGGGATAATTGAACATATTTTGAAATGACATGCCCCTACTGTAAAGGGAAAATAAATACGCTTCCAAACAAAAGGAGAGGTGGCCCTAAATATGAAAATTAGAAGTCTTAGATTACCGCAAGTGCAATAAGGATTCACTTTTAATTTCGATTTTATTGAAGATTATGAGTCAAGCTCATCTGTTGGGAACAAATATTCACTTTTGAGATTCATCTTGGAGATCACGTTCTTTCCCCTTTGGTTCACTAAAGAAAGTAAATTTTTCCAGATCAGTCGTAGACGAGATACATGTGGCTTCTAAGTCTTTGCCTGTCTTAAACTGGGTATTGAAGCTTGGTCATTTCAAATTTCTGATGCTCTGACTCGGTTCGTCTTTTCAGATTCTCGATTCGATAGAGATTTTCTTTTGATTGCTCTATCTTTTGCCTAGATTGCATGTTCAGGTTTTCAATCTAGCGAGCATGCTCTAACTTTTGCCTAGACCGCCTTTTCAGGTTTTCGATCTAGCGAGTTTACAATTTTCCTTTTTTTTTTTTTTTTTTGTTGTTGCCAAGGCCGTCCTTTCGGATTTTCAACCTTGTGAGCTTGCCTTAATTTTTGCCTAAGCCGCCCTTTTCAGGTTTTCAATCTAGCGAGCATGCTCTAACTTTTGCCTAGACCGCCTTTTCAGGTTTTCGATCTAGCGAGTTTACAATTTTCCTTTTTTTTTTTTTTTTTTGTTGTTGCCAAGGCCGTCCTTTCGGATTTTCAACCTTGTGAGCTTGCCTTAATTTTTGCCTAAGCCGCCCTTTCGGGTTTTCAACCTAGCAGGCTATCCTTTCTTTTTTTTTTTTTTGGAGTTCTGGAGTTACTGTCTGATCACGCTTGCTATTTTCTTGACCTTTTCATGCGGTACTTAGGAGGACTTCCATAGGTGGGCTTAGGAATAGGCTAAGAAAAAAAAGAGATTTGAGGCTCGAGAACCCGAATGCCCCTTGTGTGGCATTCCTTTAAAATAGTTTTCTTTTCCTTCCCCATTTTGACAATTTTTCTTTGCGGGGGAATATATATATATATTTTTTTTATTTTTTGAACTGGTCGGGCCTGAAGTAACTTCTCAGGTTGCCTACATACCCCAAAATTTTGGGATCAGACTAAAACGTAGTTCGAACATTTCCCTTCCCTAGGTTAGGTGAATGGGCTGAGAAAGAAGAAAGTTTTTTTTTAAATGGCTGCAAGGGGCTGAGAAAGGAGATATTTAATTGGGTGACAGAAAAATTGGTTCGATTGAAGATGGCCTCCTCAAATGTAATACCGCTTGATCTGGTCAAGGTTTGTCGGTTCTGGTAATTCGATGCCATCGTGATCTTGGAGTTTGATAGCTTTCCCAGGCAGTACCTCTTTGACAATGAAAGGACCTCCCCAATTGGGCTTGAATTTGCCTCTAGGATCGAAGATGGGTACTCGATTTTCTTTAAGTACGAGGTCTCCAGCCTGTAAGTCGCGAACTTTAACTCTTTTATCAAATGCCCGAGCTACTTTTCTCTGATAGGCTTGCTCGTGGTACAATGCTTTAAGCCGTTTTTCATCGATTAAGTTCAACTCTTCGTACCGGTGACGAACCCAGTCTACTTCGGATAACTGACTTTCCATTAGAATTCTGAGGGACGGGATTTCCATTCAACTGGCAAGACAGCTTCCATTCCGTACACTAGTGAATAAGGGGTGGCTCCGGTGGAAGATCGTATCGAGGTACGGTATGCCCAGAGCGCAAATGGTAATTTTTCAGACCAATCCCTATGAGATTGACACATCTTTCTGATGATTGTCTTGAGATTCTTATGGCTGCTTCAACTACCGTTATGCTGGGGACGGTAGGGTGATGATTTGTGGTGTCGGATCTTGAACTTTGAATACAGGAAAATAAATTCAGCTTTGAAATGTGACCCGTTATCAGAGATCAGTTCAGAAGGTACCCCATATCGACTGATAATATGTGTTTCGACGAACTTGACAACTTTGGATGCAGTGAGAATAGCATATGAAGTAGCCTCCACCCATTTTGTAAAATAATCAATAGGCACGAGAATGTACTCATGTCCATTCGATGTTTTAGGTGTGATTTTGCCAATTATGTCGATACCCCAGATAGAAAATGGCCATGGCGAAGTCAAACCAACTAACTGAGATGGAGGTACATGTATGAGGTTAGCATGTACTTGACATTTATGGCAGGTCTTGACCAGGTGATGACAGTCTGTTTCCATTGTTGGCCAATAATACCCCTGTCTCACGATTCGTTTGGCTAACATTTTTCCACTCATATGCGGTCCACAGTCTCCGGAATGCAACTCTTCCATTAACTGTTCAACTTGATTTTCGTCAACACATGACAAATGAATTCCATCATAAGACCTCTTATATAAGTTTCCTACGCACAAGATGAACTGGGATGCGAATTTCTGTAAGGTTTGCCGTTCTTTCCTTGATGCTTCAACTGGGAATTCTTATTTTTCCAATACTTTCTGGATGTCAGTGTACCATGGCTTTCCGTCAGGGAGTCGAGCAACGATGTCAACCTGATGGCAATATGCAGGTTTATCTTTGATTTCGACTGTGATAGGCCTTAGTTCCATGCCTGAAGGCAAATGGATCATCGAAGAAAGAGTAGCCAGAGCATCAGCGAATCTGTTATCTTCCCTTGAAAGATGTTGGAACAAGATGGCTTTGAACTTCCTTACTAAATTTAGCAGATACTCGTGATAGGCTTCAGTTTCACATCCTTAGTTTTCCATTCTTCCAACGACTTATGTATAACCAAGGCTGAATCTCCAAATACTTCAATTTCTGTGATACCCAGATTCAAAGCAGCCTCGAGCCCAGCAATGCATGCTTCGTATTCAGCTGTATTATTAGTATTGGAGAAAGCTAACTTAATAGCATTCGGAATGTGACATCCTTCAGGAGAGAATAAGACTGCCCCTATTCTGTACCCGTTCTGATTTGCCGCTCCATCAAAGTATAACCGCCATACTTTATCTCGTAATTCTTCTTCAAGGTTCAAGATATTTTCATCTGGGAATTGATCGATAGGTCTTGTTCCTTCTATCACTGGGTGATCCGCCAAGTATTCTGATATTGCTCTTCCCTTGACAGACTTTTGCGTAACATGTGTAATGTCGAATTCTGATAACAACAACAACCAACGTGCAGTTCTACCTGTCAATGCCAGCTTCTCGAAGAGATATTTTAGGGGGTCCATCCGAGATAACAGAATGACTGAATGAGAGAGCATGTACTGCCAAAGCCTTTGAGTAGCCCATACTAGTGCTAGGCAAGTCTTTTCGAGAGTTGAATATTTTCGTTCATATTCTAACATCTTCTTGCTAATATAGTAGATGGCCCTCTCTTTATGATTGTCCTTGTCGTACTGTGCCAACATGCATCCTATAGCTTCTTCCGTGACTGACAAGTAAAGGAGGAGAGGTTCACCCGGGGTAGGTGGAACCAAAATGAGCGAATTTGAGAGATACTCCTTAACTTGGTCAAAAGCTTTTTGGCATTGCTCATTCCATACTGTCGGCTCGTTTTTCTTGAGAAGCTTGAATATAGGTTCGCACACCTTGGTGAGCTGAGCGAGAAATCTGCTGACATACTGAATTCTGCCTAAGAACCCCCGAATCTGTTTTTCAGTCTTAGGAGGTGCCATTTCTTATATAGCTTTGATTTTTCCAGGATCTACTTCGATCCCCCTTTGACTGACTACGAACCCAAGTAATTTTCCAGAAGTCACTCCGAATACGCATTTTTAAGGGTTAAGGCATAACTGATATTTTTGGATCCTTGTAAGAAACTTCTCTAATGCAGTGACATGTCCCAATCGTTCTTTGGATTTCACTATCATGTCATCCACATAGACCTCGACCTCTTTGTGTATCATGTCGTGCAATAAGGTCATAGCTGCTCTCTGATAAGTAGCCCCAGCGTTCTTCAAACCGAAAGGCATGACTTTATAGCAAAATGTTCCCCATTGCGTGATGAATGATGTCTTTTGCATGTCGCGAGGGTTCATCTTTATCTGGTTGTACCCTGAAAACCCATCCATAAACGAAAACATGGCGTGCCCTGCTGTATTATCGACCAATACATCTATGTGAGGCAACGAAAAACTATCTTTTGGACTGGCCTTATTTAAATCTCTAAAGTCCATGCACATTATCACTTTCCCATCTTTTTTGGGAACTGGGACTACATTAGCAATCCATTCTGGGTACTCCACCACTTCCAAGAATCCAACATTGATCTGCTTAGTGACCTCTTCCTTAATCTTCAAAGTCCATTCTGGCTTCATACGACGGAGTTTCTGCTTTATTGGCCCAGCATCGGGATGCAATGGAATCCAAGGTTGAACGATATCTGTACTTACTCCTGGCATGTCCTCATAAGACCACGCGAATACGTCCTTGAACTTTCTGAGCAGATCTAGCATCCCTTCGCGTTCCTCGGGAGATAAGGTGACTCCAATTTGAATCTCTTGACGATTTTCTTTAGTCCCGAGATTGAATAGTTCTGTTTCTTCCATTACAGGTTGAGCCCGACGTTCATCTTCTTGTTCAAGTAGTTTAATTAATTCGATAGAAGTTTCTTCATCAGAAGATTCATCTTTCGAAGTCAAATTATCAGTTAAATCATTATTGCACTCGGGGTAATCAGAAACTTCTTCTATTTCATTAAAGATAGATGGGGTGACAGGACTTACTACAGACTTGACAGACTCATCATGACCAGACCCGACATACAACAAAGGACTCATTACATGGTAATTGGAAAGAGACCCGACTGCGGGTTTGATTACAGACTGTGGGTTTTGAGCACCACTTTTGACTGACAAGACTGACACGTTTCCTTCTTCGAGAAACATCTGAGCAATATTGAGTGAATCCACAGTTGTCTGCCAATCATCTGCTCCTTCGAGCTCTTTAGATGCTTCGTCTTCTTCCTCGTAAGGCCAACTCATTCCAAAGAAAATCTCAAATCCCGGCTGACGGGTACCCGTGAGGAGATCGATGAAAGGTTCTAAAAAACCACAATAAGGAAAATCTTTTCCTACTTTCACAAAGTATCCATTAAGGGTTTTACGATAAGGCTTCATGTTGATTAGATCAATGACATGCCCTTGCCTTCTGGCATTCGCCTTATCTTTCCTTATCTTCCAATATCGGGCCCAGTCTTCCTTGGTAGGTTCGTACCCCAATCCGAATGTCCCAACTACTTCTTGAATGGCTGGTGCAGCTTTAATCCCTTGTTGTCTACGACCCAAACCCATGCTTGGGAAAAATCTCATGCTTTTGAACATGCTGGCCACGCAACAATTGATAGGTACCAGCTCTTTTGTAGAATCATCCCACTGAACAGCATGAATATTTTCAAATTCAAACCCGCTGAGTTGTATTTCTTTTTCTTTGGGTTGAATTTCAGGTAGTGACTTATCCTTGATTTCTATTTCATTCACAATCCCCATAATTTTGACATCCCCATGAAGTGTGATCACCAAACCGTCCTTGATGAATTTAATCTTCTGATGCAAAATAGAAGGTATGGCCTTGATCTGATGCAGCCACGGTCTCCCTAGTAATAGGTTGAAGGATGATTGAATATCCAAGACTTGAAATTCCACAGGGAAGTCTGCTATACCTGTGGATATTAGTAGCTGCAAAGTCCCTAGTACATCCCTCTTCGTATTATCGTAAGCTCTGACGCCTTGGCTAGTTGGTTTGAAGTCGTCTGTCTTGAACCCGAGGCAAGTCGCGGTCTTTAGAGGACAGAAATTTAATGCACTTCCATTATCTACCAAGACTAGAGGGACTCTCATTCCATTGTAATCAATTGTAATGTGCAATGGCTTAGTGTGGCTCGGCCCTTCTTTTGGGAGATCTGAATCTGAGAAGGATAGACTATTTTCAGCATAGGTTGCCCCTACTATACTGGCTAGTTGATCCGGAGATCTGTGGAGGGAAACTTGGGCTGCGCTTAATGCTTTGAGAACAGCTTCCCTATGAGATGTGGAGGCCATGAGCAAACCCCAAACTGAAATGTTGGCGCCTGCCTTTTTTAATTGTTTGATCACGATATCATCCTCTTCAACAGTTTCCTGAATGGGGTCTACTTTTTCCTTCCTTGCCAAAGCCGCTGGATTGTCAACACTAAGTTTCGGTGGCTTAAAGACTCTTCCTCCTCGTGTCATGTGCTTGACTTCATCACAAGATAGTGGAAATGGCTCATCTTCTTCGGCCAATAGGTAAAGATCTTCATCTGTTACAGATAATGGGCTTTTCGAGATCATTTGTGCTAAGAGGTGGCTGGTATATGACGGGCTATCGTAGTGAGGTGGGGATAGACAGTATGTGTAGACACCCCATTTTTGCACTCGCCTGACTAATCAAATCGTCAACCCGATCGCAATGATTACCAATGATGGATGTGTATTCCATTGCTTTATTTTGTTACCAGATGTGTTTCAGAAATCCGGATGAGGTATCTCAAATTGACAAAACCTTAAAAACCACGCTACGCTAGTAAAATACAACCCCAGAAACATAGAAATCATCATCTTGCAAATCAAAAAGAAACTTCACGATAAAAATCACTAAAAAATTACCAAATTACCGAAATACCCCTAACCTCAAAACAACCCTAGAGCCTACGTTACGCTTAGGAAAACTCTCTCAAACACATAAAATAACAAATCGAAACTAAATAAATCATTTCACCAATTTTTAAAGAATTCGACAAAATTACGAAAATGCCCCTCATAAAGTTCACAACCAATTCACACAAAAAACTTCATAAATGACACAAAATAATATTTCCATTGAATTCCTTACGAAAAATCGATTCTAAAACATCCTAGAACATTAAAAACTGACTTAAAACGTGAAAAGTCCTTTCCGGGGGCAAAACGGTAATTTCATAATTTTCATAATTAAAAAATTCGAAATTAATAAATAAAATATTAAATAATTAAAGTGAAACATTAATGAAATTAATTTAAAATTTTGAACCTAAAAAATCGATTAATCGGACTCTCAGGCAAAATTGTTGAGGGTTCGTGGGATATTTCTTTAAGGACCCCTCCATTTGGAGGTCCAAAGAATTAAAGAAATAATGGAGGGGGGTTCTCCAAAAATTAAAAGTAAATCAAGCAAGACTGTAGTCAAAGTATTAAAGTCAATCAAGTGAGACTAAATTCAAAATTAAAGTCAATTAAGCAAGACTGAAGTCAAAATATTAAAAGTCAATCAATTAAGACTAAAGTCAAAACATTAAAAGTCAATCAAATAAGACCAAAAGTCATAATAGAATTCTAATTAAATAATAACTCTATCTAATAGAGTTCTAACTTAAAAACAATTCTACCTAAAATAATTCTAATTAAAACACAATTCTACCTAAAACAATTCTAATTAAAACACAATTCTACCTAAAATAATTTTAATTAAAACACAACTCTAATTGAAAGATCTCTAATTAAACACTAACTCTATCCAAATCAACCTAAAAAACATCTATAAATAGAGGTGCTCACACCCTATTTTCGTATCAAATCATAAACCCTAAGAGAAGTAGGTCTAGAAGCTCCCCTAGCCCCCCATAAACCCTAGTTTTGGAGCCCCAACTCCTTACCTAACATCCCCCCTTCAATTTTAGTCTAGAAAACATCTAAAATCCCTCTAAAAACACCCTTAAATCCGCAACAAACTTGAAGAGTTCAGATTCAGAAATAAAGAGATACCTTGATTAAGGAGATTTGAAGTCAAATCCGGAGACAGAACGAAGTAAGAGAGTACAGTACAATGAGCTCTTTTTGTCAGATCTGAGAGAGCAAAATCCTTGCTATCGGAAAGGTATGAAATTTTTATTTTTATTTTAATCTAGGTTTTTAGAAATGTGATATCTTTGGGAATTTAGTAGAGACCGGCTTTGGCCAGGCGGGGTTGGTGCCTAACACCTTCAAATCCCGTAACATGATCCCCGAATTCAGTTTTTTTGGTTTTAGATTAGTTTTTATCCATTTAGAGTCATTGATCGATTCCTAGACCGTAATAACTAGGTGGCGACTCCCAAACCTCAAGGGTCAAAAGTGGATCCGCGCACCCCGCAGATCGAGGGCGTTTTCAGTATGATTCATCTTCAATAGATCAAATGGCTCATGGCTTGTGGCATAGACCTCATCATTGAAAGATATTCCAACAAGAGGATAACTAGGTGGTTTGGCGTAGACTGGGTGGATGAGAGAGACTGGGTCGAATGGTAGTTGGGTGTTTGAAACCATATTCAATATTGGCGGAGTTTGATATGCAGGTAGTGGATTGGTATTGACATTTGGTGGTGTTAGGATAGGAATGATGACTTTTTTTATCATCAATGAGATTTTGGATGGCATGACGAAGAGAAATGCAACGATCAGTATGATGACCAGGGTTTTGATGGAATTCACAAAAGACGTTAGGGTTATGTGAAGTTGGCAGGGGGTTTGGCAGAGGTCGAGGCTGGAGAGGGGTGAGGAGTCCTTTTTTCAATAGTTTTTGGAAAGCTACAGTGAGGGTCATCCCTAGATTTGTGAACTGTCGAGGGGAGGCTCTACCCAAATTTGCTTGATTATTGGTTCGAGCTGGGGGTTGAACTGGGGTAGTAGAAGTGTTGGCTATATAGGCATGGTTGATGTTGGGTTTGGAATTAGTGAAGGGTTTTTTGACTTTGTTGTCAGAAGAGTTGGAAAAAATCCCAAAGGCAAAAGCATCCTCAAGTTGGCTTCCAGCTTGTAACAGGGATTCAAATGTGGGGAGATACTAGGCAACTAAATGCTGGGCATACCCCTGCGAGAGGTTTTTCAAGATGATTGCCACTTGTTCCTTTTCTGATGGTCTATCCCACATCTGTGCAGCCTTAGCCCTCCAGCGGCTAATAAAATCTGTAAATGTTTTCCCATTCTTCTGCTTAGTGGATTCCAAATCCCTTTGAGAAGTTTCAATTTCAGTGCTGTACTTGTACTGGTGCCAGAACATCCTTGACATATTTTCCCATGTCCCAATTACAGCCGAATCTTGGGACATCAACCATCGCAACGCTGATCTTGATAGAGTACGCTAAAACAATAATGTCATATGTTCATCACTGAGGCCCATTGTACGCATGTTGGTGACATATACCTTGAGATGCGTTTTTGCGCAGCCTACTCCACTGAATTTTTCCATTTCTGGCATAACAAATTTTTCGGGCAGACGGATCTTAGGGATTTGATTCAAAGCCTCTATTCCTGCCGCGATTTCATCAATCCCTTTTATGTTTTTCACGGCTGTTTCCAACTGAGTCATTCTGTTGGCTAATATTGGATTCTCTTTAAAATGCTCCTCATTTCCGTCAAGCTCATAAACCTCATCCAGATTCTTAGCTGTGCTACCTTCCGGTCCCTTGCCCCTTTGATCATCAGGCTGGTCTCTTGTTGACTCAGATATTTGTTCTAGCATTTCTACCTTGCTTTTTATATTGTTCATATCCATTGCAAAGACTGCCAGGATCTTACGAATTTTCGCGAGTTCAGATTCAGAAGCCATTTTTGATGGTTCACTTGGCGCTGATGTTCTTTCCAAACGACCTGACTCTCGACTCCAACCAGGTGGCTGATGCTTAAGTTTGGGCGCAATAGTATCCTAAAACCCCATCAAAGGTGAATTAAGAATTGATCCCTTTTGATAGCATTTACTTTTATTATTATAATTGATAAATTGTGCTGGTCAAACTTATGTCTGATGAGGTGATTTATTATTAATTAGGGCCTTAAAAAAGAGACTTCTCATTAAAAATCGTACCAATGAGACAAATGCGAATACAAAAGAAATGAGGAGACTCTCCTCTTAAAGCAAAGATGACTCGATCTAGGACCCTACATGCTCTTCTACTTCTCTCTTCTGCTTCTTGAATGCTTGTTGATCTTTTGATTCAATAAGTAACCGATGGTCCCAAGTGGTAGCTATGTGTTCTACCAAGTGCACAATCAGCTCTTTAATAGGATGTCGATTCCTCGGAAGCATTGGGATCCATGAAGGGAATCCTATCTGTCTTGGTATCATCCTTGGGCAATAAAAATATGTATTCAACAAACCAGTGAGCATTACATGATCAGACCCTTTTGAAGCAAGCACGGTGCCTTCATCCATTCTTGATCCCAATCTATCCCAATTTACATCTTGTGTAGTCAAATTTGAGAGCCAGTCCTTCCAGTCTTCTATGGATGCAAAGTCCACCAATGTTTCCTTTCTTGTGAATTTTTCCCATTTACTTTCCTTGATTTGCGGGAACTCTACGATGCGAAGTCGGATACATAACCACAGATAAAGCAAATGTGGACTTCCTCGAAATCCTGCCCCTCCTGGTGCATTCTCATTTGATAACCCCTCAAAAGTCTCGACGAGTATTGTGGGGACTGGGTTAACCTTGTTTTTAAGTTGTCCGGCAATATCTGCAAAGAAGCTTGGTAACTGATGACCTATCCTAAATGAAACCAGAAAATATGTTGACAATACCCCCAGACATAAAGTAAAATCCCTGGCCTTCCTATGAGGTTCTGGAGCGAAATCCCCAGGATTTCCTTGTTCAGGAGTTTGGTGTACTTCTAGAAGTCTCCGCATGTTCAATAAACCATGATCTGTGAATCTTCTTACTTTTTTTGGCTTAACTCCTAACCCTTTCGAGAGTTCTTTTGTGAATTTGGACTTCGATGGAAGACGAATCATCGGACCCAATGTGCTTATCCCCATAATATTACAATAATCTTCATGAGTTGGACAAAGTGAGACTAAACCAAAATGAAATACATGGTAATTCGGATCCCAAAAATTGGCCGCGGCACATAAGAGGTTCCAATTGATAGTTACTGACTTGAGAGAGAATACGCTTTGAAGTCTATATGCACCAAAGTTGTACTTTTCGACGGTGGTGAACGCATCTAAAGCTCTTTCCATTAACAATTGTACATCATCATGAGCCATCTAACCAAAAAACTAACTCTCATTACTGACATATTTAAAAACAAGCCACGTCCATTTTTTTTTGGTACGATTTTTAATGTGATTCAACCATTTTAATTTAAAGAAAGGTCCGATCCATTGAATAGAATTAGTCAGAAAAAAGTTCAGTTATCACATTTAGACCAATTCTATACAATGGATTCAAAAAATAATACATCATCTCATTGACATTTAATTGAACCAATTAACTCGATCGACTCGTATATTGATCCAAAAGATCAACATACCAATTGGGCTAATGGGTTGAAAAATGATGGGCCAACACAACTTTTTCAATTACATTTATTAGGTTGGACCGATATTGCGGGTTCCATTTGAGCGGTGTGGATCGGTCCACCCACTTACCTTTTGGTTAGTTTGGAGAAAAGCAACCCGGGAGCACTTATGGTCGATTCGAGTCGTGGCCTAGTAGGACCGCGCCTAAGTTCTAAGCTTTCTATATGATTGAGGCTAGGTTAGGACGAAGCTTAGGTCACTTCAGTCCGAAACACCGATATACTATTCCAGTTTTACTTAGACAAGCAGTACGTGGTGTTCCAGTTTGATATACCCGAAGGTACTGTACTGAAGTTGTAGCGTTCACGGGTGTCCCCCGTGTCCCGAAGGACCAGGTTAGCTTAGATCCGGCAACTGGGTTTATAAGGATATGTCATGATGCAAATATGCGTATGCATGCTCGTGAGTGTGTGCAAAGGGACAAAGTGCGCCCAGGGCATTTTTCGCAAATATCTAACTATTTAAATTAAATACATCCAATCATCAAATCAATCAACAGAGACAAATAATTGAATATATCTAATCACATGCCAATGAAAAAAAAGGACAAAAATTAACCTAATCTAAGATTTTCATTAAGTCAACTGGGTTTACTCGATAAAAAAGTCAACCTAAGGATAGTCTTGGATCGGGTCAAGTTTGACCCTAAAGTCCCCAGTGGAGTCGCCACTGAAATCGCCTTGACCCCCGTGGTCGTCCGCGGAATAGCGGATTAGGGGTCCGATCTACGTATCTCGGGGATTTTCTAAATAATAGGGAGTCGCCACCTAGTTTAGGTCTAGGAACCAAAATTAATTCCAAATGGATATGGGTCGGCCCGTGGATCAGAGAGATGGGTAAGGGGTCAGGTTACGGGTTTTCGGAAGGTGTTAGGCACCGAACCCGCCTGATCAAGATGATCAGTCTCTACTGCGATCCAAAAATATCCTATGATCAACATTCAAAGACTAAAAGTCAAACTAGGGTCCAATCATCATCAAATTGTATCGGATTTACTAAACAAATCCTACGGTTAAAATAATTACATGATTTAATGAGGCATACATGGCACCAAAAATTAAAGGATCAAATCGATCATACTTTGAATAATAGGAAATTTATTTTCAATGTTGCGTATATAAGATTAGTGAATTGGCTCATTGACGATATTTTATGAAAGAGATTCGATTTTTGAACCATTACGTGCATTAAATTCAGTGGGTTAACTCACAAATTTTGAATTGCCACGTGTATTACATCGGTGAGTTAACCACGTGCCTAATTTTAAAATAAAATCGATTCAAATCTTCAATGTCCCAAAAAATCAGCGAGTCGACTCGTAATTTATTAACCAAAAGAAACCTAATTTTTTTTGGAATCGCCACGTGTATTAAATCGGTGATTTAACCCACGTGCCTAATTTGAAAAAAAAAATTTGATTCAAATTCTCAATGTCCCCAAAATCAGTGAGTCGACTCGCAATTTGTTAATCATAAGAATCCTAATTTTTTGGAATCGTCATGTGTATTAAATCGGTAATTTAACCCACATGCCTAATTTTTAAATAAAATCGATTCAAATTTTCAATGTCCCAAAAAATCAGCGAGTCGACTCGCAATTTATTAACCAAAAGAATCCTAATTTTTTTTGGAATTGCCACGTGTATTAAATCGGTGATTTAACTCACGTGCCTAATTTGAAAAAAAAATTTTGATTCAAATTCTCAATGTCCCCAAAATCAGTGAGTCGACTCGCAATTTGTTAATCATAAGAATCCTAATTTTTTAGAATTGTCATGTGTATTAAATCGGTGATTTAACCCACGTGCCTAATTTTTTAAAAATTCAATTCAAATTCTCAATGTCCCCAAAATCAACGAGTCGACATGCAATTTTTATTGTGAAAATCAATTTTTTTATTTTATTTTCCATGTATTCACAAATTCATGAGTTGATCAATACCAATATTTGCGAATTGGCTAAAAAAATAAAAAAATTCGTTGAATTTACTTGATAATAGAACACCCAATGAACAAATCCACTAACTTGATATATGCGAGTTAATTGAAAATCAATCTAAAAAAAATGGGTGAAAAGATCCATTAACATTTTGGAAACTTGGAAAATGCCATTAGTGCCACGTATACCTTAAAAATCGGTGAATTGATTCAAATTTATAATAAAAATAAATAAATGAAAAAAATTGAGAATAATGAATAAAAAAAAGCATAAAAAAAATCACCTAACCTATTAATATATAAGGATAAATAAAAATATTAAAACTATAAGAATATTCTCATGACCCTATTGAAATGCCAAAAAAAAAAATAAATAAATAAAAATAAAAACACTCTTCTAACCATCCTATTTAATATGCAAGAATGAATAAAAATAAACAAAAATCGTGCAAGCAAATATTTCTCTAATCCTATCGATATATAAACAATGAGTCGTGGAAAATGAGAAAACAAAATAAACGAACCAAAAACATAAAATAACAGTGATCTTACCTATAGGAAAATTATAGGGGTCGACTCCTTCAGGTGTGATCCCAAGGGCTTGTGACTACCTGCTAAGGAAGATGAAGGCAGCGAGATAGACGCTCTGATACAAGATGTGATGAGGCTGTAGCGGCTGCTTGAAATGTTCAAACAGAGAGTCGACTGTACTGTGTATGGAGGAAACGATGGCTGAAAGAGATGTTGATCCAAGATGAAGGTTAAGGCGTTCTATAGTTGCTGGAATAGTGGAGAAGAAAGGATGATATGTAGTAGCAAAATTGAGGCTGGAAGAAGTTATTGTGTGGCACGTTCAGATGGTAGAGAGGACAATGGGCAACAATAGGTTATTTTAGACTAGAGGGAATGGAGGAAGGATAGAGAGTGACTGTTTGAGAGAGAGGGCCATGAAAAGAGGCGTTTGAGCAAGCTGGGGCGTTATAGGCAGTGAGAAGAGTCATTTTGGATAGCAAGGTTGTGATGGAGATGGAGTTTAAGAGATGTTTTTTATTTTTATTTTTTTTTGAAGAGAAGAAGAAGAAAGGGAAGGGGCAAAGAGATGAGGTGCAGCAAGGTTGGGACCTTGCTGTTGGACTGTAAAAACGCAGCTGGGAGAGAGAGAGGTGAGAGGCTGGGCAACAACGGTATTGGAGATGGGCTGGCAGAGAGAACGTAGTTTTTTTTATTATTTATCTGTTGTTTTTAAAGAGGAAGCTTGAGTGGAAGACGTGGGAAAGGGTGCAGCACTTTTCCTTCTTTTTTTTTCCTCTCTAATGGCTGCCCCTTTTTTTTTCATGGCTTGGGACAGCAAGCCTTTGTATAGATTTTGAGAAAGGGAAGTGAAGGACGTGGTTGGTTATAGAGAAGAGGTTGTGAATGTGGCTGATGTCCAACGTGGGGGGTGAGGAGAGCGGTTAGAGAAGAAAGAAGAAGGCGTTGAAGACGTGGGGGAGAAGAAGGTGTTGGGGCTGTTGAAGACGAAGAAACGTGTTTTATTTTTATTTTTATTATAGTTTTATTTTTTTTTAAATGAGAGAGGGGGTTCCTACGCTACTTGTTCTACGGTAATTCTCCGCCAATGAGTCGTGATTGGTTAATGAATTGATTTTGTTTCTAATTAGTTGATTTCAAATTTTTTTTTTTATTGTAGTCGATGTTTTGATTTGAAATTTAATTTGATGTTTTAAATTACATTTGTACTTGATTTTAAATTTTGAATTTCGATTAGAATTTAATTTGAATTTTGATATTAAATTTGGTTATTGGTTGATTTGATTTTTGATTGATTGATCGTTCGATTTTATTTTTACATTTTAATGGGTTGGGTGATTCGATTTTAATTTGAGTTTTAATTTTTTAATTTGAATTTAATTTTTTATTTAAATTTTGAACGGGTTGATTAATTTGCGTTTTAATTTGAAATTTAAATTGATTTCAATTTTTAATTGGTCGGTTGATTGGATTTTGATTTAAATGTGATCGAATGGATTTTAATTTGTTAATTACATTTTTGGTTGGTCGATTTGGTTTATTGATTTAAAATTTTAATTCAATTTTACATTTTAATTGGTTGAGTGATTTTTAACTTGATTTTCAATTTCATTTTGATTTTGATTTTGTATTTTAATCGGTTTCTTGAAAATTTAATTTTTATTTTGTATTGAAATTTAATTTGATTTTACGATTTTAAATTAATTTTAAATTTTAGATTTTAGTTAATTTCCAATTTGAATTTTATTTTGGTTTAATTTTTTTATTTGAATTTTATTTTCCTAGGGATCAAGGTCTCTATGTTAGAGTTAGATGTTAAAGGACGTTTTGGTCATTTTTACAATTTTTGACGATTTTTCTGGAATTTCTCTGTTTTCATCAATTTGGGTCCTGGTAGGCTCGAAATCATATTCTGAGTGCAATGGAGGTACTTTCGAGACTTTTCGGACATCCGAAATTTATGAGGGGTATTTTCGTCATTTTTTTGTTTTTTACAGATTTTTTGGAATTTCAGTGTGAGATTTCTTTTAGTCCCTATGTGTTTATTTCTAAATCTCAAATCCATATTTTCCTAGCATAGCGAGGTCTCTAAATTATCGAACTGTGTAGCTAACCTATGCGTACGTGCTTGCTAAGTCAGGTGTAAGATGTAGCGATCATAAGCGTGCGTAAATTTCTAGGTCAAGTCGTAACGAGTAGGGAGGATGAAAAGAAACTAAAAACAGAAGGAATTAAGCAGTACTCACACCCTTCGAGTTCTTTTATATTCATCATTAGGAATCCACCAAAAATCGGGTGACGAATTGTCGAATTTGGTAGATGCAATAATGGGGTGTCTACACCTACAAACCTAAGTTCGAGTCCGTGAAACAAGACTCCAACTTTTTGAATCATATAATGAATAGGCTTTTTGAAGTGCCAATAAACTTTAGTTCGAGTCCAGAAACGAGGCTCCAACTTTTTGAATCATAGAATGAATAGACTTTTTGAAGTGCCTACAAACCTAAGTGCGAGTCCGAGAAACGAAACTCCAACTTTTTGAATCATAGAATGGGTAGGTTTTTTGAAGTGCCTATAAACCTTAGTTTGAGTCCGAGAAGCGAGACTCCAACTTTTTGAATCATAAAATGAATAGGTTTTTTGAAGTGCATATAAACCTTAGTTCGAGTCCGAGAAACGAGACTCCAATTTTAATATGATTGTTTAAGTTCTTGTAAACCTTAGTCAGAGTCCGAGAAATAAGACTCCAGCTTTGTTTAAATCATATTGAATTAAAATGATTGTTTAAGTTCTTTAGTCCGAGAAGCGTGGCTACAATAGGTTCGACTCTGGTAAATGAGACTCATACTTTTTCGAACTCTAAAAAATGAATTTCAAATAGGATTTAACGAAGTTCCTATATTGTTATGACTCCAATTACCTCATTGTTCAACCTTGCCATGATTGCTTTCGTTGCATAAGCACATTTCAATTTTAAATCATTATTATCAGTAAGAGAAGATCTCTGGGACATGACACTTTTTTACTCAGTTTCACACAGTACACACACTCACACTTGTAATTTTTAGTCAAGGAGAATTCTTTAAAAATTCAAGGATCTGACAATGTCAATGAGAGTTCTCACTCAATGACCTGACAACCTTTTAGTTCGGGGAGAGTTTTACGCTCAAGGATCCGAACACCCTCGCGAATTGCTAAATCAGACTGTAAAATGAACTGTCACTAGCTTTGGCATTTGGATATCGCACTATCTACCAAAATAGATTTGCTATCTAGTTTGCTTCAACCCTCTGTCAAAGAGGGGCATCTATAGACATCCCATTTTTGCATTCGCCTGATTAATCAACTCGTCAACCCGATTGCAACGGTTTCCATTAATGGATGATTATTCCAATGCTTTATTTTGTTATCAGATATGTTTCAGAAATCCGGATGAGGTATCTCAAATTACCAAAACTATAGAAACCACGCTATGCTAGGAAAATATAACCCCAAAAGCTTAGAAATCATCATTTTTCAAACAAAAATAAACTTCACGATAAAAATCACTAAAAAATGACCAAATTACCAAAATACCCCTAATCTTAAAATATCCCTAGAGCCTACATTACGTTTAGAAAAATCCTTTCGAACACATAAAATAACAAATCGAAACCAAATAAATCATTTCGTCAAATTTCACAGAATTTGACGAAATTACGAAAATACCCCTCATAAAGTTCACGACCATTCCACACAAATTTTTTTATGAATGATAAGTACCAACATTTCCATTAAATTCCTTATGAAAAATCGTTTCTAAAACATCCTAGAACATAAAAAATCGACATATAACGCAAAAAGTCCTCTCCGAGGGTAAAACGATAATTTCACAATTTTTATAATTAAAAATTTTGAAATTAATAAATAAAATATTAAATAATTAAATTAAAATATTAATAAAATTAATTTAAGAATTTAAACTAAAAAAATCGATCAATTAGGCTCTCAGGTAAAATTGTTGAGGGTTGCCAAGATATTTCTTTAAGGACCCCTCCATTTGGGGGTCCAAAGAATTAAAGATATAATAGAGGGGGCTTCTCCAAAAAATTAAAGTCAATCAAGAAAAACTAAAGTCAATCAAGTAGACTAAAGTCAAAATTAAAGTTAATTAAGTAAGACTAAAGTTAAGATATTAAAAGTCATCTAAGTAAGACTAAAGTCAAGATCTTAAAGTCAATCAAATAAGACCAAAAGTCAAAACCCTAATAGAGTTCTAATTAAATAATAACTCTATTTAATAGAATTCTAACTAAAATATAACTCTACCTAAAATAATTCTAATTAAAATACAACTCTACCTAAAATCATTCTAATTAAAATATAACTCTAACTAAAAGAATTCTAATTAAACACTAATTCTATCTAAACCAACCCCTAAAAAAATCTATAAATAGGAGTCCTCACACTCTATTTTCGTATCAAATCAAAAATCCTAAGAGAAGTAGGTCAAAAAAATTCCCTAGCCTCCCACAAACCCGAATTTTGAAGCCCCAACTCCTTACCTAACACCCATACTTCGATTTTAGCCTGAAAAACACCTAGAAGCCCTTCAAAAACACCCTAAAATCGATAATAAAATTTTAAGAATCCAGATTTAAGGAAGAGATACCTTGCCTCGGAGATCCGAAATCAGATCCAGAGACAGAACGAAGTAAGGAATACGGTAGAAGGAGTAGTTTTATCAAATCTGAGGGAATAGAACCGTTGCGTTCGAAGGAAAAATCTCTTTTATTTTTCTATCTAGGTTTTTATTAGCAATGTAGTCTTACTTGGGATAAGTAGAGACCGACATTGGTCGGGCGGGGTTGGTGCCTAACACCTTCCAATCCCGTAATGTGATCCTCGGATTCAATTTTTCTTTAGTAGATTAATTTCTTTATCCGTTTCGAGTCAGTATTCGGTTCCTAGATCATAATAACTAGGTGGCGACTCTCAAACCTCAAGGGTCAAAAGTGGATACGCGCACCCCACGGATCGAGGGCACTTTCAGGGGAGTAGCTTTTGATTAAAAGAATGAGGGTGTAAGAGGGTGGTTGATTAGATTTTAGGAGGGTGACGGAGTGATGACATGTGTGTAGACACCCCATTTTTGCATTCTCCTGATTAATCAACTCATCAACCCGATCGCAAAGGTTCCCAATGATGGATGTTTATTCCAATGCTTCATTTTGTTACCAGATATGTTCTAGAAATCCGGATGAGGTATCTCGAACTGACAAAACTTAGAAACCACGCTACGCTAGGTAAATACGACCCCAGAAACATAGAAATCATCATCTTGCAAATAAAAAAGAAGTTTCACGATAAAAATCACTAAAAATGATCAAATTACCAAAATACCCCTAACATCAAAACAACCTTAGAGTCTACATTACGCTTACGAAAATCCACTCAAACACATAAAACAACAAATCGAAACCAAGTAAACCACTTCGCTACTTTTCAAAAAATTTGACAAAATTATGAAAATACCCCTCATAAAGTTCACGACCATTTCATACAAAAAACTTCATAAATGACAAAAGCCAACATTCCCATTGAATTCCTTACGAAAAACTGATTCCAAAACATCCTGGAACATTGAAAAACAACTTAAAACGTAAAAAATCCTCTCCGAGGGCAAAATGATAATTTCACAATTTTAATAATTAAAAATTTTGAAATTAATAAATAAATCATTAAATAATATAAAGTGAAATATTAATAAAATTAATTATAAAATTTAAACCAAAAAAATTGATCAATCAGGCTTTCAAGAAAAATTGTTGATGGTTCGCAAGATATTTCTTTAAGGACCCTTCCATTTGGGGGTCCAAAGAATCAAAGATATAATAGAGGGGGGTTCTCTAAAAATTTTAAGTCAATCAAGGAAGACTAAAGTCAAGATATTAAAGTCAATCAAATAAGACTAAAGTCAAAATTAAAGTCAATTAAGTAAGACTAGAGTCAAGTATTAAAGTCAATCTCATAAGACTAACTCAAAACCCTAATTGAAACCCTAAAAGAAACCCTAATCAAATCCTAATGCTTCTAAAAACTTTATAAATAGGAGCCTCCACACCCTATTTTCGTATCAAAGAAAAAATCCTAGAAAAATTAGGTGAAAAAGCCTCCACAACCTCCCCAAAACCCTAATTTTGGAGCCTCATCTCCTTCCCTAACACCCCTACTCCGATTTTAGCCTAAAAAACACCCAAAAACCTCTCAAAAACATCCCAAAAATCCACAACAAATTCGAAGCACCCAGATCGAAGAGGGAGATACCTTACCTCAGAAATCAGAAATCAGATTCGGAGATAGAACGAAGTGAGGAATACGGTACAAGGAGCCGTTTTCACCAGATCTGAGGGAATATCACTTTTGCAGATCGAAGGTAAGATTTTTCATTATTTTTTAATCTAGGTTTATCATTAGCGATGTAGATTTATTTGGGATAAGTAGAGACCGGCAATGGCCGGGCGGGGTTGGTGCCTAACACCTTCCAACCCCGTAACATGATCCCCGGATTCAGATTTTCTATAGTAGATTAGTTCATTATCCGTTTTAGAGTCAGTTTGGTTCTTAGACCATAATAACTAAGTGGCAACTCCCAAACCTCAAAGGTCAAAAGCGGATCTGCGCACCCCGCGGATCGAGGACGCTTTCAGTGGCGACTACACTGGGGACTATTGAGGATCAAACTTGAAAAACCCCAAGTATGGGAGCATTACAAAGATGACCTAGTTTTTTTTTATTTAGTTGGATTTATTTTATTTATTTTTTCTATTTATTTATTTATTTTTGTCTTGATTGTAGATGATTTTGGGTATTGCATTTTTTTTTTCAATTAAGGATCACTTTTTGATAACCTCTAAATAATGAAAGATTCAAACTGACATATGAAAATGATGGAATGATGAATGTTGGGACAGTAATGTTAAAACATTTTTACAAAATATTATACTGAGAATTAAGTCTGGGAACCTTTAATAAAACGTAGATCTCATCGAGTAGATTAATTTAGAACTTGAGTTCACTCAATTTCGTTATCAGAAGCCTTAAATATCATCGATACAAGTTCAATCTGTAAATCTGGAATTGTTGTTGAATGAAAGTTGGGACAGCAATGTTAAACCTTTTTTACAAAACATTCTAGTGAGAATTAAGTCTAGGAACCTTTAATAAAATGTATATCTCATCGAGTAGATTAATTTAGAATCTGAATTCACTCAATTTCATTATCGGAAGCCTTAGATATCATCGATGCAAGTTCAATCTGTAAATCTGGAATTGTTACTGAATGAAGGTTGGGACAGCAATGTTAAAACGTTTTCACAGACTATTCTAGTGAGAATTAAGTCTAGGAACCTTTAGTAAAACGTAGATCTCATCGAGTAGATTAATTTAGAACCTGAGTTCACTCGATTTCGTTATCAGAAGCCTTAGATATCATCGATGCAAGTTCAATCTGTAAATCTGGAATTGTTTCTGAATGAAGGTTTGGACAGCAACGTTAAAACGTTTTTACAGAACATTCTATTGAGAATTAAGTCTAGGCACCTGTTAATAAAATGTAAATCTCATCGAGTAGATTAATTTAAAACTTGAGTTCACTCAATTTCATTATCGGAAGCCTTAGATATCATCAGTGTAAGTTCGGATTGTATTTTTCAAATTCACAGAAAATTTGAATTTATCTAATGTTAGCACAATTAATGTTCCTGAGAGTGAGCTCATCTCAAACATTGTCATTCTATCATCAATGTAACATCTATTGGAATCTCGATTTATTTTGGATCACCCAAAAATAACCCTTGATTAGATCATAGACAATAAATTTATGGGCTTTTTTAATGTTGGATCAGATTAATTATTATTTGTGTTATATGCCCATATAATGTGCCATGATCTCTACAGATATATTTGTGATGTGTTTGCTTTCATCTTAATTTCGATGTGATGGGTTTTGTATTATTTTCTTGATCAATATTCATTTGATATCCATATGTGATGACATAATCTGGCCCATGGGCCCATGTGTTTGAAAAAGGCCCCGGGCACACCCCACCCTGTTTTGCACACACCACATGCACGTTTACTGTTTTGCACACTTACACGTCCTATATAGCCAACGTGGCACTAGTGTGTGGTCCAATCTCTTCGGAGATGGGACGTCATTCATGAAAACCACAACTCTAGTCACGTACCTTAGGGTATATCAAACTAGGGCATCAATACCATCTAATCAGGTGATTCTGAGAGATGTATTGATGTACCCAAGCTGGAGTGACCTGAGCCTTTGACCTATTGTCAGCCACACAGTCACATGTCCCGATTACCAACGTAATACTAGTACGAGGTCGGTCCCCTTGTGGGATGCCAAACCATTTATAAAAGCTACAACTCTTGACTTGTACCCTGTAGGTATAAAAGATAATCTAAGTATATCAATTGCACTTCTTAGTCAAAACCGGTGCCTAAGCAAGATCTTGCCCCGCTGTACCCTATTGTACGAGGGGGATAGACTACGTCTATTCTAGATGAGAGGTATTTAAGTGGGCCCTTGCTCCGCATTATGCGCCACCTCTCAACTGGAGATCAAACTGGCTTTTTTTGGCTTCAGAGAAGTGAATTGAGGTTTTAGATTATCACTTATACGATATATCAAACCAAGTCACCACGTATCGAAAGGTATATAGGTGTGCTTGGGCAAGAGTGGCTAGATAAAAATGCATTGCACGTAGTAAGCTTAGAGTCTAGAAACCTTTCCAGTAGGTCACGACTCGAACTTATCGTGGGTGTTCCCGGGTTATTTATTAAATGGAGCCTGTTGATTGTTGAATGTATGTGAGTGATGTGAATGGTGTAGATCAGAGTGTATGATTGTTCTCAAGGATCAAATGTTGTTTTTGAAAATTAAAATGGGTACACCGACCCAATAAAGAATCCATTCTTTTACAATAATGACCCAGTCCATCTCGATCCAACGATCATTATGGGCCGAGCCATTTGAATCAAAATGAATTCAAACTTCCTCCTGATTCGGATTTTAAACCTATTTTAAAAGAAGAAAAATATTTTCCAGAAGAAAAATATTTTTCAGAAGAGAAATGCTTTTCAAAAATGAAATATTTTCCGGAAGAATAAGATTTTCCAAAAGGAAATGCTTTCCCAAAAATTTTTCTAAAAGAAAATGTTTTCTAAAAAAAAGAAAAGGAAAAAAAAATTTCAGAAAAAAATGATTTACAAAAAATCTATTTTTGCATGAAAAATTATTGAAATATGTTTGTGGAAGTTGTTATTCAATGAAAACATTATTTGTCAATATTTTTCAAGAGTGCAATAAAATTATTTTTCTGAATAATCATTACATTAATGAATTGTTTAATGGATTGGTGCACAAAATTCAATAAAATCTCAGGGTTCATTTAAAATGTTATCAAGAGGGTGACACTGAAATTGGTTAAATTCACCTTCAAAGAGGTTTAAGGGTTATCATTGTGTCTAAGCTCAATCGTCCATCGTCTAGCTAGGGTTGTAAATCCGGTCAGTTAAAGTAAATGTCAATATCAAATCAATAGTCAGAAATGAACTCAAAATTTCTCAACATCGTCTAGTTGTTCTTTGAAGATCATAGTGCTTCAATCCTACCGGTTATAAGCAATATCTCAGTCCTCAGTCCTAATCAAACTCGTGTGGGTATTTGTCTTGAGTTTTCATGAGTCATTTGGGTTAGCTCGAGTCCTTTTTTCCAGCAAGGTTATGTCTTCCTTAGATTGAGTCTACTCTTTCCTATTGAGTCAAGTTAGTTCATCGAGTCTATAGAGGTGTCTGTTGCCCCATCTAAAATTGATCGAATAAAAAAAAATTTGAATACCTCGAGCACATTAACAAATTAACTAATAATTTGATAGATTTCATTTCTGAACAAGAAGATAAGAGTCGGGCTCAACCTTTAATTGAGAAAGGAAAGGTCTTTGACCTCGAAACAAAAAATAATTCCTAAAGAGATTCAAATAGAAACCATTTTATCCCGAAAGGAACACGAGGGGATAATGAATTTACTCAGAAATTTCAAAAGACTTGTTTGTGTGATCATATGAGGGTATGTTAGGTACAAGCTTGGGTGTTGTTCAACACGGAATAGATACTCGTCTATATCGATGGAATTAAAAAAGATGTTATAAAATGTATCAACACTATCCTTACTACATCTTGAGTTTCAAATCACATATTATCAGTCGATATGGGGGTATCTTTTGAACTGATCTCTGATAATGGGTCGTACTTCAAAGCATAATCATTACTCTATGTTTAAAGTTGAAGATCCGGAAGCACAAATCATCCCCCTACCGTCCTCAGATCAATGGAACGGTTGATGCAGTTAGTAAGAGTCTCAAGACTATCATCAGGAAAATGTGTCAATCACATCGAAATTAGTTAGAAAAATTATCATTCACGCTATGGACATATCGAACTTCAATTCGATCCTCTACTGGAGCTACTCCCTACTCCTTAGTGTATGGCATGGAAGCAGTCTTGCCAGTTGAAATGGAAATTTCGTCTCTCAAGGTCTTGTTGGAAAATCATTTGCTAGAAACAGATTGGGTTCGTCAGCAGTATGAAGAATTAAACTTGATCGAAGAAAACGAGTTAAAGCCCTGTACAATGTGCAAGCTTATCTAAGAAGAGTCACCCATGCATTTGACAAAAAGGTCAAAGCTCATCATTTACAGGTCAAGGATTTAACTATCAGACTTCAAAGAAAATTGAATACTCCTCCTCGACTATATGAGAAAGTCTAAACCCAATTGGAGAAATTCATTCATTAAGAAAATACTGTCTGGAAAAGTCGTCAGACTTCAAGAAGTGAACTACTAGAGTCAACCAACCTTGACCGAATCAAATGGTACTACATTTAAGGAGGCCATCTTTGGTCGAATTAATTTTCCTGCTACCCAATTCATTATCTCCTTTCTCAGCCCTTTGCAGTCTTTTAAAAAAAAATGATGCCTCTTTCTTTCTCAGCCCGATCACCTAACCTAGGGGAGGGAAAATTTGAACTACGTTTTGGTATGATCCCAAAAATTTGGGGTACGTAGGCAACCTGAGAAGTTACTTCAGGCCCGACCACATCAAAATAAAAATATATATATAGATTCCCCGACAAAGGAAAAATCTAAAAAGAAAAAAATTCAAAAGAAAATGAAATATCATCCAAAATGGGGAAGAAAGTTCAAGAAATTTTTTTTTTAAATGAAATGCCACACAAGGGGCATTTGGGTTTTTGAGCCTCAAAATTCCTTTCTTTTTATGCCTAGTCCCAAGCCTACCTATAAAAGTCCTCCTAAGTACCGTGTGAAAAAGTCAAGGAGGGTAGCGAAGCATGATCAGACAGTAATTCTAGAACTTCAGAAGAGAAGAAAAAGATAAAAAAAATGAAGAAGCCTGCTAAGTTGAAAACCCGGAAAGGGCGACTTAGGCAAAAATTAAGGGAAGCTCGTAAGGTTGAAAATCTGAAAGGACAATTTTGGCAACAATCAGAGCAAAGAAAAAAGAAAGAGCTCGCTAGATCGAAAATCTGAAAAGGCGATCTAGGCAAAAGCTAGATCAAGCTCGCTAGATTGAAAACCTAAAAAGGTGATCTAGGCAAAAGTTAGAGCAATAAAGAAAAACAGAAGAAAATCCCAAGCTGAAAGCGGCCCGAGCTGAAACATCAGAAGTTCGAATCATCAAGTTCAATACTCAGCTTAAACCAGGCATAGATTCAGAAGCCACAAGTATCTTGTCTATGATCGGTCTGAAAATTCTTACTTCCCCAAGTGAACCAATGGAGAGAAGGGTGAATTCTATGATGAGTCTCAAAAGAAAATATTTTGTTTTCTTGAGCCTGACTCAAAATCTTCAATAAAATTAATCAAAATTAAAAGTTGGATCTTTATTGCGCTTGTGGTAATCAAATATTTCAAACCTTCATACAAGGGGCATTTTTCTTTTTCCTCTAAATATGTAATTCTCCCCCTTATACTAGGGGGATTTTTTAATGATGTGTTCAATGCCATGTTTATTGTCAAACTAGGGACATTTTATTTTTGAGCAATGTTAATCCTAAAAGATAATGAGAACTCCAAACTTAATGTTACCCTCTTGATAGCAGTTTTTCGAAAAACTCTTGAGGTTCAAACTTAGGTTTTAAATTTATAAAAATTTTGGATAAAACCTTGAGGTTCAAACACATGCATTTTAGATCTCACATAGGAGATAGGGCATCTATTCTGTCCTAGATCTATTCATTCCCGGATTCAACCCCTCTTTTCCAGATTATATTTTCAATCATTCTTTCCCAGATTTATTCCTTCATTCTCAGTTTTACTCAGCCAGATGCTGCCAAGGGTTTTCTTGGAATTATGCTCAGATGCCGCCAAGGGTTTTCTTGGAATTATGCTTAGATGCCGCCAAGGGTTTTCTTGGAACTATGCTCAGATGCCGCCGAGGGTTTTCTCGGAACTATGCTCAGATACTGCCAAGGGTTTTCTTGGAATTATGCTTAGATGCCGCCAAGGGTTTTCTTGGAATTATGCTCAGATGCCGCCGAGGGTTTTCTCAGAACTATGCTCAGATGCCGCCAAGGGTTATCTTGGATTTTGCTCAGTTGCCGCCAAGGGTTATCTTGGATTTTGCTCAGTTGCCGCCAAGGGGTTATCTTGGATTTTGCTCAATTACCGACGAGGGTTTACTCGGAATTATGATCAATTTATGCTCAATTATGCTCAGTTTATGTCTAATTTCTATTCACTTTGCGCTTAGATTTTACTCAAATTTACCTAAGATTTTTGAGTCCACACACTTGCACAGTTGTTGCATCAGTCAAGGAGAATTTTTTAAAAATTCAAGGATCTGACGTTGCCAGTGAGAGCTCGCGCTCAAGGACCTGACAACCTTTTAGTTCGGGGAGAGTTTACGCTCAAGGATCCGAACGCCCAGACGAATTGCTAAATCAGGCTGCAAAATGAACTGTCACTAGCTTTGGCATTCGGATATCGCACTATCTACCGAAATAGATTTGCTATCTAGTTTGCTTCAACCCTCTGCCAAAGAGGGGCATCTATGTGCATGAATTTTCAATTCACTGATTTATCCCATGTTCGTAATGTTTAATTCAAAATTTTTGTGTATATGCATGAATTTCCAATTCACTGATTTGTCCTCTAATCATAATGTTTTATTCAGAATTTTGTATATTTTCATGATTTTTCAATTCACTAATTTGCAAATGTTCATAATTCTCTAATTTAAAAGTTCTATATGTAATCATAATTCTCCAATTTCAAATGTTCATATATTTTCAGAAAATTTCAATTTAGAAATCTTACATGTTTTCATATTTTATTGATTTGGAAAGTTTGCATACATTTATTATGTTCATATATTGGTGATTTCGTGATTGGACACATGTTAATTTTTTTCAATTTAGAATTCATGTATGTCTATATTTTATCAATTTGATAATTTTGTATGACATTAATTTTTTTCCAATTTAAAAATTCATGAGTCCATATTTGATCAATATGATAATTTTATGTGATATTAATCTTTTTTCAATTTAAAACTTCATGAGTATCCATATTTTATCAATTTGGTAACTTTAGTTGATGTTGATTTTTTCTAATTTAGTAATTCATGTATATCCGTATTTTATTAATTTGGTAAATTTTATGTGATTTTGATTTTTTTTTCAATTTAGCAATTCATGAGTATCCATATTTTATCAATTTGATAATTTTATATGATGTTGATTTATTTCAATTTAGAAATCCATGAGTATCTATATTTTATCAATTTGGTAATTTTATGTGATGTTGATTTTTTCTAATTTAGCAATTCATGTGTGTATCCATATTTTATCAATTTGGTAATTTTATGTGAAATGGATTTTTTCCAATTTAGAAATTCATGAGTATTCATATTTTGTCAATTTTATAATTTCACGTGATATGAATTTCTTTTAAAAGGTTTCATATTTGGCCAATTTGGCAATCATGCTTGATATCTTTGATTATTATAGACTTTACCAATTCAAATTTTTTCACCTATGTGCAGTCTTCATGAATCCAAATTTTCTATGGATATGAAGAAACTTACCAATTTGAGAGATTAACTTGTACATGCTATGATAATTAACCGAATTGATAATTGTTAACGCCTATTTTGACATTGAATTGATTTGATACTTATTTATACATGTTTCGATGTCGGACCAATTTGGTAAGTACTTATGCATTTTTTTTTTATTGGGTTGAATGTGAAATTGTTTATGCATGTGCCAATTGAGGCAGATTTGGGAAGTATTCATATGTGTTGACTCTTCAATTAAAATTTCTTTTGGCAAAAAAACATTGCCATGTGAGCTTTAGGGTATGGAATAAAATTTAGGCTTTTTCATATTTTTTCCCTTCTACATACATAATTTGAGATATTATATTACATTTACGGAATTTTAGTAGTAGAATTCGTTTGGCAAGTCCGATGTGAATTGATGATGATTAGCTCATTGTTTGACCTTAGTCTCCACCCATTGACCATTGGATAGTTTTGGATCATAGTAAAGATCCATCTTCTCGATCGGACGGGTTCGGTGCCTAACACCTTCTAAAATTCGCTAAGAAAGGTTTCATTATGTATAAGTACATGGAAAGAAATATCAAAGGAGTCCAATGTATGTGATCATTCTAGAAGAATACGGAGTTGTTGAAAACAATTTGAGGGAAGGTGGAAGAGCTCCCGACTAGTTGTAAACTTGGACAAGATCGATTAAAAAAACGTAAATGATTACACAAAGGTGCCCACGTGGGTATTTCTAGTGAACGTAATCAATCATTGGGTATAATAGAGGGCGTAATCGACCATAATATTGAATATGGTCATATTGAGGAGTAGTGGGTGACTACTCTAATATGAAAGATTTGACGTGATCGGTCCAAAGTAAGATGGGTGTGACTGTCCCAAAAGGATGGTTTTGAGTACGCTTTAGGATAAATCCACATATGTGTTATTATTATTTTTCTTTAAAAAAATTTATTTGGAATTAAAATTGAGAAAATGATTTATGATTCAAATGAAATTTATTTATTTATATTGCAATGTAGAGGGGTGTATGAGTGTAGAGCACAATGGGATTCATATGATAAGCCTAATAGGCAAGATGAAGACAATTGTCCCCGTGATTTTTGGGAGGTTTAAAGTAGTCGACTGTTAACCTCTATGAATCGACAACTCTTTATAAGTTGTATAAGAAAAAATTATATGCCAAGTTTAACAAATATGAATTTTGATTACATGAAGTAAAATTTCTTTGACACGTTGTATATAAGGATGGAATCTCTATAGATTAGTGAAAAAAATAAATTCTAACTAATTAGAAATGACCCACTATAGTAACGGAGGTGCGGAGTTTTCTAGTTTGGTAGGATATTATTGATGGGTTGTTGAGGGATTTTCGAAGATTAGAGCATCGTTGACCAAGTTGACACATAAAAGAGCTAGTATTGGTGGACGAATCAATGTGAACTTCGATAGTAAGAATACCCACATCAAGAGAAGAATATGTGATATATTTTGACACCTCTCATGTTGGTTAGGTTGTGTTTTGATGAAGAAAATTCAAATAATTGCATATACCTCCAGAAAATAAAAGATTTACAAGAAGAATTATCTTATTCATCATTTGGAGTTGGCTACAATAGTTAATGCACTAAACGTGTGGAGGCACTATCTCTATGAAGAAAAATTTGAAGTATATTTGGATCACAAAAGTCTCAAATATCTATTTGATAAAAAAGAGTTAAACATGAGATAGTGAATATGAGGAAATATCTAAAAGATTTTGATTTTACATTGCATTATCACCCAGGGAAGGCTAATTAGTAGCAGATGCTTTCAATAAAAGGAAGGAACGGGTGTTTGCTCATCTTAAAGTTGAGGAATGGAAAATGCTTGATATGATTAATGAACATATTTTCGAGACCCCACAAGAGAACATTGACCAAAGGATTTGCATTGCAAATATGACGATACACAATCAAAAATTATTCATGAGATTGTTGGAATGCAATAAAATGATGAAAAGATGAAAGAATACTGAAAATGTGCAGTGGAAGATGACACGCCAAATGGATGGTAGGTACATAAGGATGGCAGTCTTCATTATAGAGGAAGGTTATGGATACCACATGACGAGTCATTAGGAAATGACATTCTAGAACAAGTACATCAGCTGCGATATACTATACACCCAAGAAGGACTAAAATGTACCGAGATTTGAAAAGAAATATCAAGTGGCCAGGAATGAAACCCAGTATTATTAAGTGTGTGAGTCAATGTATGACTTGTCAACAAGTGAAGGTAAAACATCGAAAACCAGCTGGATTGTTACAATCTTCCCATACCGAAATGGAAATGGGAACATATAAAATTGATTTTATAATTGGTTTACAAAATACTAGTGAAGGATTGGATTCGGTATGGGTGGTTGTAGATAGACTTACTAAGTCTGTCCACTTCATCTTGGTGATGACCACGTCTTCATTAGATAAACTTAGCTAACTCTAAGTTGGAGAAATTATCTAGTTGCATGGCGTGCCTGTATCCATAGTTTTCGATAGGGATTCTTGATTTACTTATCGTTTTGGACAAGTTTTCAAACGTCTTGATCAAACTTACGACTCAACACTGCCTTCCATCCTTATAAGGACAAGCAATCTGAACGAGCGATTCATATACTATAAGATGTGTTAAGAGCTAGTGTGTTTGACTTTTGGGGAAGTTGGAAGAATCATCAAATGCTCATTGAATTCGCTTACCATACCAGTTATCAAGCAAGTATTGGAATGACACCATTTGAAGCTTTATACGGAAGACCTTTTAGATCCCCAGTGTGTTGGTCTGAGGTAGGATACAATGCCATACTAGGACTAGAGATAATAGCTCAGACCACGAAGCTAATTAAGAAATTACAAGAGCCATTATGTGCAGCACAAAGTCGGCAAAAGAGTTACGTGGATGTCGAAGAATGCAATTATATTTTCAAAAATGAGAGTAAGTATTCCCCAAAATCTCACCTCGAAAAGGAATCATCCAATTCAAAATCAAGGGCACGAAAATATCAAGCTTCATACCATGTCTAGTGATAATGTGACTATTTATTTTAAGTCATTCACCTATCCTCGATTTTTGCACTTATGTCTCTAAAATGAATTTAATGAAAATATACTTAAAATTTAAACATTCATTTCGTGATATCATTCAATGGTCCATTCATATAAGATTTACCTAGTAGGCATTCATGGCATCTTATGACATTCAAAGCATTCAAGTGTAAGTTGCGGAATCATAAAACATGTACGAGACATAAGATTTAGAACGATTCGGCAATGTACTTACATTCATTCTCATGAAAAGTCTCTAGTTTGCAATGCAATCGTTATTCACTTAGAATCTAAACATTTATGACATGTCATACATAGCATAATATTCATTCATAGCATGCATTCATCTAAGTGTAAATTAATAGAGGTATTTTCACAAACGTGAGACAATCATTTTATAGTGGTTCGGCAACGTGCCTACATCCACTCCCAAGGTTCCTACCTAGGAGATTACTGTTCACTATCAAAGAGGTTTATGGTTCACCTCAAACCTTTTACATAGAATTTTTATACCTGGCTAAATTCTAGAACCTTAAGATCAAGAGAACACATCCTCTTGAAATTGTGAATTTTATTCATTCGAAATTCACGAATCTCTTCTTTTGTCATGAGTCCTAGACTCTAACAAGAGCTTGGATTTTTATAGGCTGAATCATGTAACCTCATACATAGATTCGAAAATAGAAAATAAAAATAATAAGGACTCACTCAACTCTTAATGTTTGCCAATGGGAATCTTGAGTTTTTCAAGTCCGTGAGCTCACAAATGCGTCTCGACGATTGGATCTTCCAATCAAGCTTTTGAGTTCAGCTCCTTGTGATCATTCCTTCCATTTTCTCCCTTTGTCCTCGCTCCATTAATATACCAATGTGTATGCAAGATGAGGCTTGATGGCTGGAATGGGATCAAATGAAAAGTCTAATAAGATTGAAGGAGTTCACCTAAGTTAAACACTCATTAGAGTAGAGAAGACTCTCTAACTGTAGAAAGGGGAAAGCTCAAGTTATTTTGGACTTGATCCAACCCACAAATGAACTCAAGAGGTGAGTTTTAAAAGCATTTGAAAAACAAAAAATACATATCAGTGGCACCGGTGATCATATTTTCAATTTTTCGGACTGTTGCTGTACTCACCTAACGATCTCGGGTGATAGCCCGATGCCTCTGGTAGAAAATGGCACTTGCTGCCGGGCCCCTGGTGAACAATCCGGTGGCACCGGGTAAATTACCAAAATATCTTTTTTGGTTTATTTTGATCATATCTTGTTCCTAGAAGTTTCGATGAGCAAACCATTTGGGGATTTTGTAGATCTTACTAAATAGAAGGTCAAAAAACTTTCGTCAAAGTGATTAAAATTTTCAAAATACCCTTTTAGCCATTTTGGGTCAAATCAAGCTCTCGGGAAGTTCAATGATTAAACGATTCGAGAATTTAATAGACATTACTTATATAAGATCCCCAAACATCCCTTATACTCACCAAAGGTGGGTGATGGTCTAAGGGTGGTTAAATTATCAAAATACCCTTTATGACCATTTAGAGCTCCCAAAAGCTTCGATGAATCCATGGTTGAGGTATTTACTAGTATGAGTTGTCCTAACAATCATTTATGTGTTGGGGAATGGTCTAGGTACTCTAATTATCTTTTAGATTTTATGCACACATATTATGAATGTTTTGTTGATATGCTTGAGGTTGAGTGACTTTACTAGGGTCTTCACATGTATTCAATTGTAAATTGGTCCGACACACAACCTAAGTCTCGGGATTGACAAAATATGGAACTAGCAATCTCCCCATTTGTCAATTACGAGACAAAACTTAATCTAGACAAAATATATTGGAAAATATTCCTAGAATGACCAACACACTTACACCCGATTAGAATCTTACCAAAGTATTTAAAAATAAAAACTAAGATTGCTCCCCCTTAGGTACTGCTTCCTTTGCTCCCCCAGAATGGTTTACTTGTAAGATTCAACTAGAACAGTACACACGGGTGGAAACAATATTCTCCCCCCTTTTTGTCTGTATTTGACAAATGGCGTAACCAACCCGATGTCAACATAATATATATCAATAAGCATATGGGAAAAATAAGCATGCAAGTAATACATATGACTATAAAAGCAAGATGCATAGCCAAAATGAAACAGAGACATGCAATAAATTTTATAACTATAAAGTATAAGCATGGCATGATAAATAACATATAAAGATATTACTCAATGACTCATGGTCATAACATGCAAACGTGTGCAAAACAATATGCCAATGAATACTCAAACGTACACATGACAGTTGTAAAAGATTTCACTATAAAGAACAACTCTATGAAAAATAAAGACCAAAACGATTTTACCATTGAAACATTAGCATAACATGCTAGCAAGCTAGTAAAGATATACAAATAAGAACTAAGCAATTATAGCATGACGTATGAAGAACTTAAATCTAAAATAGAGTACATTCACACGATACACTTTAACAACACATGAATTATGCCACGTAATCACGTTTGACCATTATGTTCACCAAATGATTTAAATATGAGAAATATATGAAGAAGAATCAAGTTAGGGAGTTCAAGAGGTGAACAAAGCACATGAGAAAAAAAGGAAAAAAATTTCTCTCATGTCATGTTGCTGCCAAGCGCCATTGAATGGAAAATAATTTTGGCAACAATAATTTTGAATTTTTTTAATGATTTAAATATTTTGGAGATGCCAAAAATGAATTTTTTTTCACCCTAACTCTCTCTCAAAAAGCCTTGAAAACTTTTTAAAGATCGTGCCAATTTGCAAAATTTTTGAAAATCCAAAAGGGATAAAACTTATTAAAAATGAGCAAAAAAAATTGAGTGAACCTTAGGATGGAACTTAGATGGGATCCATAAGCCCAAATATACAAATAAAATTAAGTTCCATAGTCGCTCAAGTTTCGGTGAAGTTGGCCACCATGGTAAAACTTTTCATCAAAAGAGGTCATAACATCATGTTTGACTATAAAACTATTCAATGAGTCTTATTACTCAAAATTTGTGGATATTGGCTCAAATTTGGTGGACCAATGAAGTTCAGTGATGCACACAAGCATCCCGTAAATTTGTGATCTAGAGCACAAAGGCTTTAAATTTCTCAACTATACCAATTAAAGCACCAACAAAGATTTTCACACAAGATGTGCAAATTTTGTACAAAAAATCGAAAGTCAAAAATTGTCCAACGTGTATACATTTACTTGGGAAACTTGTTGACAAGAAGTAGTGAGGCACCATCATCCATAAATTGACTCATTCTAAGAATAGTGTGAGGATACAAGTATCCAAATTTACCAATAAATAACTTGCTCTTCAAATAAGACAGATATTTAGATGATGTGGCCACACTAACTCGAACAACATTTAAATTTGTAAAAAGAAAAATTCAATTAAGTGAGGTCTTAACCTTAGATTTTTCTAAAAAGCATAAAGTAATAGATCAAAAACTCAAATTTATCAATTAAGACCAATTTGTGAATTTTTGGATTTAAGAGTAAATGTCTTCAACTGTCGTGTAATTTACATATCAATGTGAGGATTTACAAAGATTTGACTGGGTAATTATTATTAACTATTGGTGGATTTTTCGATACAAGTGATGGGGACGACGACGAGGAAGGTAGGAAATATTTTCTTTTCAATGTCGTCGAATCAATTAAATCTATGTCCTTTGTTGGTTGATTGTTAACCACAACATTTTGAATCTTTCAATAGAGTAGGTTATCTAATTGATGACTCGATAAAGGGGACTATGAATATACCAACAATAGCCTCATCAATTCTCCAGTCAACCTTTCTCAAGTTTTCATGGTCTTTGAAGAGTATAACATTTGTTGTTAAAGACCTTAAAATACATAATACTATATGATAAGTTGTTCCATAGATCATAGGTTGTCAATTTATCGTGCTTTAGAATACACACAAGAATAAGGTATCAGGTAGCGTCTATAATCATGCCTCAAATTTTACTATGAAGCATAACTAGCCACCATTTCCTATAGAACAGAGTCGATCCTCTCAACACCTCCATAATGCTAAAAGATTTTTAGAGTTGAGAATTTATGTCGGATCTTGTGATTGTCACAAAATTCAGTGAATTGACTATTCTTAAACTCTCCACCATTATTTCTTTAGATCCGTCCAACAACAGACTCCAGTTTTGTTTGAAATTACTTAACGACGTCCATGAATCCATCAAATGTATCCAATTTTTCCTTCAAGAAAAAAATCAAATAGAATCTGAAGTGGTCATTTACCACTAATAGAAAATACATCTTACCTCTTAAAATTTGAACTCTTGTGGGATCCACAAGATCCATATGAAGTAATGTTATAGGATTTGAGATAACTTAAGTGTTTATCTTTTTGTGAATATTACGAACTTGTTTACCAATATGACACTTCCCATAAATACTTCTAGCTTTACTACCCTGCTTGGGCAACCCTCTGGCTATTTCTTTTTTATGCATTTTGAGACAAGTTCTTGTAGTGAACATGGTCAAGATGTTGAAGCCACAACTGGACCTCATCAACTTGAGCCACATTACTCGCACATAGAATGATGGTTTTTCTAGTGTCTTTGATAATATAATAGTCATTGGATATGTGGAAACCTCTCATAATCAATTTCTCATTAATATCTAAGACCTCACATACCTTATGGTTGAAACTCATCGATTGTTCTCTATCTCACATTTAAGATATGCTGAGGAGATTATATTTCAAATCATTCACAAAGAAGACAATTTCAAGCATCCTCAATTCACTGACCATGCCGCACGTAACAATCTTAACAATACAACTATCACCAAAGGTGATAGAGCCTCCATTAAACTCTACCAAGTGACTGAACTAGCTTTGGTCACTGGTCTTGTGTGTGAAGTGCACTATCCAAATACAATTGTGTAAAATTTCTTATCTTAGGAAGGGTGTGAATCTCGAAGTATTGGTTATCCCTAGATTTAATTTTTAGTTCAAAATATATTTTCCTATTAAGCTCATATTTCTCCTTCCTTGGTGACTCTTAAGTGGGAGACCCTAGTGTTCTTAGGTGATTCTGAAGGTGATATCATCTTCAAATTCTTTCATACATCTTGATTATTTTCACTTGATTTGAAAGACTTTTAGGCTTTTAGATTTAGGAAAGAAGCCTAATTAAATCATTCCCTCATAATATAATCCAGTATAGGAGGTGAAGAATTCCTCAATTCCTTGGACTTGGAGGGTTCTTCGTTCTTCATAGATGGTTCAATTTTCTATAAAGGAGCCTATCTTATCCCATGCAACTTTTTCTCTACTATTGAGGATTTACCAATAAAAATTATGGTGGTTCTAGAATAAATGATCTTATGTTTGAAATATACAAATTTCATGTGACGAAGTTCACCACAGAAGTTTTCGGTTGATCACATTCTTAGAGTATTTATTTGAGAAGAAAAATCTTCAGAATTGGCGACCTTCTTAGAATCCTTCTTGAGATCTGAAGTGTCTCCAGAAGTGATTACTTTTTGGGAGTTTGAAAAGTCTCTAGAAAAAAACACTGTGGGAATGGAAGGCAATATAGAATTATACCTATCATAGCCCAGACATCCTTTATCCCCAAATGGTTTTCCTATAGCCAATATATTTTCATGTTTCTCACTACCTTGGGTATAATTACGCTCAAATATAGTATAATATGACTCTAACTCAAAGATAACATGTAATACTCTGGATTTTCAACTCGTATCTCGAAGAAGCCAAATGGTGATATTTCGAGGAAAATGCCAAAGAAGGAAATTAGAGTAAAACACTCGAATATTGTTCTAATCATTTTTAACGAAAACCAACTCTGCCATTAGGTTCAAAATGATTGAAATATATACTTTAGCCTGTAAGCAAGTTCGAATTCGAGTTCGGATAAAAAAGTTATAAAATCTTCGAATATCTCGTTAAGTGGGATCCAAAACAGTGAATTTTTTATACAGGAAGAATCAAATAATTTTAACTATATCATGAGGTCCGCAATGAAAAATTATTCGAAATGGAGTACTCATATGTCAATTTTCGAGTTCAAAATGATCAAGATTTTGTCAAAAATGTAAACGAAGAAAAATACAAAAATGCCCTCAACTTTTATTATAAAAAGAATCAACTCATTTCTTTTATTTACTTTCTACTCTCCAACTCACAAAAGATCAGTCCATTCTCCAAACCTACTTCCCATCAAGATCTATCGTAAGCGAATCCGAGTTGAACCTCAACGAAGAAGGCAAAGTCGTCGGCATTGTCGAGCTCCATGTGCTCACCCCATTTAACCTCTATTTCATTTTCGTTCTCTTGGTTTCCCATAAAAATCAGCAAGTGGGTTTGTTTATAACCACTTTGAACCTTATCCAAATCCTAGGAGAGTCGTTGTTTGTCATTAGAAAGGGGAAGAACACTTCCATCGAGGGTTTTGCAACCAAACCGATTCGTTTGGTATTCAAGTTCCACCAAATTCGATGTTTCGGACCGTCACTCCTTCATTTTCAAGCTAGCTTAACGTGTCCAACAACCACAAGAGTAAGGGACTCTCGATTCTTATTAATAACTATAGATTTCAAAAAATTGCATTTATGGATGTTCCGAAACTTGTGTATGTTTTAAATTCATAGAATGTTACTTAAATTATTTCAAATTCATGCTAGAAATCATTATGTTTGATGTGTTTTATCGTAATTTGAATATTTAATTCATGGGTGGGTTATTAGAATCGAAAACGTGCGAAAAATGAAGAAAAAATAAAAAAATTACGAAATTCCAACGTTCTGACGGTGCCACCGTGCACTATTCACGGTGCCACCATACACTATTCATGGTGCTACCATGAAAATCAAAAAGTGCTCAAAATTTTTTTTTATATTTTTTTGGATTTCTCGTGCTTTTAACATGTCAAACGACTACTTATGGCCCCCGTAACTCCTTTAAACGAAGTAGGAAAAAAATAAACAAATTTTCATCACGATGGGAATGCTTTAAGTATTCGCGTGATATCTTTTGCATTTCTTTGAATTAGGTTACAAAACTACATGGATCTTCTTATGTTGTCGAGGGCCTTCATTTATGAAAATTTATTTTCAATTTCGACAATTTTGAAAAATCGAGTTTTCGACACTTAGCCATATTTTCATCAGTTTTTCTAATTTTGACAGTTTGCCTTCGCATACCTGTTGGGGCCTCGTTTGAATAAACCTTGATGATTTTCGATGAAAAGATAAAAAATGACTTTGAAAGATTGAAAAAGCATGGTTTGATTTGAAAAGACGAAAAGTGAGAATATCGAGAGAATGAAAAAATGGATGAATCGGTAAAATATCAAAGTCACACCCGAGGGGTGATGTCTACATTTTACATTATATGTTGTATGTAAGTTGGTGAAAGGATATCCAGGTTATTAATGAAAGGGTTGCATGTTTATTTAAATTTATGTTGGCGCAGAGGCTTCGAGTACTGTTGTTTATTTTCAGCCAGGTGGCCACAGTTGTATGGTAGGAACTGGATATCCATTCTCAATCCTGTTATGTTAATTTCTCTTTTGTTTTAAATGGAAAATAATATATATATGTAGCTATTTTGTGAGCAGTTAAAGGGTCTGTGAATGCTTGAAAGGATAGTGCGTCACATCATCCAGAGGGATGTACTATCCTGGGATGTACGGTAGGGACCACCAAGCTCATACGTGGTATGGGACGTGTGAGAGTGGAGTCACAACTAGAATCTAGATCCATTCCTTTCTTATCTTTACCAGTGAACGTGTATTGTAAAGGTAGTCATATACGAGTGGAGTGTTATTTTGGGAATCACATGTACGCCTGATAGGCATAGACGAAAATAATTAGTCAGTGATTACTAACAATCTAGTAGTAGTCGAACGTTCTGATACATTGAAAAGAGACCCATTACTTACGGTCACGTCAAACGGCCAGCCTGAGCCAGATAAATAGTCTTGCAAGCGTGGTAAACAGCAACCAGCCACAAAATCAGGAACTACGATATTATTGAGGAATATCATGTCCCAACTGGGAGCAATCCAGTCGTGAATCCCAACTTTTTAATTCCATACTCCACCAATTGTACTATATATCTGTTGTTATATTTCGAAGTATAAACTGAAAAGCATGTCTACTATTTCGATGTTGTCAACTATATTTGCATAAGATGAAAAATGTATAGTAAGTACTGATGATTGATGTTATGTAAACTTTTAAACTGTTTAGCTGCTCATCCCTGGCTATATGTACCAGTTAATCGTATTTTCTGTTGTTAAACTTTGCATATGTTAAACTGTTCAGCATGCTTACTCGACCATGTTTAGGGGAGGTTATTAGTAGAAATTGGTTGTGGACTTACTGGGTAACCAACGTTACACACCCTTTCCTTCCTATTTTTTTTTAGTTTCAGCACTTGCAGTTACTGAGACAGGCGCAGAGTTGTTAAGTGAAGAGTATCTGGCCGATCAGATCGACGATCAGAGTCTATTGCTTGGTGAGCACTAGGGCTACACCCCTTAGTGATGTCAGTTTCGTCCAAGATGTATGTAGATTTTGGAGTGAGTGTTAGGTTTGTATTAGAGTAAGAGTACTTTGGAAATCTTGTATATTATTAAACTTCGACACTCTGATATACTTATGTATTAAATTTTTTCAGTCTTCCGTTGTTATTTTTGTGTTGCCTTTATATATGGTCAGAATTTGTGGTATATTAGATTACGATGTTTTCGAGTTTCGTGGAACACTAACATAAACAGAGAGAGCCATGGCCAAATTTCGAGGTGCCACCTAGTACCTTGGGATTTGGCCTTGGGATTTGTGTTAGTGTTTGGCGGGGCGTTACATAACAAATTATAAGATTTTATTCTTATCTTATAGATTTACCAATTCAGTATTTTGATGAGATATGGTTGAGCTTTCCATATTGACATGAGTTTTCAAATATTGAGATTTAGTGATCAAATCATTTCTCTCTCTCCAACAACTATTGTAGGCTAGAATCTCTTTGTAGGGATGTTTCAAGTTTAACTTTCAAGTTTTATAACTCAATCCCTAAGGAACATTTTTCTACAACTGCTTATTCTAGGAGAACCATTAATTTCTCATTTTCTATCTTTTCTTGACCATTCTTCTAAATGATTACAATATGAATTACAAACAATTGATCAAAGACAGATTGGAGCTCCAAGACATTTTGAATACCTTCCTCGTTCTTATCATCAGAAAAGGAGGCTACTTGAGGAGAAGATTGATTAACCAATATATTGTCATTCCCAAATTCATTTACAAAAGGGATGGAGACCGTGGTGGATGCATATGCATCCCAAAGGTGTTATAGTCTTCAAAATTTGAAGAAACTTGTTTCTCACCTTCAATTTCATCCGAGTCATCCCACGTGACTTTTGCATCAAGTTTTTCCCTTGCACCTAGATTTTTGAAAATTATTTATTCTAGGCTTCGAAGGACAAGTTATGGGAAAATGGTCAATACCTCCATAGTTATAACTTTTAATATCATCCTTTGACATATAAAAAGGTTTACAAATAGGTCGCCTTTTGTTTTCAGGATTACTCATTTTACTAAAGTTATGTGATCCTCTCTTCTTATATACTATCTTATAATTTTTCCCATCAAAGTCATGTCCTCAACATGTAGATCACTCTCACTATTTTCCTCAAAGATAGTTTACTATAAATTTGGGAGGAGGAATGAGATGACATGTGATTTACCTATTTAGAAATTGCTTTGAAGAAAAAAATCATGACCACCATAGATGGACCTCAATCATGGTGAGCACTCCAATGAGTTTTTCAACACATTATTTCACATCTCGGAACTATAATCAAGGCTGCAAAAGAAGTGAACCTATTAGGAAGCGACCTAAGAATTTTCGTGCAAATTCTTCCTTCTGGAACAAGTTCTTCTAGAAAGTACATGGAAATACAAACATCTATAAGTTTTTCATAAAACCCTCAGAAACATACTTGTTTTATTCCATCCTATTATTCTCAAAATAATTTGTTAATATTTGAAGTTTGAATATTTGACAACATAAGTTTCTAAGGTAAGTTAAACTTACTTAGCCGATCATCACTAGCATATTCATATCAATTCATCATGTGATATGACCGTATGACTAGTGTTTAAAGTTTTCATGTTACTGAAACTTTTGGTCTTCAATTGTTCGGGTGGCTCATACCTTTCTTTTACCAAGTTTCATACATCATAGCTCAAAGGAATTGATGTAAATCATCGTCCTAAGTTACCAATAAGCATACTTGAGCTAATGAATAAATGGAGGTCTAGAGAATGACCATTGTCAAACTTAGACATGGTTCAAAGTTTTGGGATCAACTCTAGGATGTTAAGCCTATCAAGAGTAACCCACTCTAATATCAATTGAAAATATTAGATTTCGTACCGTGTCTAGTCCTAGAGGGGGTGAACAGGATAATTAATTTTTTTTTCAATTTATCCAATTTTAACTTAGATTGATAATGTACTATTTATTTTAAGTTATTCACCTATCCTCGATTTTCCATTTTTGTCTCTAAAATTCATTTAATGAAAATACACTTAGAATTTAAACATTCATTCGTCATGTTATTAAATGGTTTATTTATATAAGATTTACCAATTTGGCATCCATGGCATTGTATGACATTCAAAGTATTCAAGTGTAAATTGCGGAGTCATAAAACATGCATGGCAATGTGCCTACATCCATTCTCATGACAAATCTCTAGTTTGGAATATAATCATTATTCACTTACAATTTAAATATTTATGGCATGTAATACATAGCATAATATTCATAGCATGCATTCATCTAAATGAATCTTAGGAATCATCAGAGAAGACTTTTGTTTTTTCCTTCAATATTCTCTCTTGTCGATAATGCAAAAAAATTAAAAATTTAATCCATCTTAGAATCATAACAATCTTGATGTCTTTGAATTGAAATCAGTAAAGGGAATTTCGACAAAATATTTGATAAGTGTTTCGAAACACTGAATTATACGCACATTTCCTAGACATTTATCTTGATTTTTATCCTTATTTCTCCGTATTAAGGTAATAATCATGATAAGCCTCAAAACACCATGTTGCATGCTAATTAGGCTTAATTTTACATAAATAAATTTATTTACTTGATAAATCTAATTAAGTGTGTTTCTTGTGCAGAAAATCAACATTTTGGAATCAAAATCTCTAGTCAAAAGTATTTGGACCTACTTTGGAATGCCCTAATCCTTAACTCATGTTCTCCTCTTTTGTCTTTTTGTTCAAAGAAAAATGGAAGCTACTTTTGGACTCTTCTACACATATTTTTCTCTATAAATAGAGCCTCAATCTCTAGAGAAAGGGTCTCTCTTGATTATCTTATCTAAGACTCCTTTAATCCAAGGCTTTTAGCCTCTTCTCTTATATTTTTTTTATTTTTATCTTCTAGTTATTTTCTTTTTGGCTAAATAATTTTGTATGAAGTAGAAGAAGAATAATTTATAAGTTTCTCCATGAAATGAAGAGAAATTTTTTCATCTCTTATCTTCCCTCTCTTGCAATGACATTAAGCCAAGCTCCCCTTCATTGGAGAGTGGAAAAGCCTATAGCAAGTTCTTGTGTTGTTTCTAGTTTCATGTCTTTCATTTATCTAAAAAGCTTATGAGTTCTCTTTAAGATTTATTGCACCTTTTATTCTTAATATAGATATTTATGCTTAGATTAGATCAAGATAAAGTATGTTTAAATTAGATAATTGATAGTAGGAAGTTTTGAAGGAATTCTACTTTGTTTATATTCTCTCATTTGATTTCATTTGCTAAATTTTCCGATCTAAGGAGCTAACACCAAGCATTTATGATTAAGTTATAAAAAGGCTAGAGACTAAGAATTACTCATCAATATATTTTAGGTAGATCCACCTCCAATGGTGCTTTAATTTCATAAGTTTACTTGATTTTAACATTATTTACTTTAGTTCATTTTCTAGCAATTTTAAATTTTCTTATAAGTTCAAAAATACAAAGAAAAACAGTTGTAATTCCTTTTAGTTAATTTGAATTTTATACTCTTAGCCTAATTTTACTTCTCATTTCTCTTGGGTTCGATCCCCTACTGCCCCATAAGTGAGGTAAAAGTAAGATTACTATTAACTCCGATGGGAAGAGCAACGATAGTCCCATCAGAATTTTGGCACCGCTGCCGGGGAAAGGTAAAGGTAGTAGTGGTAAGTTTTGATTTAAAATTTATTTATTTCATTTTTATTTTTTTTGTATGTTTTTTCCTTTTGTTTCTTTCTGTAAGTTCAAGTGTTCTTGAGGGTTTAAGAGAGAAGAAAAAACAAAAAATAAATTTTAAAAAAAAGTCATTCCCATTTTTTTACTCTAGACAACAGATATTTACTTGACTGTAACTTTCTGTTCCGATCTCCGATTAACTATTATAGTATATAGATTTGGGGTAGAAATTTTTTTTATACAATGTGACATAGTCAGCAAGATTTTGGTAAGTCAGAATCTATTTTTGAGTTCGTTTACTATCATTTCTACAAACATTTCTGTTTTGCTCCTTGTAGGTGCATATTTTTTTTTTCTTTTCTTTCAATTTTCTTTAATCTTTAGTTAGGTTTATTTTTCTATTTTAGAAACTCTTGTATAAGATTCCTTATAATTTTTTTAATTATCCAAGAAGGCTTGGATTGTAATAACTAAGGAAGGACGACAGGTGGACAAAATCATCACGACTCCTTAGGTTAGCACACCAAAATTGGAATTAGTGGCCTAAGTCGACTCAAACCGTCTTCACCCCGTCTAGCACGGGAGGTAATCCCAAAACACCCACGCCTCTCTATACTAGTGGGTTACTCCTTGCCTTTGTGTGTTATTTTTTCAATTTGAACACACGTGGAATAGTTAATTAAGTAGTAAAGAACACCCCTCTCCTAGGGATAACATGATAAGATAAGGATTGGAAGTTATTACCAATTCCTTTCTCTAATTAGGATAATCAACTCACTGGTTATCCAATCAAATTAAATAAAATCAATTAGACTTAACTATAGCGCTCACGAGCTCAATAGGGGAAATTTCGCTTCAAGTTGTGCCAATTGCATTTCTTGGTCATCTTTTGTATCTAGTAAGATCTTGCCCTTTTAGGGGATAGACTCAGTCTATTAAAGAAAGGAAGGTGATTTAAGAGTGCCCTTTCTTATTCATTGTTAGCCATCTCTGATCTGGAGATCCGAATGATTCAAAATAGACTTCATAGAACCGAGTTGGAAGGCTAGTTGCGTTATTTCTACCTAGTTAGGAACTGTCTAGCTTTAGGCAACCTTTCTAGGTCTAATCTTTTCTTTTCATGATTGTTGGATCGATTGTGTGACTTGCATGCTTGGTAGACGTTCACAGAACAATGTGTTAGAACCATTTGATCCTAATATCGAATGTACCATTAGTATGATACGCAAAACACCATCAGTAGTTATGATGGACGAACGAGAGTGAACTCTCAATGAGTTCTTCGCTCTAGCCTCCGCATCTCCTCCTACACGTATTGTGTTACCATTGAATAATGCACATCAGTTTGAAATTAGGGCTGTCACCATCCATATGCACCCTAAGTTTCACGATTTAGAGCATGAACAACCTTATACCCACCTTAATCGATTCTTGACTATATGTCAAGCTTTTAGAAATCTGAATCTAGATGAGGAGAGTATCAAGCTTATTCTATTCCCGTTATCCTTAGAAGACCACGTAGCTGTGTGGTTGAACTCCCTAACACAAAATTCCATAGCTACCTGGGATGTTCTATCAAAGAAATTTATGGCCAAATTCTACCCCGTAGTCAAAACTGAGAAAATGAAGGACTCCATTAGAAATTTTAGAGCTCGTCCTGATAATGAATTTTTCCAAACTTAGGAAAGATTCAATGATTTATTGGTCAAGTGCCCACACCTTGTTATTGAAAAAGTGCAGTTGGTGCATAATTTTTATAGAGGATTAACAATGAATCAACATATCTTAGCCGAGTCAATGCATAAGGGTCAGTTCATGAACCCGACTACCAATCAAGCGTACGATTTCCTCGTAGAGTTAGCCAAGAGAACTCAAAATTAGAGCACTAACTAGGAAGAGTTTGATAGAGACGATCCAGTTAGGAAGACAGGCATGTATGAGATGAAAGCAGACCCAGATCTAAAAAATGTCATGTCTAGTCTAGTGAGTAAGATAAACAATTTCATGAAGAAGTTAGATGCCTTTACCATCTTAGCATCTAAACCTCACTTAGACCCTCGTACAGTTTTGTAAGTAACTATCAAACTGAGTTCTTTGTACGTCACATGCGATGGCAACGACTATTTGGTCGAGTGTTGTCCCAACTTGCCTCAAATCAAAGATGAACAAGCAAATGCGATTAATGGCTATAGTACTTTTAGAAAGTGAACTCCGAACTCTTTTAGCCAAACGTATCATCCAGATAATAGGTTCCATCCTAATTTCTCGTACAGACAGAACGAACCTATTCAATCTAGTGGTTCGTCAGGTTACAATAGGAGTTTTTCTAGGCAATCTGGTTCTTCTACAAACCAAGCCATTGGTCCTTAAGTTCCTTATCAACCTCAACAATCTATAGATTGTAGAGCCATCATACTAGATCCCATGACCAATTACCAGCAGCCTGCCCAACAACAGTCGTCCGTAGAATTTATGATTGTCGAGTTGATAAGACAACAACAACAGTTCATTCAAACTCAACAACATATCCATCAAAATAAAACTCAGATTAACTAGATCACTGTGCAATCCATAGTTAAGATGGAAATTCAGTCTGGGCAGTTAACTCTCTCCTTAAGTGAGAGAGAGAACAGGTCAATTTCCTAGTCAGATTATCCCTAATCCTAGAGTTAATATTTGATTCCAAACGGATTGAAAGGTCAATACGAAATACGAAACCATTCTGGAGCTCCACAAGACTCAGTCCAGGCTATCCACACCTTGGTTTAGGAAAGAAGGTGGACAACAAGGTCCAACCTATTGACTAGGGAGAAAAAGTCCTAAAGAAGGACAGAGTTCAAAAAGAAGTCATAGAGTCTTCAAAAGAGAATGAAAAAGATTTGAAAAATTCTCCCATCATTTTGCCAATTCCAAAAGCTCCATTTTCCCATCGCCTTAGAAACTCTAAAAAAAGTAAGTAGTTTGAGGGTGTCTTAGAAGTCTTTCAAAATGTGCATATAAATATCCTATTTTTAGATGCCATTAAGTAGATACCTTCTTATGCGAAATTCCTAAACGATTTTGTAACATCCCGAATTTTTAATTCGTATCTCGAGGAAAAAATAAATAGTTGAATTTTAAGAAAATCTTGAAAGTGGGATTTAGGGGTAAAACTTTAGGATGTTTCTGATTATTTTTAATGGAATCTGACCTCACCATTAGATTCAAAATGATCGAAAAACATAGTTTAGCCTGTAAGCACGCTCCAATGCGAGTCCGAATATAAAAGTTGCAAAATCCTGGATTATCGGGTCGGACCAGGCTAAAATAATGACTTGTTGGTAGAAAAAGAATTATTGAAATTTAATCATACCATTGGGTTCATAACGAAAAATTATTCAACATAGACTATTTATTTGTCGTTTTTGGAGATCAGGAAGTCGAATTATCGTCAAAAACAAAAACGACATCAAGTTTAGGGGTCACCTCAGGCCAAAAATGTAAATTTTTGATAGAGACATAATTTGTAGAAATTGACTATACCATTAGATCCAGAACGAAAAATTAGGCGAAATGGAGTATTCATTTGTCAGTTTTGGAGTCCGGATGATCAAGTTATCATCGATCGAAACAATTGACAAAATACTGAATTCGTCCCACATTTTATTTAAATAATATTTTTAATTTTTTTTTATATAACTCATCTTCCCCAACGCGTCAATACAGCCGACACATATAAAAATAATTTTTTTTTTCTCTTCGACCTTCCACCTTAGATCTCTCACAAACGGTTCACCGTCAACGATCGACGTAGAAGGGAGAAATGTCCGCAGCTACGTTCTCTACAAAACCCACCCAACCTTTCTTTGTTTCACTTTCTATTTCACCCGATATCGTCAAAAATCAGCCGTATTTGGATACGAAAATTTCGAAACTTTGACCTCGGATTTCGTCTGTTTCGGGGTCAAATCGCTTTCCGACGCAGAAAGGAGAAACGTCCGCAGCCTCATTCTCTACATAACCCACCCAAATTCCTTCCGTTTTCTCGTCTTTTTCACCCCGTATAGTCAAAAATCAGCCGTATTTTTATACGGAGATTTCGTAACTTCAACCTCAGTTTTCATCGATTTCGGGGTCAAACCGTCTTTCGTCGTAGAAGGTAGAAGAGACGAGTACATCGAGATCTTTGAAACCACCGGGTCGGTTTCAAAAATCAGCCGCTTAATAGTTCGGTCTGTCTCGATTTCCGTATCGATCGCCTCGATTTTCGCGCACGCTCTTTGATCCTTTCGCCTAGACATTTTAAGGAACTCTCAATTTCTATTAGTAATCGTAGATTATAAAAATTGCATTTAGGACTTTATTGGAAAGATTTGGATATATTTCCAAAATATAGAATTCCTTTATTATTTCAAAAATTCACGTCAGAAATTGCATGTTTGATATGTTTAATTGTATTTTTAACAAATTATACGTGGGTAGGGTATTGTAACGAATTATTTCCATAAATTGGGTCTTATGCACTGCTCGGACCCCGTTTTGATATAAAATTTATTTTTTTTTTCAATATTATTGATAAAAATAAATTCTTTAGTTGGAAAATGTGATTTAATATTCAATGAACTCATATTGAGTTGATGAATATCAGAAAATGGATATTTTATTGAAGAGATTAAAAATTGTAAAAATCGGAAAAAGGAAAAAAGGGTATGAAACGGTAAAATGTCAGAGTCACACCCGAGGGGTGATGTCTGCATTTTACGTTGTTGTGTTGTGTGCAGGTTGGTGAACAGATATCCAGGAATAATATTGTTGGTTGCATGTTTATTTAAATTTCTGTTAGCGCGAGGCGCTCCGTTATGTTATTTATTTTAGGCCAGGTGGCCACACTTGCATGGTAGGAAACTGGATATCTATTCTCAACCTTGTATTGTTAATTTCTTTTTTATTTTCAAATGAAAATAATATATATATGTAGCTATTTTGTGAGCTGTTAAAGAGTTTGTGAATGCCTGAAGGGATAGTACATCATATCATCCGGAGTGGTGTACTATCCTGGGATGTACGGTAGGGACGCGTATGAGAGTGGAGTCACAACTGGAATCCGGGTTTATTCCTCTCTATCTTCACCAGTGAACTTGTAATGTAAAGGTGGTCGTATACGAATGGTTTGTATATTTGGGAATCACATGTACGCCTGATAGGCATAGACGAAAATGATTGGTCAGTGATCACTAACAATCTATAGTAGTCGAACGTTCTGACACATCGAAAAGAGACCCATTGCTTATGGTCACGTCAAACGGCCAGCCTGAGCAGGATAAATGGTCAACCAAACATGGTAAACAGCGACCAGCCACAAAATCAGGAACTAAAAACCAGAGAGAAATTGTAACATCATGTCCCGACTGGGAGCGATCCAGTCGTGAATCCCAACTCTCTAATTCCAATACTCCACCATTGCGTATTATGTATCTGTTGCTTATTTTGATATATAAAATGAATTGCATGTTTAATGTTTCCATTTGATCAATTAGATTTGTATAAAAAGAGAATGTTATAGTGAGTAATGCTGATTGATGTAATGTCAGTTTTAAAATGTTTAGTTGCTCATCCCTGGCTATATGTACCAATTAATCGTAGTTTATTCTGTAAAATTTTATTTATTTTAAAATGATTCAGTATGTTTATTCGTTCATGTTAGAAGAGGTTATTGGTAGAAATTGTTGCTTCCTTACTGGATAACCATTGTTACTCACCCTTTCCTTCTCCATTTTTTTAGTTTCAGATCTGAAGCTTGGCGAAACAAGTGTAGAAAACGAATG